>NW_008347536.1:5853525-5906500 GCF_000622305.1 Nannospalax galili | reverse complement strand
AAAGAAAGAAAGAAAGAAAGAAAGAAAGAAAGAAAGAAAGAAAGGAAGGAACAAATATGCAAAGTAGTATGGCACTAGCTTGGTACTAGTAAAACTCAATATATGCTAATGCTAACTATCAATACTGTATCTTATTCTGAAAACCCCTGGGCTCTGACTTATGTCTGGGCTACTGTGTCACTGAATATCTGTCTTCAATTCTGTGTAAAGACATCTTTACCCCTCTCTGTCTTCAGGACCCAGTTCCATGTGAGGCCAAAGCTGATTCTCCCTGCAGGTCTATGGAAATGTTTCAGGTGACTGTTGGGAGCCCTTCTCCCTCATGCCTCAGTATCCCCATGTATAATGGGCAGGAATATGGAGATTGCTCCTGGCAGTCGGTACTAGGTCAGACTTTCATCCTACTGTGCTCCATTCCATTCCCAATAGTCCCTGAAGGGCAATTTCCTGCTTCTTCTGTAGCAACAGATGGTATGGCTGAGGAGCTCAGCACTACACTCTATCCATGAGCTGTTTATCTTGGACAATCTACCCCTCTAGAATTACAATGATTTAGACTTATCAGGTTCCTAAAACCAAGCAGCTGACACATTTCAGCAATTTCAGGCTCCTTTGGATATTAATGGATCCTCACATCTGGGGAAAAATGCTACAGTGCCCCCATCACCTAATTTAAAAAGCTCTAAGTTGTTTTTAATTTGCTTTATGTGCTAATTCATCACAACAACTTTTATAAAATGCCATTAAGACTCACACTTTCCACCCAGGGTGCTTTTAACAAGTCCATTAGACAATTAGAATTTGACACAAATAATGCAATCACTTCTTATCCCTTCTGCCCCTCCTGAATTTCAATGTGTGGTGGTTCCTTGACAACTGGGAAAGTCTAGAAAGGAAAGAGTAAATCTGCTGGTTGCTCATCTTCCTGGCTATACATGAATCTGGGTACTTATTAAGCATCCCAATAGGTGCTAAACATTTTATCCTCACTGTCTCAAGTTACTGGACAGGCAGAAGAGTAGATGGGTTGTATGCCTGTTTTCTGAGGCAGAAGGGACTTGAATTTAGGTCCTAATTCCACCCTTTCTAGCTATATGGGATTCCTAGGTGATCTTGGCATGTCACTTAATCTCTTAGAATGATGATAAACCAAAAATGACTATTTCTTCAATGAGGAAATACATAACGGTGGCATTATCTTAATAGTTAGGAGATTAGCACAGCAGGATGATATACAAGAGTATCCAATACCAATACAGGATGTGTAATTTTATTATTTCTCACAGCAATCATGTCATTTAAGAATTTTTTTGTTTTGGTCTCATAAAGGAAATAATACAAATGAACACATCTGATACAAAAGCTCACGCTCCTGAACTGAGAATTCTAGGATTTCTTGGTAAGAAATACTGTATTTAGAGCTTATCTCCAAAGGTTCCATGATTTGATGACAACACTTACACTGACACCATGGATCAGATGCAAGACAATATGGAATAGTTTGTTAGATACACGTACAGTTCTGGCTCAGCTACCCTGCAATGCAGTATTAGCCTTGGATTACTGATGAAGAAATACAGGCTTGTATAATCTAAACAATGTATCTGAGACAGCCTGAGAGGGTGGGTTGGAACCTCCATCGTAGAGGCTCTGATTTCAACAGATTCCCAGAGAGTGATGAGTTCTGGCCTCCCTCAGGCAGAGGGCATGGGAATGCAGGGGACTGCCTGAGAGCCCCTGGATCCTGCTCACCTGGTGGTGTGCTTCCCCTAACTGTGATAGACCCATCCCCCTACCTGGGATTTCATGAGGCCCCTCCCAAAGTCCCAGGGCAGATCTGGTTTTGGTAGGCTAAGGCTAAGATCCTAGTAGACAGCCTAAGAGCGTGGGTTCGGACCTCCATCTGTGTAGAGGTTCTGATCTCAGCAGACAGCCAAAGAGTGTCGTTCTGGCTTCCTTCAGGCAGAGGACCTGAGGACACAGGGGACTGACTGAGAGCCCCTGGATCCTGCCTCCATGTGGTGAAGGAAGCCTGAGTATACTTGACTGGATCCTGAATTGGGCTTCTGTGGGTACTCCTGAATAGCTGATCCGAAGCCATCAGTTCCCTCCAAATTAAACCTGAGAGAACATGAACGCTGTAACAACCAGCTTTACATAACCAATGAGAAAAGATCTAGGCACCCCAATAATACAAACAGAAGATGCTTCAACGTAGTGCTCATAGCAGAATCATAAACAAAAGAAATTCACATGCCAAAATCACAACAAAAGACTAATAAAATGGAAAGCCAAAACACTATGTCCCCACCAAACTCTACCAGTCCTATAGAAGAGTTCTACAAGGAGAACCCCCTAGAGATAACCCAGGACACTGAACACACGAACAAACAACCGAAAGAGCTAAAAGAAGATAGGGATAAACTTCTGAATGAATTCACAAAAGAGATAGAAACATTGAAGAAAACTCAGGCAGAAATGAAGAAGGAAGTGCAAAACTCAATAAGCCAACTTGAAACAACAGGGGAAAAGGCACTGCTAGAATGAATGAAATGGAAAACAGAATATCAACACTGGAGCATAAAGTTGAAGAATTGGACCACTCAAGCAAAGATTATGGAAAATTTAAAAAAACACAGGAATGGAATATGCAAGAGATGTGGGACAACATGAAAAGACAAAAATCTATGGATGATAGGAATAGGGGAAGGAGAAGAACTTCAGGTTAATGGTGTTGACCAGATGTTAAACAGGATCATAGAAAAGAACTTCCTGAAATTAAGGAAAGACATCCCCATACAAATACAGGAAGTATATAGAACACCAAATAGACAGGATCAGAAAAGAAGCTCCCCAGGACATATCATATTTAAAAAACTAAATGTGGGGCTGGAGAGATGGTTCAATGCTTAAGAACACCGGTTGTTCTTGCAGAAGATCCAGGTTCGAATCCAAGCACCCACATGGCAGCTAACAACTGTCTGTAACTCCAGTCTCAGGGGATGTGACAGCCTCTTCTGACCTCTGCATGCATTGCATGACACAGGTGCACTTACCTACATGCAGGCAATACACACATACACATAAAATAAAAACAACAACAACAACAACAACAACCACAAAACTAAAACACCAATTAGACAGGACCAGAACAGAAAACCAATGAGATACAGATAAAGAAAAACCCATCAGAATTACAGCTGACTTTTCAATGCAAACTATTAAAGCCAGAGCCTGGACCAAAGTAATTCCAGTTCTAAATGACAATAGATGCCAGCCCAGAATACTTTACACAGCAAAAATGTCTATTATAGTTGAGGGGGAAAGAAAAATCTTCCATGACACAAATAGTAGCCTGAAAGAATACATGTACAAAAAACCAGCCCGTCAAAGAATACTTGAAGCAATACAGAGAGCAGAGAGAGAAACTATACCCCAGGGGCAACGAAAGAAAAATAAATAAAGGTATAATCTAGGAAACACAAAATTAGAGAACACAAAGAGCAATCTAAATGATGGCAACCAATACACATCTTTCAATAAGAACTTTAAATATCAATGGACTAAACTCCCCAGTCAAAAACACACAGGTTAGTTGAATGGCTTAAGAAACAAAATCCATCTTTTTGTTGTCTGCTAGAAACCCATCTCACCTTCAAGGACAGACAATACCTTCAGAAGGTGAAAGGATGGAAAAGAATATTTCAAGCAAAGGGCACTAAGAAACAAGCAGGGGTTGCAATTCTAATATCTGACAAAATAGACTTCAAAGTAAAACTAATCAGAAGAGATAAAAGGGGGGGTTCACTTCATTCTGATCAAAGGAACAGTTACCCAAAAGATATTACAATCCTTAACATATATGCACCAAACTCTGGTGCACCCATATTCATAAAAACAACACTACAGGACTTTAAGACACAGATTAACCCCAACTCAGTAGGGGACTTCAATACCCCACTGTCTCCATTAGACAGGTCAACTGGACAAAGAACAAAACAAAGAGATGTTTTCAATTAAATGATACCATGCATCAAATGGACCTAACAGACGTCTTTTGAATATTCCACCCAAGCACCAAAGAATACACTTTCTACTCAGCACCCCATGGAACTTTTTCAGAAATTGACCACATACTAGGCCACAAAACAAACCTCAATAAATACAAAAAAATTGAAATAATTCCATGCATTCTATTGGACCACAATGCAATAAAGCTCAAAATCAACACTGTCAAAGCCCTAGGCACTTGTACAACCATGTTTGTTGTTGCTCTTTTCACAATAGCTAAGAGGTGGAAACAACCTAAGTGTCGTTCAACTGATGAGTGGTTAATAAAAATGTGGTATATTTACACAATGGAGTTCTATTCAGCAGTAAAGAAAGATGAAATAATGAAATTTTCAGGTAAATGGATGGATCCAGAAACTGTTATACTAAGTGAAATAACGCAGACTCAGAAAAACAAACATATGTTCTCCCTCCTATGTGGATCCTAGCACCAAATCCTTTTAAATTCAAGGTCCTTTTAATAAGATGATGCTATACAGCAGTCTCTTCTGCATGAAATAACTACCATCATAACATCAGCTGAGCCTGATCGCTAAACATCTTCACAATTGGGCTTGTTGAAGGTTGTGCTCATTCATTAAAGGAGGGCCAAGCAGGGTCATTGGACCCTCACAGGACTATTCAGCCACTCTTCCCAGCCAACTGTATGTAATTTGACCCTAATCACACATGGCTTCCTGGATTTGGGGTAGGGGGGCTAAGGTATACAATCTGGGGAAGGCTAGGAAGAGAAGGCATGACCCATGCTGGGTTAAAGCTTTCCAGTGTGCATACCCTCAGGTCATACATACACCTCAACAACCCCTCAGTTATCTGGTAACTAAGCTCAATAAATTCATTGGTTCCTCAGTAAAACTTATAATCAAACATTGGCTTGACTATAGAACCTTAAAAGGGAGTAAGCATTGCTTAGCATCTTCAGAAAAAGAAGTCTCACAACAGACAGAATATTTACTTGTTAATGCTATTATGTCTCATAATTATTTTTTTAAAAAAGAAAATGAGAATGTAAAAGATGTTAAAAGGATATGGGAAATGGAGATATTTTCCAAAATAGAAAAAATTAGAAAGCCTAAGCAAGTGATGAAGGTCTGTTTAGGTGTGTTATGATATATAAAGGATGAAACAAAAACAATATACACATAAACTTAAAATTTCTATGGTCATTGTTTAGTCAACAAGAAACAAAATATATATCTAGTCAAGGTTTATCTGAGAATATTTGGTTTTTTACCCAAGCCTTATCTACATAGCACGTGATAATTAAAATACCAAATTGGTGGATCAAACCTTATTGGATGTTTAACAGCCATAGTTTGAGGCCTCTATTAATGTGGTCAGAGGGACTGAAAGGACAGTTTTTGCCCCTTGCTCTCCAAGGTCGACTAAATTCCAGGGGACTATGGAACATCTCTCAAAATGTCCTGTAACTGTGGTGAGTCACCTATCCTCTTGTTCAGGGAGGCCATGCAGACCCCACTAGATGGACTTGAACCAGTGTCCAGTCTACAAAGAGGAGGGTCAACACAGAGGAAACATCTCATCCATGCTTCCAAGTGAAGCCAGACATCATGGAGCAGGACCCTTGACTGATCTTCACATAGATGGGACTGATAAAAGAAAGGAACCAGGAGCTCATCCCATGTCCGTCATTTGAGGAACAGAACCTCAAATGACCTTAAGTGTAAAAACAAATCGATTTATTTGAGTCAACTGTATGGCCTTAAACACCCAAAAGGAAACTATAACCAAAGAGTATATTTCTTTAAGAGCTCAAGAGATTATACTTCCCAGAAATTAGGCTTAAGTCTATATAAAAAGTTGTTTAGACAATTATTTCTCATTAATGATTTTGTTCCTAACCAGAAAGTGCTGCTCAGATGTAAGACTTCAAATCTTGGTCTCCAATATGTAGTGCCCACCTGTAGCTCAGGAGACAACCAGCTATTGTTCTAAAAAGAGGGATAAATTTGTTTTCTCTCCCTATCTAGAAGTCTTTGAGAGGGAACTGACACTGATTCTAACCATTCCAACAGCTATCAAAATACTGAAAGCAAACCCTGAATCCATCACTCTAGAATCCAGCCTTGGAAGACAAAAGAAAAATGAAGAGGAACCCAATAGAGGGATGCTTTTGGAGGCCCTTGTCAAGAAATTCCAATGGACTCATATGAACATTTGAAAATTTCCCTGTTCTGACTTTTTTCTAGTTCTCTGGCTAGAACTTGTCATGCTAATTACTCTTGCCTTTACTTCTTCTTCATATCTCCTATTCAGGATTCAAGGACTTTCTTTTCCCTGTAGAGATAAGAGTTATGCAATTTGGGAGTCTTTTGGATAGACCCTCTGAAGGGGTGTTCCAATTGCCTCACCCTGCATCCCTGTTCAGCATGGAAGAAGCCAGAGCAGTCTGCATCCCTATTCCCTACTGGCAATTTGGGTAACCTCTTCAGAGGATGGTGTGATAAGAATAGGAGGTAGGATTTGGCTAGGCAGTTACTGTAAAAAGACCCCAAAGAAAAGTAGTTAGTTTCTTGGCTAAAAGTCAAAATGTCCATTGGCCTTTTATCAACATACTCTATTCCAATGGCCAAAATGTTGAAAGTATTTGGGAGCTTGTATCTAATCCTTAAAAGATTTTAGAGTTCTCTCTTCATGGGGAGGGGGGATGTTAGAGTAGCCAAAAGTCCCATAAAAATAAATAAATCAAAGAAAAAGTAAGAGTACATGAAGTTATCAGAAAAAAAAGTGACTTCTAAGAGTAAGAGTAGCAAAAGCCCCATAAAAATAAAAATAAAAAAGAGAAAAAAAGAAAAGAAAAAAGAAAGTACACAAAGTTGTTAGGAAAAAGTGATGATATGGAAGGAGTTAGAGGGGAGGGAGTGAGCATGGATTTGATCAAAACACCTTATATGCATGTATGAAATTGTCAATAAATTATTTATTTAAAATAAATAATGTATCTAGTGTCACATTAGCCATTAAGTGTATGTGGAAGGGAGATCAGGATTTAAAACCTATCTGACTTTAATTCCTGTGAACTTGCTGTGGCTATGTATCTTTCTTCTGCAAGCAACTCTCTCCAACTTCAAACACTCACATTTTTTTTTTCTTGAGCTTAGACTGTGGTAATAACTAACAATCATGGATCTTAACAGCACTAATGTTTTCTATGTTGTTCACATCTCTTCAAGGCTGGGATAGCAGGGAATGATGAATGTGGACAGAACACTAGAGGCAGCTAGTCCCTCGTCAGAGCAGGAAAGATTACTTGATACATCTCATGATTATAAAGGATGTGGTAGCAAGAACAATGCTCCCACCTTACCTTCCAAAATGGCTATACCTTAGTCTCTAGAACTTGTGAATATGGCAATACATTATATGGCAAAAAAGACTTGGAGATGTGATTAAGGTTAAAGGTCTTAAATTGGGGAGACTACCCTGGGTGTACTCAATCTAATCAGAAGTCTTTAAAAGAGGAAGAGGAAGAAACAAGAGTGGATCAGAGAGATGTACTTTAAATAGAACTTGACTGTGTTAAGGAATTAGATTCTGCAACAACCAAATCAAGTACGAAGGGAAAACTATTCTACAGTCTCCAACAGGAGTACAGTTTGCCCACAGCTTGATTTTACTGAGGAAACCTACAGAAGTATAAGACAAGACATTTTGTGTTGTTTCAGGTTCTTAAGTTCTGGCAAATTGTGATGGTAACAATAGAAAACTAGTATCCCTTTTGGTGCCAGACTCAGTAGACTGTATAATAATACATACATAAAAATGGCTTTGAAATTGGGCAATGGGAACAGGCTGGAAGACTACTGAGGAACATGATAGAAAATGTCCATATTGCCTTGAACGAAGGCAGAAATAAAGACATTAATATGAACCAGTGAGGGCTGAAAGGATGGCTTAGTGGTTAAGAGCACCGACTACTCTTGCAGTTCAGTTCACAGCACCCACATGGTGGATAATGACTGGCTGTAACTCAAGTTCCAGGGGATCTGACACCCTTTTCTGGCCTTTGTGGGCATTGTACAACATGAGTGCACTTATATACATGAAGGCAATACTCTCATAAACATAAAATAAAAATAAATAAAATTTAAAAAGAAGAGCCAGTGAAGCTTCAGAGACTTCTTACAGAACTTTGGACTTGGAGGATGTGGAGTGTGAGGATGTGTTACTAGAAACTAAGAGAGGGATTCTTGCTGTAGAGTGGCAAAAAGCTTAGTGGAATTATGTTCTGCAGTTATGTAGACAGTCAACGGTGGCCAGTGGGTAGACTGCGGTAGAAACAATGACTCCCTAAAGATGCCTAAGTTTTAGTCTCTAGAACCATATGTGACATAAAGGACCTACAGATGTGACTACAATCCAGAGTTGTAAGATTAGGAGATTGTCTTGGGTTAACTGGATGGGCTCAGTCTGATCATATGAGCCCTAAGGAAAATAATAGAGATGTGATACGAGGACTGAACTGCCATTTCTTGATCAGAAAATGGAGGAAGTGAATTTATTATAGTAGGAATGCACAACTAATATAGGGAATTAAAAAGAAACATCATTTATAGAGGGCAGGAAGCAGGAAAGCTGCCAGTCTGATGGTCTTATCACCTATTACACATTCTTTGGAATAAAAACAATTACCAAGCAACAATAATAATCTCTTCTGAATGCTTAAATATGGCCTGACCATATGCAAAGAACCTTTGCTTTACATGTCATTTCCATGAATATATGAATGATTATTTGTACTGGCAGAAAAACTTAGAGGTTTAATTGCTCCCATTTGTACTCCATCTACTCCGTATGAAACCAAGATTTATTTTCCTAGATTTTAGATGAAGAACCCAAGGCACAAAAGCAGCTCCACTTTTCTTCTTCAAAGTTGCAAAGTGCTCTGCCCTTGAACCCGTTTGTGAAGCCTACAACCTAAAATTTAGATTGAGATTCATCCCTGTATGGGCTGCCGCAAGTGAATCAGTGTTATTCCCTTCTATGCTGTGAACTTGTTTGGGCTTGAGGAAACTGTTGTTTCCATGACAACTTTAACGCCCAAGAAGCAGAGTGCTTCAATTCAATTTCCTTTGTCCATTGGATTTGAGGCTTCTACTTGATCAGAGGTGACCTGCTTCTCACCTTTCTATGCAGTAAGAGAAAGAACCAAATCGATCGGATGTGAAGTCAGCTCTCTGCTCAACCCCACAATGCTTGTCCTGGGTGGGTATGTTCCATTTTAATATTCTTAATGCAAAAAGGTACAACAGATGTTATGCTACAGAGACACATTCAAGTCAGTCTTTCTTTTAAACAGTGTCATTGAAGCCAGGCGTGGTGGCGCACACCTTTGATCCTAGCACTCGGGGCAGAAGCAGGCGGATCTCTGTGAGTTCAAGGCCAACCTGGTCTACATAGTGAGTTCCAGGCCAGCTGGGGCTACAAGGAGACCCTGTCTCAAAAAGACAAAAAAACCAACCAAACAAACAAAAAACTCATTGAAGAAATGACAGGGATAATTTGACTCAAGTTTATTTTTACATGTTAAGGATTTTATTTATTTTTATGTGTATGTGTGTGTGTACCCACTGAGTTTATGCACACCATGTGTGTCCAGGTGCCTGTAGAGGCCGGAGGGTGAGGAATCCCTTGGAGCTGAAGTTACAGGAGTTGTAAGCCACTTGATGTGGATGCTAGGAACTGTTCTAAACCCTAGTCATCTGCAAGAATATCAAATGCTCTAAACCACTAAACCATCTCTCTAGCCCAGGTCTTAATATTATTTACAAAATGAAGCTGATCATTTCTACATCTCACATATTTGCAGAGGCACAGTGAGATTATATATGGACACATTTATTTACATAACCATTTGTGGCCAATAGTTCCTTTGCCTTACCTCTTCCCTACTGTGGAGATGAGAGAATGGCTATTTCTATCAGCATGGGAAGGGCAATGGACGGTGGTGTCTTTTTAATATGATATAAAAATACATATATGTAGTAAATTTCCTCAAAACATTTTCCCCCTAGGCAGGGGTACATGGGAAAGGATGTTAAATTGGGGGCAGAGAACACTAATGTTTAGTTGCTCTTATTTTGAAAATCAGAAACCATTTAAACTCCTGCATGTAATGAATAAGTGTTTGCAAAACAGAGACAGCACCTGAAGCAGAAGGAAATTGGGTGAAGTGAGGAGAGCAGGCCCTACATTGGGTTTCTTAACTATCTTAACTTCTGTGTGTTACAGCTTGTACATAATTAATAACAATGTTTTCTGTCTTTGTTCTACAAGACACTTGAGGACATGAAGTAGCCATCTACACAGCTAACACTGATGTGTGTCTCATACGATTGTGTTTGCTGTAGGAATTGTTTGACTTTGTGTCAAACATGTTAAGGGGGGAAAAGTTAGTTTTAAGTCAGCGTTTCTAAGGTTTGAGTCCATGGCAATGTGCCTCCATCACTAGGGGGCTTGTGTTGAGACAACATCAAAGCTGTAAGCACATGGTACAGCACAGCTGTGCATCTCTTGGCGGCCAGGAAGCAGAGACCAAGTGCAGAAGAGGCCAGGGGCAGAACACACCCTTTTGAGGGCATGACCACAGCGACCTACTTCATCTACACCCTCCTTCCTGAGATGCCCACCACTTAACAATAATATATACAAATTATTAATCTATCAATGTCAGGGCCCCCGTGATCTAAATGTTATACCTCTGAACACTACTGTGTAGGGAACCAAGCTTTTATTTAACACAAGATCTGCCAGATCCAAACTATAATATCTGTCAATCTCTGAACTTCTTGTCCGTGTGTCCTTTCATTATACTGTATTGTGATTTTTAAAAAATTTTCTTTATTTTTTTTATTTTATGTGTATGCATGTATTGCCTGCATATGGGTAAGTGTTGTGCAATGCCCATGGAGGTCAGAAGAGGCTGTCAGATTCCCTGGGACTGGAGTTATGGACAGTTGTTAGTTGCCATGTGGGTCCTGGGATTCAAACCCAGGTCTTCTGCAAGAACAACCAGTGTTCTTAACCTGCTGAGTCATCTCTCCAGCCCCTGTATTGTGATTTTTTTTTTAACTTGGCATATTCTAACTTGGATAAACTCAGGACAGGGAAGCTTCATATTTATCCTATTTCAAGAGCTTATAACAGAGCAGATGACCAACAGAAGTTATTTTTTAGTTTTAACTTATCATTTGTCACAGAACTCCTGCAATTTTAACAAGGTTTTTTTTTTTTTTTTTTTTTTTTTGGTGACAGTATGCGCAGTCAGGGACAGGACAGGCGGGTGGGGTGGGTGGGTGGGATCCAAGTAGTATCCAACATGGATTTCCATGTCATTCTTAACAAATTGTGAGCAAGCATGGAAGATTGCTGTTTCTCAAGTAGGAACAAAATGTCTCACAGTAGAGGGAAGCACATAGCCCTTACTGATTACGTCAAACATCTTCAGGAACCACAATGTACACAGTCCTACAGGTGAGCTCTCCAGTCCAGGTGGATTTAGTTCTGGTGGCCACTTATTTCATCATCCACCTTAATAATTACATGTCTTCAGTGAATGAGGTTGTAGAAGTCACTAACAAACCAGTCTTGTGGTTGGAAACACATTAATCTTTCAGCCGTTGCTAAGAGGCCAGTGACCAAGATGACATCGTTTACTGGGTGACAGCTGAGTTCAGTAGTTGACCTTACACAGTGACAGACCTAGGTATTTATTGTCTGTGACTCAAAAGATACCCTTCAAAATAAAGGCATTATTCCCTTTTTATAGAAGATAGAGTTAATTGTGTGTCACAGACTATGGTATTAGTGGGCCTTTTAATTGTCAAAGACTTCAAGGCAGTTTTATACTCTTTAAAGATACTCTTCTCATTCCATCAGACTGTTCTACACTATGAGGACACTGGGGGAATGCCAATTTCTATTGTTCCCAGGAACTAGGCAGCAATGATTGTAACTAAAGATAGAATTAATTGAGCACTGAAGTCCTCCCCTCTTGGCCCTCCCTATAACTGTGACATTGATTATGATCTGGACACTAGTGCTGTTTCAAGGGGTGACAATTATTTCTTTCTCTCTCTTCTACCTTTGGGTCTCCAGTGCCACCAATTTTCCTAGGGATATGGTATGGACATATTTCTCATGCACAGCATCCTGTATTGTCCATCATTTCAGCAAATGATTATTATAGTCTTCAAGGCCTTCTCCAGCCTGCCTTCTCTCTCAAGGTGTCCTGGCAGTCTGTCAGATTAGTTTACACTCCAGTGGTGAATGACAAGTCCTCTAGCCCCACTCTGGGGAAGCAGAAGCAAATCTCTACCTGCCCAGAGGCACAGCTTCTTGGACCATGGTGCATGGTACTTCAGTTTTCAGGACTGGGGGGAGCTGGAAAGCTTAATAATCTTAAATCACTATCCTGTCCTCTAAAATGTCATCTAGATATTCAGAAAATGAAGTATGGGAAGGAGGAACATGAATGGTTTTAAGACCATGTGCTCTGGTCTTATACATGAGGCAATGGAGACACTTACACTGATGGAGATGCTTCAAGGGGCTAATATGGCCCCAGTTGTAGCCCTTCTGACCTGAGCTAAAATGGTAGATCAAGCTTTGAACCATTTAGGGTCTTCTGTCACTAATTAGTAAGTTTACAATAGAGAAAAAGAAGAAACACCCCTATAAAATGTTATTACCATGCTGAACAATTATCATTCAAAGATCCAAATGGATATAGGGAAAATATATCACGAGATGATAACATCAGAGATTTTTAATCTGTGTGATTTTCAGCAAATTACCTCCCTCTATACTTGGGTTTAGTAAAGTATACAACAAAGGATAAGACTCTACAGAGAGGGCCCTATGAGAGTTACACGAGCACTTTCAGACATTAGGAGGTGCTCAGTATTTTTTCATTAAGTCTAGACTCAAAATCTCTTTGCTGCAAATTCCATCCCCTAGTTCTACTGTTGTTCATTGGAGCTTAAACAAGGCAAGTACATCTCTGTGTTTGTTCAGTGTTGACAGCCTTGAGGTGCTGGATAAAGTTCATTTTTTTTGTGTGTGAATACATGAAAAATGCGAAAAAGAAATCTGAGAAGATTTGATATGACTGCCCTCAAAACTTATAGTACGATTTAGTGGTAGCTTTTTGGGTTAAGTAATGAAATATTCACACATAAAAATGCCATACTACTTGGAAATCTTTTCAGCTCCCAATATTGGGCTTGTTGTACTGTTAATGATTTTTCAGAAAACTGGATGGTAACCACAGGTTGGTTTGTGACAGAAGCAGCTCTGGAATTAAGAAGGCTTTACCCCTACATCTCACTTGTGAGTGCCAAGGATTCCACTATCAACTAATGAACAAGGGCAGATAGAGAGGACAAGATGGTTTCATAATCACCCAGGTAAAAACATTTAGATTCTGAATTCAGAATGTAAGCAAACTTCTACATATGGAAATAAGAGTATTCATTTAAGAGGTTAGACAGATGGGTCAGCCATTAAGAACACTTATTGATCTTGCAGAGGACCTGGGTTCTGTTCCCAGCACCCACATCAGGTAGCTCACAACTGTAACTCCAGTTCCAGGTACATTCAAAGTCCCCTGAGCTCCAGGGGCACCTACATGCATGTAGAGCACATAAATAAAAATAATGAATAAATCTTCTAAAAAAGAATATTCCTTTATATAGGAAGAATGATATTATTTAGAGTCTATCTTCTAAGTACCTCAGGCACTGTGGGATTTGTTGGGAACTCAGTAATAAACAAGAGGAGCTTGTTGGGCTCCAACATACTCTGCCCTTAGGAGGTTATGTTGGGTTGGGAATGTGGATATGAGTAGATTGATTTGGCTAATCATTCAGTAAATGTTGGGTAGTTATGCAACAGTGACGATTCTTGGAGCATGAATCATATCCTGCCCTTAGGAGGTTATGTTGGGTTGAGAATGTGGATATGAGTAGATTGATTTGGCTAATCATTCAGTAAATTTGGGTAGTTATGCAACGGTGATGATTCTTGGAGGATGAGCTATAATGGCAAAGAGGAAAAAGATAAAAATTCCTGGTCTCATGCAACTTACATTCTAATGGGAGGAGATGGACAAATAAATAACATAGTGAGAAAGATTACACATTTGTAATTGCTGTGAAAAGGGTTAAACATAGAGCAAGGTGAGTGGGGTCAGGACTGTGGGCTGGATTACAGCTGCCATGGGAGTGAAGCTTGCAATTTAGAACACAGTGGTTGAGATGGGCCTCATTGAGAAGGATCCATCTGAGTCAAGGCTTAAAGAGGTAATTGGAGAAGGCATATGGGCATCTGAAGAGAAAGTGCCCTAATAAGAGGTAATAGACAGGACCAGGGCCCTAGATGTAGTTGCATTGGATGCTAGAATATTATAGGATACTGCATAGTTACAGAACAGGAACCCCTGTTGGGTGCCGAAAAAGAAACTGATGAAGGATGGGACCATTCACCCCAGCTGATGAGAGAAAGCTTGCTTATCTTCTTGCCCTACTCTACAAGGCAACCTGCCTTGGGCATTCTCGCATTGGGATCCTCTGTAATAATAGTGACTTTACATTCCTCAGGGCTCAACCTTCTGGGGCCTCTCTCAGGCTTAGCTTTCCTTAGACACACTCATCTGAAGGAGGCCACCAAACATCTGCTTTTCTTTTCTCAGACATCCCACCACAACTTTTCAAGCAAGCATAGAAATTTTTTGGTCAATAATTTCTGTGAAGAAAGGATAAGCACTGTCTGATATTTTATAACAGATGTAATATATATGCATATGAATAAATATGTAAGGCCATTCTGCAAATTTTGGCCCATTCTTTGGAACTTGTGATTTTTCTCTGGGAAGCTTCCTGAGTCTGTGCAGGGAATGTGACTCTCTTTGTGACACAGTGCTACTCAGCACGTTTTTTTCCTCATGCTCTTACAGGTTACACTTCAGGTGGCTTGTCTGTGTAATTTTCCTTGTAGATTTCTCTACCTGTGATTATAAGGAAGGCTGTCACTCATTTCCATAATCTTCCACAGAGACCAAAGGAGGAAGTGCTCTGTAAGCAGCTAAATTGAATGGAAGTCGGAGCACAACCTGTGTGACCTTGGGAAAACTATTTCATTTCCTTGGGTCTCCTGTGGCTTCCTCACCTGTAATATGGGGCTGAAATACCAGTATTTTTACATTCATTTTAAGATACACTTGCTCTCACATTAACACCCAAAATGAGGGTGTCTAGCTATCAATACCATCTTGTAATTTAACTGACAGAATTTTTTCTTTCATGGTGGCACATAAAGTGTGCCCTACAATGAGGGACAACCTATACTCAGTGAACATGGGAAAAACCATATTATAAAGATGAAAAGCAGCTGGCATATCAATACCTAGCATGATGTCTGTGTGTGTGTGTGTGTGCATGGACATGTGTGCACACCTGCTGCTGCTGCTGCTGTTGTGCTACAGGTGGTGGGTCACTTAGTCATCTTATTATCTCTTCTTCCTACATACGTGCGGTCTCTCTCTCTCTCTCTCTCTCTCTCTCTCTCTCTCTCTCTCTGTGTGTGTATACCTTGTGCTCTTTCCTCAATGACTTTTATCTCTCTCTCTCTCTCTCTCTCTCTCTCTCTCTCTGTGTGTGTGTGTGTGTGTGTGTGTATACCTTGTGCTCTTTCCTCAATGACTTTTCAAAAAATGTTGGTGTGCTAAGAGGCCAAATAATGAGCTACAGACTTGACTTTTACTGGGTATGAATTCTATTCAGCAGCTTTACTTGAATAAAATTTCTATAAGAAATGTCTCTAGTTTTCCCAACAGTTCAGAAATTTAAATGGAGGCCAAAACCTAATAATATTCAGAAAATTAGTGTATTACTTTTATTTATAGTTTGGGCAAATACTATTAGTATTTTTCTCCAATAGCACAATCTTTTGACTTTGGTACTGAAGAATGAGGCATGTTCCATGTACCCAGTGTCAGTCATCCACCTATTCATTCAGTAATTTGATGACTAACTACTATGCACTTGGCAACAGGGTGATGAAAAATGCCAGCCAGACCTGGGAGCACTTCCTAGTTCTGCCATCTGCCATTTACCTGCACTGTAGCTGTTGAAGAGGCCTTTAAATTCTGTTTGCTATTCTATAAATTACAGACTAATCCTATCTTCTAGACAATGGTGGGAGTGAGGCAATTCCTGTAAATCTCACACAAGGGGCTTGGTGCATAGATGCATGGGAAACTGCAAGAATAATATGCTCAGGTACAGGGAACTATGTCAAGACTCAGCTTTTGGGGGACAACAAAATGGTTTATTCCTACTTTTCATTGTTTCAATATGGATCTATCTCACACATTCATGTGGTTCTTATTAAATGCCAGATCTGGGCTAATGGTTCCACTAGTTATAGATACCAGGGGAATTTCAGTGATGAGTCTCCAATGTCAGGGGAATGACAACACACTGATGGACACTGCCTCCCTGGTGGTGTTCTTTTCTACTGGGGAAAGTGACCAGACTGCCCTGTGGGTTGCTATGAAGGCAGCCAATGTTGCATAAGTTTTAGATGCCAGAAGCTGTTGGGGACCCCTGTTGTGTAAAGTAGCAGTCTCTCCATGTCCAGATAGCCCACGGGCTCGGCGTTCAATGCAGAGACTCCTCTTATCAGCAGGGTGCCTTCCTACTCTGTTCCTGACTCACCTTTTGAAGTGGCTGCCACAGATGCCCTACCAAAAACATGGCCTCTGGCATAGGAACTGCCAGGTTTTCCTGTGTGATAATCAGACAATGTCTGGCAGCCTGGCAGAAGCCCACCACCACATGTAAATGGGGCATCCTGAAAGCACCTATCCACTAAGGCTTTTGCCACTGCCCCCACAGTATAAATATCCTGGTTTCCCCCTAATTAATCGGAGCTGAATCACTAAGACGTGGAGCCAGCTGAGTCACTGAATAAAGAAGCTGTACCACTGAGTCTGACTGAGCTGAGTTCTGTGTCTTACTGCCTATGATTCAGTCTTCCCAGAGAGAGCTGTCTCTTCGTAAGCCAAGACTCAGGGAGACCCTGCTTTCGCCGTCTCCGCACTTCCCGTGAGATCCGGCAGCCAGCGGATCTCGTATATGGAGGAAGTGCTCGGTGGAGTTTGGGACCGAACCCGACCGGGCCGCTGACAGCGTCCCGCCAGAGGAGCCAGCCCCGGTAGCAGAGACCCACAGCAACGCAGTGCGGGACCGCCGCACCCCAGCGCAGGCGGGAGACCGGCGCCACGCCCAGCAGCTGGCACTCCGCGAAACCCACACGCCCATAAGAAGCCCTGTGATTGTACCTTCAGCTTTATCCAATGAACATCCATTAAGTGCCAAGTATTGGTGATGGGGATGTTGCAGTGAATAAGGAAAAAATACAATACCATTATTGATTGGGGGGGGGGATGGCAGACAGATGATAAATAATTACCAATATTAAGCATCATGAAAAACAGATGGACAAATAATCAATGAGAATGCACAGTGGAGAGAAATGGAACCTCTTCTGGAGGGACCAAAATCAGAAGGCCGGAACTAGTAGAAATCCCAGATACTCACTTTGGCAGTGCCTCTCTTGTCAGAAATATGCAATACTTTCAAATAATAAATCATGGCTTTTTCTTCAAAAATATTTCTAGAAACAACATTTGATCTTCTGACCAAACAGTGAAAACAGAACTTCTGGCCTGTTTTCACTCCTAGTACTCTGGAGCTTAAGACACCCTAAGATGAACTCTGCATGTCTTTAAATCAAAGAATGAAAACTTCCAATCAAGTGCATCAGTTTCCAGATACTTAAAAATAATGAACACTTTCTTTTATTAATGTCATGTCATCTTTAAGTCCATTTTGAATCTCACAGATGTCCATTTGCTTTCAAAATGCAAGTCTGATAGAAATTCTCCATGGAGCAATTTTGGCAAATTCAAGAAGAGTTTCTTGAGATAACTAGAGAAACAGTGGGACATCCTGAGTTCTAATTCCAGGAACTCTGTGGGCTAGAGCTATGATTAGTTCTTGCTAGAAGAATGTACAGCCACTCAACAGAATTCAGTTCAGCAGGTATTTATTGCATCTGGTCTGAGGAGAAGAGTCCTTTGTGTTGACAGGTTATTTATGTTGACAAGCAGAAGACAGCTCCTTGGAAGAAAAGAAATCTTGTTAGAAATGTGTTAAATTCATAGAGAACAAGAGAAGGGGCCAGGGAGCACACCACAGGTGCATCCAGTGAAGCACGCGGAAGGACCAAGAACAATTTGGTGGTTGATAAATAGTTCCAGCAAGAAGCAGAAGGAATGAGAGAATTCTTAGTTTCCTCGTGGTTACCAAGGCTCAGATTTGATTTGGAAGCAAATGAAAAGCCAACATGAAGTTGGCCAATCAGCTCTAATAGAAGTAAGCAGGTTGGACAGGAAAATGTAACAGGAGCTCAGCTGTGCTCCTCATTCCTGGAAAAGTCAGCGTCCAGTGGCAGGCCAGCTGGGATGGTGTTGGGGAAACTGTCTAGATGAGAAGGTAGAGGTAAGAGGCATTCCTGCTGCTGAACTGGCCCCTGACTGGTGGCCCTTTGAACTAGAAAGAGACACAACCTGTATCATGAGGTTTTAAAGTGAAGTGAAGATTATCCTTTTCTGTTGCACAGTCTGATTTCACACAGTGATTATAAGAGCTGCTTGGGTGTGGGAGACAGGCTTGAGCCTAGGGTGAAAGTCTTAATGACAGCCATACAGCTGGGCTGAGGCAACAGCTCTACTGCTGGAGCCACAAGGAATGCCTTATGACATTTGCTCCCATTGGCAGATCATGAGACTGATGCCTAGAGCTCGCCACTCCATAATCACCACCCTTGAGATTCCAAATTGCAACACTTAGAATTGGAACAGCCTGGGTCACGTGGTTCCCAGAAATCCAGGCCCCATACAGGAAACTGGGACCTAAGTAACTTGAAACCCATTATGCTAATGAGGTGTCTGGCTAGTGATGTCATGATAGGACACAGCTCTGCCAAAGATCTGAGTTGTAACTTCTTGATTGGACCCCTACCCCTACATAAGGTTGTGCCCTTCGGCAATAAACTGGATCTGCGGGTCACTGAACCTGGTCTCCTGTGTCTGAATGCGGCTCCTCTGACACAGTCTCCTCAACAGCCCTGAGGTCTGGGACTGGACAGAAGTAGCGATGACTGAAGACAGCGCTGGGTGAGCAGAAGAGCATCCTCAGCATATTGCTAGCGGAAGAGCGGCCACAGCTTGCGGCCCGAGCAAGGAGCAAAGGGTCCCTATATAAGCTTGTGCCTTCCTGCAGTAAACCAGACTTGTGTCACTGAACCTGGTCTCCTGTGTCTGAATGCGGCTCCTCTGACAGTCTCCTCAACAGCCCTGAGGTCTGGGACCGGACAGAAGTAGCGATGATTGAAGACAGCACTGGGTGAGCAGAAGAGCATCCTCAGCATATGGCTAGCGGAAGAGCGGCCACAGCTTGCGGCCCGAGCAAGGAGCAAAGGGCGGTGCCAGGGGGGATCGGAGGCGGTGCCCAGGAGGCAGTGCCCCTGCGATCGGAGGCGGAGCCTGTGCCATCGGAGTCAGATCAGGGTGAAAGGAGAGCAGCTGCAGGTGGCACCCGACCAAATGGAGGAGCGGCTGCAGCTGGCAGCGGCTGCACTTGGGAGCTACGGTGGAGCTGGCCTTTACCTGTTCTCCATTTGCTCTGGATTTTCACCTGGGTTCCAGGAGTTATTAAGGGCTGCTTGCTTATTTTAAATGATCTGCTTAGTGCTGAAGGTAAAGGACAAGCACAATTTATGAATGTAGTACTACAAGCAAATCAGTTATGTTTAATTTGTTAAGCATAATAGTAGGAGCTTGTACAATATGTAGAGGAAACTAAAGCCTGCCTACTCTGAATGATGGGTGTGGCCATCTTCTATGGCATTCTGCTTTTACAGGACTGGCCAAATTTCCTGCTTTGTAAGATCCAAGTTGCTTCCATTGGTATTAGGGATTAAACACAGCAAAAGGAAAATGTTCTACACCCAAAACTCTGGCTGATAAATATTAGTTGGAATTTGACTTGCCTTTAGGGATTTTCCATAACTTCTAATTTTACTGGGGCTATTTTCATTGCAAAGATAAATAATACTGAGTCTAGGCTCAGCATCCAGGCATCCATTTGGCCATGTACATCTTGTCCTGAATCAAAGGTTAGAAATTATGGAGAAATGTGGGTACCTCATCATTGAGGTTTAGCTTTAAAAAACAACAGGCAGCAGAATAGTTGGGAAAGATGAATGACTGAATCTCATAAAAATTTCCCCCCAAAAGCTGGTAATGGGTTTTAATTACTTTATTATTTTTATTTTATGTGTATGAGTGTAATGCCTGCATGTAGGTAGGTGCACCCATGTTATGCAGTGTCCATGGAGGACAGAAGAGGGTGTTGCATCCTCTGGAACTGGAGTTACAGATGGTTGTTAGTTGCCATGTGAGTGCTGGGAATTGAACCTGGGTCCTCTGCAAGAGCAGACAGTGCTCTTAATTAACCACTGAGCCATCTCACAACCCAAGTAATGGGTTTTAAAGACATGTCCTAATGATTAGTAATGTGGGGTAGTGGGGACAATGTTTTACAGACTGGTGAGCATCTTAAGGGAACTAACCTGTTTTTAAGTTAATCAAGGTAGCCTGTTTGACAAGCTAGAGAGCTCATTGTCTAGACAGACCAAGATCAATTCTGGCAGGAAGGAATTTTCACAAGGGGCCCTTTTCAATTGCATTTAATCAGTTAGAGAAGATGGAGTTGCCAAGAGGAAAAAAATATCCAATCTATAAGACAGAGAAATATGTATCTGAGAAATAATTTACTTAACAATCCACAGAGATATAGGTTTATGATCTCTCCAAATTGTCTGTAGCTCTAGTCTTTTAGTGGTTTCAAGTCTCCCACTGAGATTGATTATATGTATCTTTGATGCTCTCTCTTGCAACATCTAATACATTTACTAATCAATTCAGTGGTTTAAAATAATTTCAGTCATGCTTTGATAAAACCATTAGATTTCATTTTTCCTTTATCGTACTATCTCCTTGCAAGCTTTTTATAAATGAAAATTACAAGTTATATCTTTTTATTTCAGGCAAAGATGCCCCTGTGTACTTAATATCAGATAGCATGGGGTTGAGAGAGGAACTGAAGAAGGAAATGGGTGCTGGGCACCTACCACTGATTGCCACTATGAGAGGACTTTACATGTTAACAGTGAATAGTAAGAACACTGTGGATTTCTTACTATTCTCTTCATTTTATAAATTAAAATAAAAGATATTCACAGACATTAAATCACCTGAGCACAGTCACCTAGCATGTAAGTTGCAGAATAGGACCAGAACCCAGGTCCACTTGTCTCTTGTGTCTCTCTCTCTCCTGCATATCTACCTGTGTATGGTATCTTTCTTCCAGGAGATGAGGATCATCATATCCTTAGTCTTCAAGTAGTGACTGGTTAATGAAAGCTCCTCCTTTCATGTCAACATCTGTTTGTTCAGCATATGTGACTTATCCACTTTCTGCATGCAAAGAACCAGTGCTAGTGTGATGAGTAACATCTGGCTGGCTGTGTCCACCAGTGAGACTTAGTCTAGTGTGGCAGATAGTCATGTGTGTAAATTACAGGACAAGGCACACTGAAGGGTGTCGAAGAGAATGATGAGCCACATGCTGTGGAATAAATTGAAAGTGTAATACTACTTTCAACTGTGGAGCACCAGAGAGGATTTCATGGAAGAGGTAGCATTTGTGTAATCCTTGAGGGATGCATCCAACTCAGTCAGAGAAATTATGTAAACCGAGAGCATCAGAGGCCAAGGAGACAGAATGAACAAAGGTATCCAGTTACAAAGAGTGCTTTGGGATGAGGGATCTGTAGAGTTTGGTGAATTTGTATGAGTATGTGGTATAAAGTGAGGCTGTCAAAAAAAGAGACAAGCATATGCAGGAACTGAAAGCCCTATATGTTAAGGGCCATTATTCTGAGAGCCTCACTGGTCCTGTTGTGAGGATGGGCAGAATTGACACCATTTCTTAATGCATGGAATGAAATATATTCTCTCTGATTTGGGTGTAGTGTGGTTGGAGAATTCAGGGAAGTGGCTGGAAAGGCAATATGCGCTAATTAGCAAGTCTGGGCTAGAGACAGGTTTAAAATATTAGCCCGGGGTTTAGGTCATGTTTGGCCTTCTATCCTTTCTCAAAAAGAGCCCAAGTATTAAGTATCCCCATAGTTACCATGCTGTATCTTTTAGAAGGTTTCTCTTTCTTTCTTTCTTTCTTTTTTTTTTTTTTTTAAATTAAATCCAGGTATCTTCAAGAGCCTGTACTTTGACACATAAAATGCAATCGGTTGTGGTGAAAACACTCCTTAAAAGGAAAAGATCACACTCTTCTAATGGTTGACACTCCAGCAGTCACGTTGGGCACAGAGGACAAGGATCCTGCTCTAGGAATGACAGATCAGTGTGCTCAGAGGAGTCTAGAGAGTACTGACAGATCTGTTGAGCTGCCATATGTCACAAACTTCATGCCAGGTGGTATAGGGCATGAAAAATACCACAAAAAAGTGAATCAGAAATCAGAGTACAAATCTAAACAATAGCCACTTCACTGAGTTTTTGTTATGGGTCAGGTCCTTTATACTACGCCATTTTATACCTTCAATAATTAAAAAAATAATTTTAAAATCCCGAGTTTTTTTTTTTTTTTTAGTCTTTTTGAGACAGGGTCTCCCTGTAGCCCCAGCTATCCTGGAACTCACTATGTAGACCAGGCTGGCCTTGAACTCACAGAGATCTGCCTGCCTGTGCCTCCCAATTGCTGGGATTAAAGGTGGGCACCACCACGCCCGACTAAAGCCCGAGTCTTTTAAAAAATACTATATTATTTTTATGTGTGTGAGTGTTTTGCCTGCATGTATGTAAGTGCACCATGTGCGTGCAATGCCTGTCTGAGGCCAGAAGAGGGTTCTGGGTCCCCTAGAACTGGAGTTAGGGACAATTGTTAGCTGCCATTTGGGTGCTGGGAATTGAACCCCAGTCCTCTACAAGAACAGCCAGGGCTCTTAATTGCTGAGCCATCTCTCCAGTCCCCCTTCAATACTATTTAAAAAGAATTTTATTTTATGAGTATGAGTGTTTTGCCTGCATGCCTCTAAGGGTATCACTGCAGTGCCTACAGGCCAAATGGTGTCAGATACCCAGGAACTGGAGCTATGGACAGTTGTTAGCTACCATGTGGATGTTGGGAATTGAACCTGGGTCCTCTGCAAGAGCAGCCAATGCTCATTACCACTGAACTATCTCTCAGCTCACTCCTTCAATAATTTTATACTATTTTACAGATGAGGGAGCTGAGGTTTAGAGTAAAGTGACTTCTGCCCTAGGTCTCATGACCTGAGACTGTTTGAAAAGCTGGTCTGAGATATAAACTTGTGACTTATGTAATAATTTCCCAGGACATTAATAATGCCAATGTAGAAGACAGATGGGGTAAAACGCAGAGATATTTTTCTCCTATTTACCAGCGAACAGGGACAGAAGGGATTGTATGTTAAGGGCACATCACACAGCCAAGGGGAAAACACACTCTAGAGAGGAGGTTATCTTAACCAAGTCGTGCGTTAGAAGTATCTCTGCTATGGCAGGTTGCTGTGGAAGGAATCAGACAAGCAAGTGAGAGAATTCACTGAAAACTTCAAGGTTCAGGAGAGCAGAATGTGAGTCAGTTTCAATAGGAAAGTTCTCTGGAAATAGCATTATGAGAGCAACATGGTAAGATCCATACTTTTAAGCCGTGAGTTCAGAAAGTGAACTTGGATTATTTGCCTTGTCTATAAAAAAAAAAAGAAGCTACATGTGTGGCTGGTCACTTGCACAGCCTTTCATTAGAGTACTCAGCACAACACCTAGACAAGATGACTGCTTATCCTTGTTGCTACTGCTGCTGTGAAGACCTGTCACTGTCCAGTACACAGGACTTCGAAGACATTAGCCTTGCATTTCAATTTGCACCCCCTTGAAACCATGTAGCAGTTAGAAAAGTTCCCTGAAAAATATGAAGCGCAAAGTACAAATCTGAGATATGTAGAATTATGCAGCTATGATAGAGATAAAAATTCCTGTTGAATACAAATGCATGTGATGGATCAAAACCGGCAACACAAACACAATGTGTGCTGCTATTGAGTTATGAAGGAGTGTCATTTCTATTACTGTGAGTAATTCTTTTTGGAATTTTTAGACTCCCCATGAAAGCATACTTTTATTGAAATACCTTTTTTGAGGGCTTAAATCAGTTTTCTTGTTTTCTTTTGAGAAACTTTCACAAGTTAATAGCAGCAAGGGAGGGTGAGGGAACCTATGCTTGGGCCAAATGACAGGCGAGTAACTATATTTAAGTTGTTTTTTGTTGTTTTACCTTTTGAAATAAATGTGTTTGTTAGATTGTTTTAATCAAATAATTTTGTCAGTAAATATTTATTGAACTAACATACCATGCAAGAGACCATGGAGTAATACATTAAGAGCTTTAGAATTGCAAAGCAAAAACATCTGGTCTGAAAACTACCTCCTTTTCTTGTCAACTTCCAACGCTTTTTCTCTAGCAATTTGTCTGGCTCTGTTAAAGGTGACCTTGAACACATTATATAACTTGGTGAACCTACTTTCTTCCTCTTTGGAACAGTTATTGTATCAACCACTCTGCCTACTCATAGAGAATCTGTGAACACTAAATTAAATAATGACTATGCAAATGTTAAGTTCTGTTATTCAGCAAAAGAAGATTATGTATGTTACATTAATAGACCAGAATGATGGTCTATATACAGTGAGAAATACTACTGAAGCTCTTTCTAAGAAATCAAGTGAAAAGTTGATCACAGGCAGAATGGTGCTAAAGATCACTGTGGAATCAGAGGTAGAGTTTAGTGGCTAATGTCAGTCACATGTTAAAATATTCATAGTTCTTGCTTACCTTTATTGGTACCAAGACTCATTAAAATTACTTCTAAAATATAATAATCTAGAGAAATGACAATACAATACTGAGTAAATAGAGAAGGCAGAATTCTCTCTTTATTGTGTGTGATTCTAATTTTATTTTACATATGTATGTGTGATGGTTCGTCTTTACTGTCTGACTGGATTTAGAATCATCTGTGAGGCACACTCTAGGTGTGTCTGTGAAGGTTTTTCCAGAGAGGTTTAAGTAAGGAGAGAAAACCCACCCTGAATGTGGATGACGCTATTCTACGGGCTAAGGTCCTGCACTGAATAAAAAGGAAGGAAGGAGAAAGCCAGCTGAGCACCTGCATGCATTCCCCTTTAAAGCTCTGCTTATGGTTTGTCCAGATGTGAGTTATCCCAAACACATGCTCCTGCCACACTCAACACAAGAGAAATGCCTTTTACTATGTGAGATGGCCAGGCCTGATGCCTTTGCTGGAGCACCTGCTAAGATGGGGGCAACATACTCCTTAGGAAGATAACTTACTCCGATTTTTGTTGTATGAGTTTTAAGGCATTCTTCCTTATCCTGAACCAATTCCTTAATTCTAGTTACAGACTGTAAACTCATGTGCTCTTCTGCATGTTAACCATCCAAATACTTAGTGATGATAACTCCAAGGCCATGATCTTGATACTCCTAATTTCAAAAGACTCCCTTTATCCCCACTATTCCATAGTATCGTAAAGGCTTTCTGGCTCATCAAATTTTATCTGCCAGATTAAATGTCTTATGTTGCCTAGTTCTTTAAGAGCTGCTTAGGATTTGAAAGTGGCATGCTCTTTTGTTCCTGCTTTCTAATTAATTCGTTCACTAGTTTAACCCTATTAATAAGTCATTTCTGTTTGTTTTTGAGGTGAAAATATGCCACCATGATATTAGAGTTAGTTTATAATCACAAGTATGTCACTGTGGTTTATCTCATCAAAATTGCTACAAAAGGCAATTCCAAAGCAATGATTATAGCCTCTAATAGATGTTAGATCCAGATCTTAGTTATCTGTATCATCAGATAGGCAAGCGATATGACTATAAGTATCCATAATTCTAAGCTCATCAATAGAGGCTATATTATATAGTTGACATAATGTAACTCAGAGACAGTACTGAACTTTCTCATATCAAAGTCTATTTACTACAAAAACCATTCTAGTGAAGACACAACCTTTCTCTTTTATAGACAATGGCACCTCTGTCTCACTCCTCGAACCATCAATTTTTGAAGCTCAAGAAAAAAAAAATCTAACTTACTAAAGATAGTAGATAATCTCAATTAGTAGGCATTTCATTTTAACCTTATCTTTTGCTAAAGTGTAGAAACCTGATAATGTTTATCTGTTTGGAAGACAGACCCTTTACTATACATCATTAGGCACATTTTAGTGTACAATAGATGAAGCCTTGTTCCTTGACAAGATTATGATAATATGTTTTAGTCCTGGAGACATACAGTTAATTAAAAAGAACAGTGATTGGAAGTACTATAGCAAAGCAGGGAGAATATAGCTGTAATATAAATAGATTTGTAATTTAGATAGATTTAGACTGAATTTTAGCTTTATTCTTTGTTGAGTTTGGAAACCTTTGAGTCTCAGGTTCTTCCTATTCATGAGGTAGATGTAATGGTTAAATGAAATAATATGTAAAGGCATTTATCAAACCCTGATGCATAATAAGCATGCTGTGTATACTTCCTTACTTCAAACCACAACTAATCTAGTCAAACCTCCCTTCACCATATTCTCTTTTGCAGAGATTTATGAAATTGAGGATGGAAGAAGGTGGAAAGTGCTTTAAGTCAAGGGAAGCTCTAATAGAAAGCTTAGTCTTTTGCAGACACAGCTTCTTGTGGTTTGAATGAGAAATGTTCCCCTTAGGCTCATGTCTTTGAACACTTGGTCCCCCATTGGTGGCTCTGTTTGGGGAGGTTACGGAAGGTATAGGAGGTGGAGGCTTGTGGAAGGAAGTATATCACTGGGAATAGGCTCTGAGGGTTTACAGCCTTACCTCACTTCCTGTTTTCTCTCTGCTTCCTGTGTGTGTATGAAATGTAATCGGGTAGCTTCCTGTTCCTGCCTCCTGCCATCCAACTTTCTTTGACTGTTACCACACCTTCCCTGGGGTGGACACTATTCCTAAGATAAAATAAACCTCCTTTTCCTTAAGTTGTTTTTGTCAGGGTATTTTATCACAACAACAGAAAGGTAACTAATACACAGGTGTGCACATCAGCATGTATTGATTCTAAAGAGACATACTTCAAACAATTTAAATTCCCTTTGCAGGTAATATGGAACAGTTTACTATGATTTTCTTGTATGTATATACACCTAAACCTATTACACATATATATTATAAAACAATAAAAGTACAAATACTGTTTATAGGATGTATTAGTTACTTTTCTGTTGCTGTGACAAAACACTGTGACCAAGGGAACTTATAAAAGGGTTTATTTAGCTTATTGTTCCATGGCTGGCTAACTGTTGACAGGCTCACTCTTGTACAGGCCCAATGCCACACAACTGCAGCTACTGTGAGTTTATGTAAGACAATACTTTTTTCCATAATCATCAAGGAAATTAAATTAAAGTGAAAATGAGTGAAACCATCCTGAAGTCAAAATTTAGTTAAGCAGCTTTTATACCTAGAGTTTTTCATGAGAGAGCATTTGTGTTTGTGCTCCTTTTCTGCTTTACTTTTCTTCTTTTCTTTCCTTTTCTTTATTTTTTAAAGCGCGCTCTTGCTATGTAGCCCTGGCTGGCCCAGAACTCGCTACATAGATCAAATAGACCTTGAACTTCAGCAATCACCCTGCTTTTGCCTCTTGAATTACAGGTGTGTGCCACCACTCTCAGTATTGTTTTATTATTTATTTACAATTTATTTATTTAATAATTTCATACATGTATATACTGGGTTTCGGGCATTCTGCCCCTGAAACTCTTCTTTCCAATAATCTCCCTTGTACTATGCTGTCCTTCGCTTTTGACCTCAGTAAGGGGTGTGGGCCTTCTGAGCCCTCTCCCCTGTGCATGTTGAAACTGTGACTAGCAGGTCTTGAGCTGGATGACATTTTTTAAGATGCGAAATGACTTCATAAAGGCATCTACAGAACCATTCTTTAATTTGGGGCGGGGGGTCTATTTGCTATTTGTTGATAATTTCTTATGATACCCCTGTGATTATTTTAAGGTGGTCTCTATACACTGTTATGCTCTGCTGAACAGTCAAGACATTAGAGAATCACTTTACTCTGATCTACATCAAACTCCCAATGTCAAAGCTGGAGGAAGGCTTGCTGACTTTGACATAATCTTTAAGATGGGTGATTAAAAGCCTACCACCAGGCTTACTGTTTCTGAGAAGACACAACTTTAGCTAAGCCTCAGAGATCTGGAAATTGTCTAAACCTCTTGGTTTAAGGAACATGATATAGCTCTTAGCTCAGCAAAGGTAGAAAGAAGATACCCTGAGCCCAACCACTTGACTTTTATGAAATTGTTGACTAAGCAACAGAAATTCTGCTAACAAAGCTAGAAAAACCCAACACATCTCTACAGCCACTGTAAGTGACAGGAAAAAAGAGAGACGCAAAAGACATCAAATTTCCAACTTGTTTTGCTATGCAAGACTGGCTTAAATGCATTTGATTATCTAAGTGTAACTGACACCTGGCAGCCCAGAGGCACAGCGTCTCTACAAGGGCATATGGAAAATGTAGAGCACAGAGCTTCTCCTCAAAGGTTGGAGAAAATATTTTTATTTTCTTGCAAGATGGAATGTTAAGAATCATGTTTAACCTCTTATCCCAAATTCATGAAAATAAAATCAGACAAACTATAAGAGATGATGGATTTCCAGTCAGTGGAAATGAAACAGTGAAGGGACATGACCTTAAGGAAATAACATGAATTAGGTGATCCCAGTGCACTCCTTAAGAGAGTTTCTAGGCCACCAAGCAGGGAGAAAGAACAAAGAGGCAAGCAGCCTGGCTGGCTCCTCAGCTGAAAAGATGAGCTAAGAATCCGAAATCAGCATAGCTAGAGTTTGCAGGATAGTCTACCAGAGAGAAGAAAGAAAACTCTGGAAATAATCTGTCACCCTCAGTATATATCATGGCACTAATATGGGTATGTATGTATGTAAACTACCAGGTGCCATAGCTGCTCTTACTGAGGACCTGGGTTAGATTCCCAGTACCCACATCGTGGCTAACAACCACCTGTTAACTCCAATTACAGGGGATCTGATGCCACTTTCTGGCCTCCATGGGCATTGCATGACATGAGTGCACTTATATACATGCAGGCAATATGCATAAAAAATGATAAAAATAATAAATTATTTAAAAACAAACAAAAAACAATGCAGGCAAGAAAATAGGGAGCAAAGTCTGTAAAGTAGGACAAGAAGGAATCAGTTTGTAATTCTATACCACAAAGGACAACTTTCAAAATTGTAGGCAGAATAAGTGCTTTTCTGTTGACTTAGAGCAGCAGTGAGCATCAGACTCAGTAGGCGTTTACCATAAGGAATGATGAGCTCATGCTAGGATGAAGGAAAATAATATATAACTGAAATCTAGGTCTATACAAAGGAAACTGCCTGGGAAGGTTAACTATGTAAGATCTTTTTTTTTTTCTTGTTATTTAAAACTTTTAAAACATAATTGATTGGTTACAACAAAATATAAAAATATACCATGAGGGTTCATTTGTATTTGCCTGAATATAAATGCATATATGCATAGATATAAGATGCATGACGATGGCACTAAAGTTGGAATGATGGAAGCTACTTAGTAAAGTTTCTAATATTATGTATGAAATATCATAGTACTTGATGGTAATGCCAGACTGGAATAAGTTAAAGATGTATACATACTATGAATTATATAATGTCATAGCTATCATTAAGATAACAAGAAAAACAATCACAGCAAATAAATGAACAAAGGGGAAGAAACAGTCCATAACAAGAAAAAAAAAGCAAAGAATAGTATCAAGATATTTCAATTAAAAATACCTGTATTAAGTCACATTAAATGTAATAATTATAGACATCTCAATTAAAAGGCAGAGATTTTAGAGTGGATAATAAAGATCGTGATATAAAGACACAGCTAAGTTAACATGAAAACGATGGGAAAAGATACCTCACATGAATACTAGTCAAAAGGAAACTGAAATGGCTATATTGATGTTGGAAAAAAAGCAGATTTCAGAGCAGAGACTATTCTCCACATTATAGAATGATAAAAGTGAAAATTCAACAAGAGAACAGAATAGTCCTAAATCTTTCAGCCTGTAGTAAAAAAGCCTTAAAACAGACAAAACAAAAGCTTGTACATCACCACTTTTACATTGGGAGAGAATCTGGTTATCACCAGCACAATACTGGTAAGGAGCATACAAAACATCTGCTAATAAAGATCATAGGGTGGTGACGGTGAGTGCATATGATCAAAGCACGTGACCTGTATGTATGAAAATGCCATGACGGAACCTGAATTTTTCACAATGAATACACACTAATGAAAAAAATCACAAAATAAAGCAAAGATGAGAGAGTTGTGAAACACGGGAGTCAGGTCATGCAAAGAACATTCTCACACCACACGAGCATTTAGCAATAGACCTGAGCATTGGCCAAAGCCTGTCTGGAACCAGATTCTCTGCTTTCTCCACTGTGTTTTCCTCTCTGTGACCTCCAGGTATCAGATTCTCAGATTCTTCTCCGGGCTATGTGTGTCCTGCCTTCTTTTCCTACCTCAACTCTAACAGCTATCTGGCAGGTAAATGGCTTTCTCCCTCACAAAGCTTTAAAAATAAGCACTTTCTTGATGATCAATCAACCGAAGCGATGTGTTGTAGTAAGCAAAATTCTTAACAGAAGATATTAATTTTAGAGTTTGGGATGGTCAATATCTTGAAGAATAAAATGTGTTTGTTTCCCTTACACATTAATTTCAAGCCTAGAAACAACTCCAGAAGCAGATACAGTTGTAGATCTGTTCTAGTTTCTCGAGTTTTCTATTGTACTATTTGACATTTATCAAAGTCTCTTCCTGACATGTCCCATGCCTTACACTGTGAACTTATAAGTAATGTTGTTTCTGGAAAATGAACATTGAGATGACACTGAGGGCGGCGTTGAGGGGCATGCAGTATCCCCGTGAAGGCCCGTGGATTTTCATCTAAACCCTTACAGTACCAATTGTGCAGGTTTGTATACTCTCACTTTCCATGTGGTATTATTTATACAAGCATCTTGGGCTTAGGCAAAGTAAAAGCAGACATTTAAATGAAGACAGAAGAAAACGTCACTTTCTAGGAAACAACAAAATGATTTTAAAAAGAAGAAAAAAAAGAAAAAATGGTACATGCATGAGAACGAGAAACAGAAACTTCCTTTGGACATGACAATCTCGCTCTCACTCAGGTTTTATTATGATTTTTAAGAGTATTGTACTTGCAAATTTCATTTACACCATCATGTAGTGTCTGTTCATCGTGTGTGTGTGTGGGGGGGGTGTCTGTACATGTGTGCAGGTGTCCTCTATCATGCTTCACCTTATTCTCTTGAGACACAGTGTGCTGGATAGCTTTGGTGTCAACTTAACACACCTGGGTTGAGGGAGCCTTAATTGGGGAATTGCCTCCATAGGACCTGGCCTGTGGCCATGTCTGTGGGGCATCTTTTTGATTATTGAGTGATGAGGGAGGACCCAGCCCACTGTGGGTGGTGCCACCCCTAGGCATGTGGGCCTGTGTTTCATAAGATAGCAGGCTGAACAGGGGCCAGGGGAGCGAGCCAGTAAGCAGCATTCCTCCCTGGCCTGCGTTCCTGCTCCTGACTCCAAGTTCTTGCTCTGAGTTCCTACCTTGGGCTCCCTGATGAACTGTGACCCAGGAGATGTAAGACAAATAAACCCTTTCCTCCCCAAGTTGGTAGTGGTCAGAGCGTTTTGTTACAGCAATGGAGAAACAAATTAGGACACACAGTCTCTCACTGAACATGGAGATTGCTGTTTTGGCTAGAAAAGCTGGCCAGCAAGCCTCAGCGATCCTGTCCACAGTGCACAGCCATGTAGTGTGGCTCTCTACATGGATGCTGGGGAGCAAAATGCAGGTCCTTATGCTTTCACTGAGCTATCTCCCCAGTCCATTTATTAATCTTGATTTTGTGTGTGTTTTGTATGCAAAAAATGAATATGCAGGTTTGTGTCCATGAGGAGGCCAGAGGAGGATGTCTAGTATCTTTCCTCTATTGCTCTGTCTTAATGCTTTAACACACAGTCTCCTATTGAACAGAAAACTCTTTGTTTCTGTAAGGCTGGCTGACCCTGAGAACTCTTGGGATCTACCTGTCTCCAACTGTCAATGAGTGAGATTACAGTACATGTAGCCATGACTGGATTTTTATGTGGATGCTGAAAACTCACACTCAGATCCTCATACAGAGCAAGCATTCTTATCCACCAAGCCATTTCATCAATCCTTTTGTTGGGCCATTACTAAAAGAAATATTTGCAACATCATTGTGCAATGTCAGTTGAATTGGTTTCAATTTCCCTCTACTTTTTCCTTCACGCATTAAATATATAATAGTTAAATTTTAAAGGAACAGGAAGTGATTATAGAAATCATAATTTACAATCTCTAAAATTATCAACAAATGCCACATCTACTAAGAAAAAAGCTTGCTACATAGGCTGAGGGACAATTCTAGATTAATAATAAATTGTAAAAAGTTTATGGAGTACTACTCTCTGCTAGGCACAGAGATTAGCAAAGATAGCTGTGGATCCTGCCCACATGACCATAGGGACCAGTTCAGTAGTCTTGTCACTATGATAGCTACACACTATTTTTTCTCTCCATTTTAAGAAAGTCATGCTGAAATGTAGACACGTAAAAAGGGCTATCAAAAAACAAAACAAAAATAAACCCCCAAAAGCCCTTGCTTTGTTAATAGTAACATGTTGGGCAACTCTCTGTTCAGAACCACTACCCAGTCCCACCTCCAGTTTTCAACATTAAAATCCCCACTGGAACTGCTGTGTTCTTACAAGAATCCAACCAATACCAAGGCCATTTGCTCCCTCTCTTTCATCTTTCCCTTTTGCCTCGTTCCCTCTCCATATTCCTGCCTACTTTGTTCTCACTCATTTCTTCCCACCCATTCAAAGTGAGCTTCATGGTAGAAAGATCAAAATATAGGATGTGGAAGCTTTGAGAGAGCTAAGGTTCCTAATTCATGGACAAAACTTTCCATAGTTACAATTCCCCTCCGCCAAAGAAGCTGTTAGGAGGCTGGCAAAGTCTTGATGGTGTCCCGTCCCTGGTTTGTGTGACTCTTACCTTGCCCCACCATCCAGGGAGCCATGCTACCTATAATACATAAGCCTTTTCTTTTCTAAATAACCTGCAGGCAAATGGACATAATTAGTGTATTGTGACAGTTCAGTTGGAAATGTTGTCTTAAAGAGAAGAGTCCTCTACCAGTTGGAAAGACTTGGATTAGAGGAAAAGAACAGAGAATTACACTGTTAATCTGAATGCTTAGTAAAGCAAGAAGCTTTGTTTTGTGGAGAAGAATCACCTCCAAGTAAATGTCAAGAGGAAATGACATTATTTCAGCTCAAAATACATCACTGCAAGAATTATAGAAGAGCTACTGTAAATTTGAATTAAGATATTCATTTATTATATAACATTGACTTGCTTTGCCACAGGAGGAAATAAGTATGGTCCTAGAGGGAATCTTTTTGTTTATTCTCAACAGATCTTGTCCCTTATTTAAGTGGAAATAATAAAGTTTTGAAACTATATAAAGTTGAGCCTGGCCTGGACCTCACTGTACACAGGAGGACTTCCCTAATCAGAGTAGGGTCAAGGAAACAGCTGCTATTCTTTTTAATCATTTCCTTGTTCTGGTCCCAATATAGTCTTGCCTAAGATTACTGACAACACAGTAAAACCCTAAGAGAAACAAGGCGTGGTGATGCATATCTCGATTTCTACCATTGGGAGGCAAAAATCAGGAGGATGTGAGGTGAAGCCCATTCTGGGCTACATAGGAAGTTCCAGGCTAGCTAGGAAGAACCAAACCAAACCAAACTGAGCCAAGCCTCCCTTGCTCTCCACCAAAAAACAAAAACAAAAACAAAAACACCTACAAAAAAACCCCCAAACCAAACAAAACAAAAAACATCAACAAACAAACAAAAAACCCAAATGACCCTCAAGTCAAATCAGATCCAGGAGTATTGTACACTTAGCTATCATCTCCTTCTGCCTTTCATTTTGATATTCTTGGACTCAGAATTAACTTTGGACCCTTCACCCTAGCAACCACAGGGCCCAATGCCTCTGATAATTGTGTTTTAGTTCTAATGACCCAAGTTATGAGAGTCAGACTGCACTTCGTGATCCAAAGACAGATACCTGATAATCAGAAGATACTTTTCAACTCAAATCTATGTACACTAAATCCAAAGCTAACCATATCTGAAGCATGGTGCTTGGTACTGGGGATGGAAAATAGTCTATGATATTGTCTACTGCCCTTACAAGAAGGGAAGGATGTCTTTGGCTTACCAGAAAAATCCCAAGCTTGTTCACTTTTACATGGGCCATTCTCATTCACCAGCAATACAATGAATGGATTTGGCTGCATTTATTGAACTTGTAAGTCTGTTGTAGGTTTTATTAATTAAGGAGCTTGTTTTCTAACAAAGTGTTGTAGCAACGATAGTTCATTAAGGGGAAGATGATGGCAGCAGTAATAAGGAAGCATACAGCTGTCCTTCAGTGCCAAGTGCTTTACCTATATAATACAGGTGTAGAGAAATAATGTATAGAAATACATCCAGATCAGAGACTGGCACAGAGACAGCATACTATCACTACTTTTTCCCCCTTAGAGATATAGTCTTGCTGGGATTACAGGCACATGCCACCACAACCAGCTCACGATGTTATTACTGCTAAAACTTGTAACACTCCAGCAGGAGTGGTACTTATTACTTCCATTTAACAGAGGAAGAAGCAAAGGTTCAAAGAAGCAAAGTAATTTATGTGTGTATCACAGCACCAGTATGGGAGATGACAGGACCATTCCAGGGATTTCTAGCTCTAAAGCTTTTGCTCACTCTTTTCTCTTTAATGTAGCTGGATCAGAATATAGTGCAGAAGCTAATTTGCATGATCTTCCATTTGAAAGTTTCACTTTAGCAAAGGCATAGCAATTAAATAAGGATGACGCTCCATCCTGTTCAAAAATCATTTGTTGAGCCTCTATTTGGCTTAAGACAAGAAGTATTCTTTGAATGTTAAATATTCACAGGGAAAAGCCAGGAACTGCTTCTTCACTGTTTAAACATGCCAGGCAGAGTAGATCTGTCCCAGGGAGGACTACCCTACTTGCATGGTCTCTCTGCACATACTCACCCATGCATATGTCACCAAAAGTCTAAACTCAGGTGAGCCTTTTAGTGGAGTCCATTTTTAGGGGCAGCCTGGAGCAGGGGACAGCAGTACCAACTATGGCTTAAGAAATGGATTCTAGGGGCTGGAGAGATGGCTCAGTGGTTAAGAGCACTGACTGCTCTTGCAGAGGACCTGGGTTCGATTCCCAGCACCCACATGGCAGCTCCAAACCGTCCTTAACTCCAGTTCTAGGGGAATCTGAAGCCTTTTGACCTCCACAGCACTGCATGACACAGGTGCACTCACATACATGCAGGCAATACACTCATACACATGAAATAAAAATAATAAAATATTTTTAAAAAATAAAGAAATGGATTCTAGATCAATCTCCCTCCTTACCCTCTATGGCCTAAAATTAATTCTTCAATCATTCTGTTCTGTTTTGTTTGGGTAGTGCTGGAAATTGAACTAGGAGCCTTGTTCTGCTCAAGTGCTCACTCCTGAGACACATACCCAGTTCTCCCTTCGATTATTCTGACTCTTGGCTTCTTTATCCATAAGATAAAAGGACTAGAGGACTTGATTTCCAAGGTAACATAGTTGTAGCATATCAAGGCTTCTTTTGGAGATTAAAAATGACCTTGTCTTGGTTTCTTTTCCTGTTGTGATAAAATACTCTAACGAGGGGTTGGAGAGATGGCTTGGCAGTTAACAGCACTGGCTGCTCTTGCAGAGGGCCCCGTTTCAAATTCCACCACCCACATGGCAGCTAATAACCATCCGAAACACCAGGTCCAGGGGATCCAACGCCCTCTTCTGGCTTCTACAACATGGGTGGGTACTAAACAACATGCATGCAGGCAACATACTCATACACATAAAATAAAAATAATAAATAAAATATTTAAAAATACCCTAACAAAAGCAACTTAATGGAGAAAGTGTTTATTCTGGCACACAGGGTGCAGTTCATGATGGTGCAGAAGTCAAGGCAGCAAGAAGTTGAAGCAGCTGGTCACACTGCATCCATAACAGGATGCAGAGAGTGAATGCATGCACACCGTGGCTCAGCTCCCATTCTCCGTTCACATACTCCATTCACACAGTCAATGAATGGTGCCACTGGCAAAAGGCAGGTCTCCCTATGTCAATTAAGTAGTCAACATAACCCTCTCCACACTGGGCATGCCCAGAGGCACATCTCCCAGGTGATTCTACAGTCTGTGAAGTTGGCAATCAACACTAACCCTTACATGAGTTTGATGAACATGGTTTTATGGTAGGAATTTTAAAAAACAAAAAAGAGGTCTTCTGGATGGTAAATTTCTTTAAAAAGACTGACTACTCTCATGAGGCACAGTAACAGACCTATCATTTCCCAGGTATTCAACTGATAATTTCATTGAAAATGTGTAACACTATAGACTAAAGAAAAACTACAGACCAAAGGAGATTTTAAATACAAAATTAAACAGAACTAAGGTTGCAGGGTCTCAGATATTTTGAAACATCTGCTCCTTCATCATCTAATCTAAGAATAACAAAATTCTGGCTGGTTGGTCCAATTCCTTTGATTTCTTTTTTTTGTTTTAGTTTTGAAACAGGGTCTCATGGAGCCTAGACCAGCTTCCAACTCACTACATTACATAACCAAGGATGACCCTGAACTTCAGATCCTCCTGCCTCACCTCCTAGAGTACTTAAAAAAAAAAAAAAAAAAAAAAAAGCATATTTTCCCATGATTGATTCTCAGGGTCAGGAAGTATTTCTGACAAAAAATTTGGTTTAATTTTATAATTCATATTCAATTTCTGGAACACGTATGAAGAACGACATCGAGTGACTTCTATGTGCTTTGGGGAAATAGAGAACATGAAACAAACTGGATCTTTGTGCTCTGTCATGGACTTCTACATGCTGAGCATCTTTTTTGAGCATCAGATCACAAGACTGTAATAATAGTTATAAGGAAGAAAGCAAGAATTTTAAATGATAGTATTGATGATGAAACAGACTTTAAAATTGATTTAGATTTATGCCTCAACATAGTGGGGCCTGACAGCTAGGCACTGAAAGAATTTATGACCAAGACCAGGATATATACTGTGAGAATAGATGACAGAGTTCTTACAGATGTACTCAGGCACAGCCACATTGTTGAATATCTGTTCCAAAGGCCAAAAATGTCAAAAGTATTTGTTTTGTGATTTTCTAGCTGTATATCCCAGATGCTCCCATTGATGGTACCTCATGGTGTTGTGTGAACTATCATCTACCTATATATTTCTTGTTTCATTTATCAATCACCTCTCATGACACAGAGCTCAGATGCAAGGTCAAAGAAATACAACTGGACCAAAAAAAGAAACAACGCATGAACACTTGGATGCTTTATGACTAAAAACATTACTTACACAATAGTTTCCATTAAGTTTTGTAAACTGAAATGATGACCTCTCCTTCTACAAAGAAAATTTCTAAGTATTTATAACTTTGTTTTTAAAATTGTGAAGCTTTGAAAACAGCTATCAAAACAAATGAAAAGAAACAGAAAAATCATTTAAGGCTTGAAAATTCAAGAGACCAAGGTAGTGCACGATATAGTATAATTACAGGCCATGAAGATGAGGCTTTGAACACTTGGCAGTGCCTGAGAAAGAGAGATAGACAAAATGAGGAAACGTCAAGAAGTAAAGAAAGAAACCAGGGTAAGTTTAGGCCAACCATTCCAGAGTGAAACAAAAGAGACCTGCCAACAAATTAAAGGGCAAGAGAAAGGTATTATAGTGAGGGTTCGCCTGTCAGCGCTCAGCATAGACAGAAGAGCAGAAAAGACACTCCAGGTCACTGGAGACTGTGCACAAGCCAGCCCGGATCTGTCAGTTCCTTGGCCAGGCCAGGAACACTGCAGGGCCAGGAGCCAGAAGACAAGGTGATGGCAGCTTCTGCTATTGGTGCTGATTAAATCCAAATTACATTCAGGGCTCTCCTTCCAATTTAGGGGAGGTCTTTTTATATTCTATTTAAAGCAGAATTTGGGGCGGGGAGCTGGAGAGGTGGCTCAGCGGTTGAGAACACTGGTCGTTCTTGCAGAAGACCCAGGTTCAAATCCCAGCACCCACATGGCAGCTGACAACTGTCTGTAACTCCAGTTCCAGGGGATTTGATACCCTCTTCTGACCTCTGCAGGCATTGCAGAGGTGCACTTATGTACATGCAGGCAATACACACATACACATAAAATAAAAATAATAAACTATTTTAAAGCAGAATGGTAATAAGCATACTTTAACACTGTCTTCTTGTTACAGCCCTAACAGACCTAGTCTGGGCTCCTGGTTCTGCCACCTAACAGTGTGGTGACTGCTGGAAATGACTGCACATCTCTGCACTTCAGGCTATTTCTTTTATGAAAGAAAGGCTAACTCACTTAATCGGGCTCTTGTGTGAATCAAGTGCAATTACATTATTTATAAAATATATGCAATATTCAGTTCTTTAGGTCTACCATTTCCTAGCTCTAATGGCAGAGGCTTTAAATGCTATGGTATGGTGGCTAATTTAGAGCTAGTTTTATCATGACTTTACCCTATATTGTGAATATCAAAGATGGTTGAGACAATGATGCCCACAGTGTGACATTCCTTGACCCTAGGAAGGTAGGCTGGAGAAGAAAATCAGTTCCATTTTATACCCCGGTTTCTCTATTTCTAGCTAAGTGGCTATGAATGAGTTACCTTATTTATAGCGGTTTAGTTATGACTTCTTAAGATGGCCTCTGTAAAGTGCTAATATGCAGCAGTGATTCCAGAATGTGCTGTTATTATTGTGCTTTAAAAAAAACCTACTGCTTGTAGTTTTTTTTGCCTTAATGTTTGGCTATAAACAACCACTTCTACCCCAATAGACTCTCAATGTGAACATCACATTTGGTACTTTATAAGAGATAGTGAATATGAATTAATAGTCAATAAAGAGAAATAATGCATAAAAGTCAGATGGAAATCCACTACTGGCACATATCAAGCTGATATTTATTAAAGCACAACATAAATTCATTGAGCTATAAGGATAAAAATAGAAAACTCTCTAGGTCATAACATCCCCACCACTTAAGGAAGAAAAGATAAAAGTGTTGCCATCTTGCAAGTGAACGACATAAAATAACCCCCTTTCTCCATATTGCATGAATAAATCCATCTCAAGATGACTTAAAGATGAATTACACACATTTAAGTCAAAAAACCTTGACTTAGATATAACAGTAATACAAGTTTAAAAGAAGCTAAAAAAAAAATAAGGCTCTTTGCTTTATTAAGCCTGTGTAGAAAAACTATAAATAAACCATGTATGGTTTATCAAATATCCTTACGTTCTATTTATCAGGATGCTTGCAAGTTAGCAGGACTGTGTGTTTGCTTTGGTCAGCGGCTTGTGATATGTCAATGGGTAATCCTTTCTCTAATGTCTTGGCTATCAAGAACAACCCTAGGTACTGAGTGACTCTGTGGAGCAGAGTTTTGCCTCAAATTCTAGTCGACAGGAAAGGATAAGAAGTTAACAGCACTGTGAAGTCAAATTAAAGAGTACTTGCTACTGCAATACAGTCTTTTTTTTTTTTTTTACCCTAATTAATATAGCCACGAGATACATAATTTTAGACTGTACTCCAATTTACTTAGGTATTTCAGATGTAACATCTTATTTAAGCTGACAACACGCAAAAAGCATAAAATTGGAGGTTCTGTTTTCTTAGATTGACACAAGGTTTATAGTGGGCACAGAGAAGAATCCCAAGAACAGGAGCTGCCTGAGAAGCTAAGTATAAGGACAGTTTTTTTTGGGGGGGGGTGGATATTTATTCAGACAGAGACAGAGACAGAGAGAGAGAGAGAGAGAGAGAGAGAGAGAGAATGAGAGAGAGAGAATGAGAGAGAGAGAATGAGTGAATGTACTTGCACTTTTATGGAGACCAGAGGTTTGTGGTAAGATGATGCCAGGAACTTCTCCAACTTATTTTTTGAGACCAACTGGTCAGACTGACTGGCTATCAAGTTCTCAGGATCCACTTGTCTCTACCCCACCCCACCCCTAGCTTGGTGTTGCCTCCACACTGATCTACAGTGAGTACTGGAGGTCCAAATTCAGGGCTTTGCACTTATGCAGCAAGCACTTTACCTTTGAGACCATCTCCCTGTTCCCAGAGTAGGAATTAAGAATGAATGAGAAGAGGATGGAAGAAGTGGCTTCTGGGCCTTCAGCATGAACACTAGGAGCTCTGTTCCTCAAAAGTTAGAAGTCTTGGTATCTGAAGTTCTCTAGAATTCCTTGTGAAAGCATGTGGGCTTTCACTGTGATTTTTCATAACTTATTCTTACTTTGGAAATGGGTCAGATTTCAGGAAAGAAACAAAGTGGGCTCAAGGAAGCCAAACTATATTTGAACTAAAACATTAAGTCTACCACTTCCTGAAACACAGCAATTAATGCGACTCATAATATCTTTATATAAGGATGGTAATAAGTTTTGCAGCTTTTCACGGGTGTTAGACATATTCTCTTATTGGCTATACTGATAAGGGATTCTTTTGACTACATACATTCTCACATAAATAACTTAATATACGTAACTACTTTTAGAGCCAGGAAGTTTTAGGAGTAATATTTTTATTTACGGAAGTAATCTCTTCTCCAGGCCTTCCACTTCTTCAAATGACAACACCAGTGTGGGGTAGATTTGTACCAGCTGTTTTGGTAGAAGAAATAAAGGAGAACTACCCTAGAATTTTAGTTATTGAAGGTGATAAACTGCTATCATACTAGGCGATATTTTGAGTGTTTTATGTGCCTTTTGATGATCAAGATCCTCATTTGTAGACTATTATCATTTTTAGATGAGGAAACTGAGGACAATTGTTCATTGTCTACTGTGTTCTAAACACTGAAGAAAATAGAGTACCCACCTCACTTATTCTAAGGAGCCATTGAGCATATGGTAAGAAATTTCATTTGCCTAGAGATCTGACAGAAGTAGGGTTTTCTCTAGGATCTATGACCTCTCCAGCCATGTGCATTTGGCTGTGTTTACAGGGCCACATGTGACTTCATTCCTATTAAGAGGACTTTAAGTCCAATTAGATAGCTGTTGATTACTCCTGAGATAACAGTGCCACTACCTACTGTACCAGTAGAGGTAGTTTGCTGTGCCAGTCATTATGGTTATTAGGCTTTAGGGCTGGGCTGGACCACTGATTGATTTTCTCCCTTAGCAGCTTGCATAGTATCCTCCAGAACTATGGGAGTTAAACATCATGTAGACTCCAGTGGGTGAATTTGTACCGAAGGACATCTGGATACAAATGTTTGACTGGATAGGACTTATCATGTGTAGCAGAATACATGAGCTCTAGTCGGGGGGTGAGGGTAGAGGGGCATTGATGGGAGAGGGGGACTAAAGTTAAGAACTGTTGTATGAAACATTTTTTTAAAAAAAGAACCTCAGGATCAAACGGATGACTGTAAAATTAATGGCACCATTGTAGTTGGTATTATTGAACACAAGGTTCTGTGACTAAAAGTAAACTGAATTATGACTTGCTGTAGCTCTTCTCTACAACCAAATTTTTTACAGGAAGATGGAAATACTTTTGCAAATGTAATTTTGGCTGATCTCCAGCAAATCAAATTACATTTTGATTTTTTTTCTGATTCTCCTGCCTTTTAGAGACATCATCTAAATGAAGTATATACCATTTAAGCACATTAAATATCGTTAGGAGTATTTTATATAGGAACTTAATGGACAAATAGAATATTGGCAAGAGTTTCAAAGAAAACAAGAATCTGCCATTGTCAATTTGCTGGCCCTTAATCTCATAGCTATGCTATTGATTAGACAGAGATGATGCAAATTATATAGTAGTTTGTCAAAATATTATTCAGGTAAAAAGAAATTTGAAAATGCTAAAAGAAGTTTATGAAAACTTTAAAATATTAATTTCCTTGCTTTGGATATTGGTAAGAACATGATCTGAGCACAAATGACTCAGAGTACAATTGTTCCTATGTTAACCATAAAACTAGCTTACACCATGCAATCAAGTCAAATAAAATTTCCATACCAGAAAGATTTAATGAAATTGTGGCCTCAACCTATAAGTGTTTCCATGTGAAACACTGAAGTTAGCTTTGATAATCAACATGGGGAAGTCTCTTCCTCACTTAAAGACAACATATTAAGGACTGAAGAGACAGTGTAGTTGCCTTGCAAGCACAAGGATCAGAGTTCAGTCTTATAATCTCAGGGCTGGGGAGGTGGAGAGAAGTGGAGCACTGGGGCTCACTAGCCAACCAGCTTAGCCTACTTAATGCATCCCGGGTCAGTGAGAGACCCTGTCTCAAAAAAGAAAACAGGTGAATGGCTCCCGAAGAATCACACCTGCGCTCATCCTTTGACCTCCACATGTGTATATGCCCTCACATACGTCCCCCACAAGTCAACACATTAAGAAATAATTTCTGTGGAAGAAGGCATGATTAGGAGAGGCAGTGGGCTGTGTGTGTGTGTGTGTGTGTGTGTGTGTGAGAGAGAGAGAGAGAGAGAGAGAGAGAGAGAGAGAGAGATAAGTAAGGTACAATGATGTATATGTATGAAAGGTCATGATGAAATTCATTATTTTGCACACTAACTAAAAAATTTTAAAAAAGAAGAAAAAAATCCTTCCATAACATAATGCTTCCTTTCTCAGTGGTACAACCATCTTTACACTAATTCATCCAGATCCAAAACTGCAGGCTTGCCATTGATCTCTCCCTTTCCTCCAAATCTATCACACTAATATTGAGAATCTAATTTAAAATATTTTAATCCTCCTCAGTCATTCTTACTGTCTCTCCTTAATCCAGGGCTTTCAAATCTTGTCCATGTTACTGTAACACTCCCTGATTAGATTACTAATGTGGGATCTCAGACACTTACAATCTATCTTCCCACTGCAGTAAGCATGATTCTGCACCATCAACATGATTACATCACTCCTCTGTTGAAACTCATTGTTTGAAGTTAGCGTCAGCTGTCAAACTTAGAGTCATTCAGGAAGAAGGAACCTCACTTGAAGAACTTCCTTGATCAGGCTGGTCTGTTTTGGTTATCCTCCCAAATTTATTCAAATGTTACTTCCTCTGAGATCATGGTCCAAGAATGGACCAAATCTAAAATTAAATGCTTTCTTTTCTGAGGTGCCATTGCTCTTTGTCCACACCTTAGATCCCTCACTGTGATCAGAATTTTCACTGCAGCTCATTATGGGCATGCTTGTTTTCACACCTGGGAAACAGTGAAGTGATTCTATGATGATAGAGACCTGAGTTTGGGAAGCCAGAATACTCAGTGTTAGCTCCATTCTTGGCACTTTCTGTGCTAAACAATCACATCTAGAAAGGGAGATAAACTAATATCTATTGTATTAGTCACTTTTCTGTTGCTGTGATAGAAACATCATGACCAAGGGAACTTATAAAAGGAAGAGTTTATTTAGCTTATGGTTCCAAAGGTGCCTCCCCACCATGATGGGCAAGAGTCCATCATGGTGGGGAGGCATGGTGGCAAAGGCAGCTGGAGGAGGAAGGGAAGCTAAGCTCTCACATCTTCAAGTGGGAACAGGAAGCAAGAGAGACTCAAACCTTCAGCAAGGCTTAAGAACTCCCTGAGCCCACCCCCAGTGACCTGCTTCCTCCAGCAAGGCCATACCTTCTAAGACCTCCCAAAATAGCACCACCAACTGGGGACAAAATGTTCAACTACTTGGATCTATGGGGGACATTCTCATTCAAACCACCACACCAACCATCAAAGAGAAAATCAAGACTAAATTAAATAATGTGAGAGCATGATTCCTACTTCATATGTTGGATAGCAAGACCAAGAGCCTCGAGGGGGAGGTGTGCTTAAGTCACCTCATGCCTTTTATAATAAATGCATGGCAAAGAAAATAAAATCAATAGGAAAAATTCCACTTCTACCCAGAGACTTGTAAAATAACAATAAACTCTGCACTTGTACAGACTATTTGACCTTTCAACATACTGACATTTCTTATGCTTTTCATTATAACATTCTTCAGGAGGCAAATATTACCACTTCCTTTTGCAGCAGATGACTCTCAGGCAGAGCACAATTAAATGCCTGTCTAGGCTGGAAAGTTAGACAAGACCTTGAAAGGGGCTAGATTCATCTCTTGATGCTCCTTATTTGACTGAGTTGCTGGTATTACCCAGTATTTGCATTAATATCTCAATCACTTTAGAGGGTATGCTTCTATGGGCAAGATGCTGTGTTTAATTGTGTATTTTTGAGAATGGATAAAAAAATGACCTCAACTGCTGATGTTGATAACTTTCTCAGCTCTACACACGTTATCTATTGTCCTTCGCCATTTCCCACCTCTTTCTGGGAAGATACCATCTTTTACTTACTTCTATAAAAACCATCTGAAATATTCCTGAGCACTATCATAAGCTTAGAGAGAGGAGAGTAAACTCCCAAACCATATTTGAATTTAATAATATGTAATGGCTTCTCACTTCAACAAGAATGTGATTGTTCATTGTGTAAGCTCTGGCTTGTGACTGCAGGGGAAAGAGCCTGGGCTTTGGTACCCAAATGGCTAATATTTCTAGACATGTGACTCCCTATTGGAGCTTTACATTGCTCATCTGTATTTGGACTCAAGGATATGTTCCCAACAGGATTGTTTTGAGATTTAAATGAGGTGCTATATACACAGAAATCCTTAAATATTAGTTATACAATAAATTTTACATCTTAATATATTTCAAAGCTCACTGATTAGAGTCACTGAGAAGCATATTCTAGCATAAAGACAAGGTACAGGCAGAACTTTTTGTAAAAGTTCTAGCAGTCAGAGTACTCTAATCTTTTGAAGACTAGTGGCTGTCATTCAACTTATATTTTTTTGGCACTGTGCACTAGGTGGTGATGTCTTCAAGGCTACTGAGGGGTGTGAAGCAGTCCACCCCTGCCCTAAATCTGCCACACTTTTGAAGCCTGCCGTGCTACCTCCTTTAGCTGACTTCATCTGCCCCACATTCTCCAGGCCTTACTTAGGCTTAGAGTCTTAACACTTCTGACTTAGATTGCTCTACCAGCCTGACAGGTTTCCTCATTTCTGGCCTTATCATCCCCATGTCCTTTGGAGCTCTGTACTCAGCAGGGGTAAGTTTTCTAAAGCCAAATCTCTATACCTGTTGGATTGAAAAAAAGAAAAAAACTCCCCTCAGTGGCCATGCAGTGGGCTATAGCCTGTCTACACATACCACGCAGGATGAGCATCAAACACCTTCGGGCTCTGGCTCTGCTGCCACTTGAGCGTCACCTCCTCTCCTGTCTCACTCCTCACAGCCTAACTCCAGTCATGCAGGACTGCCTCCATATGGCAGATTCCTGGGGCTGTTCCCTTTGGTTGGAAAAACCAGTGCTCCCCTCCCTGTCCCTGGATTTCTGATAAACACTTATAAATCTTTGCAATGATATTCAAGTGTCTTAGGTTTGGGGAAATCTATCTTGCCTATCTGAAGCAATGCCCTAACCAGAAATGGTGACACTTAACCTCTTTATGGCACCTTGAGGTCTTTATTGTTCTTGAAGACAAGATTTGGCCTCTTTATCCAGACCCACATTTGTACTCTCTATTCACTTCCCAGTAGCTTTGTGAGCCCTACCATCTTCTGTTTCTCCATTAAGCTACTTTTCTGTTGATACCACTCTTAGTTTCTCTCATTATTCTGCCTGTAACTTTGGTGAGTCACAAAACCCCATCACAAAATATACATCAGGTGAAAACGAAGGAAATCTGCAAGAATGTGCTCTTTAGTTAATAATATAATGTCTGCATTGATTTGATAATTATAGCGAGTACAGCACACTAATGTACAATATTAATGATAAAGGCTGAATGAGACTGGATGGAAGTGAAGGGGGGGCTCTGCACTGTCAGCTCAGTTCATCTGTAAACCTGAAGCTGCTCCAAAAGGTAAGAATTATTGTATGTATTTGTGTGTGAGTGCACGTGTGTATACCCATGCACATGTAATATGTTTGTATGTATGTGTGTGTTGTATGTCTATGTTTATGTTCCTATGTGTGTGCAGATATGTGCACAGTACATGCACAGTACATGTGGAGGCCAGAGGTCAACACTGGGTGCCCTCTTCTGTCGAGCTCCAGAGTCTCTCATTGAACCTGGAGCTCACTGATTTGCCTCGACTAGCAAGCTCCAAGGTTCCATCTGTCTCACTTGGCCAGCATTGGTGTTACAGATGTATAGCACTGTGCTTTGATGTTTACACTGGTGCTATGCATCCAAACTGAAGTTCTCATGCCTGCGTGGCAAAAACTTTACTTACTGAGCCATCTTCCCAACCCTGGAATTATTTAAAATATTTAGAAATATTTTAAAATTATGTATTATTCATTTACTGATTATTTTCCACTTCCCAAAGTACCATGGGCATATTTGTAAGCAGAGTAATATATTTTTTAAGAAACAATTATTAAAGCCAGGTGTGGTGGTGCACACCTGTAGTCCCAGCACCTGGAAGGCAGAGGCAGGCAGATCTCTGTGAGTTCAAGACCATCTTGGTCTACATAGTGAGTTCAAGGCCAGCTATGACTATAGGGAGACCCTGTTTCAAAAAGACCACAAAAAATCCCAACAATTATTAGTAGTTTGGAAGAATTAATGTTCAACAGGTTTTTCTTAAGAGACTATAAAAAAAACCTCTTCAAATCAAGCTCACGAGCTTAGAAAACTCATGTTCTTACTAACATTTCCTTGGGTGGCTAGCTATTTTTCAGTAGTATTTTGTAGCCCTTGAATTGGCAGACAAGGAGCTTGGAAATAAGTGCAATGTGATAGGTTGCTAACTGCCATGTGCTGAATCTTCCCTCAGGTTCCAGGCTCTGGGCAAAGAATGGAGGAAATGATGACATAGCCAGTATTTAAGATTCCTGTATGTTATTTATGCTATTTAAACAAGCTCATGATGCAGGTATTATTAATACATACACAGTTCTCTTTCAGGGTATGCATGTGCCCATGGAGATCAAAGGATGGCTTTTGGGAATCTGTTCTCTCCTTCTACCATGTGCTCTTGGCAACTGAACTCAGGTCTCCAGGCTCGATGGTACACACCTTTACCTACTGAGCCATATTCCTGGACCTATGCTACTCTTTTGAACTTAGCCAGTTAGCTGTAGAGTTGTGTGTGTGTGTGTGTGTGTGTGTGTGTGTGTGTATGTGTGTCAAATCCAGGTCTGCCTCTTACTTTACCATCTCCTGTTCTTACCTGTGCTGACAAGAATGCAATACTTTTCTTGAAATTTTTTCTCTCTCTTTTTCTCCCATGATGGTTTAACTTTCATTCCTGAATATATAAAATGAAATCCCAAAGGCTTTCAGGGCCTACACATGGGTGATACAGACACAGGAGGATAGTGTAGAGTTATATTCTCAGCCCAGCCAGTATATGACTCTCCACTAGAGGGAGACATGAGATTGGGCAACTGCTGGGGGGCTCATTACTGCCCAATAACTTATCCTATAAGCAGTTGCCATCTATGGAAACTCCTCTTTATTACAAACTCGGTTACCTCAGTGGGAACAAGCATGGAAGGGGCTATTAGATGAGAACTTTCAAATGTGGTCTATCACAGAAGACTACCAACAGGCTTTGAATGATGTGCCAAAGCAGATGGTCTGACAGTTCTTCCAGATTCCAGTGGGAAAAATGCTGAGAACAATGTTGAACAATGTTGGTTTGAGGATTGAGAAAACATTCTGGAGGTATCTGCCATTTGGAGTAGTTTGTTATTTCATGTAAGCCAGATGGTGCTATGATTTATCTCAACTCGATGAAGGGCATGCAATGGTGGGGTAGATACAATCTATCCTATCTGTAGGCGCTGACATACAGCAGGTGAACCAAGACTGTCTATTGAAGGAATGATACCAAATCAAAGGGCTTTCTGTTGGAAGACGGATACAACTTCTTCTTCCCCTCATTATCAGGGGACATGGAACACTCAGGTTATTTTGGGAAGGAGCCTGAATACCATGCCTAAGAGTTTGGGGCATCAAACTATATGAGTCAGTATTGCCCAAGTTCAGCTAAGTTTTTAGAGGTGCTTAATTCCTGTTAAGTCTGGGAAAGACTAAAAGAGTCTCATTTTGCTTGTTTGAACCACTTGCTAGTGTCCCAGGCAATTGATCTGATCAACAGAGTTTGAGAACTATTGCTGCAAAGAAATGGGGTCCACTGGAGTGCTTATGGATACTGATTAGATTTTTTCTCTTGATTCCTCTGGCTCCTGCTGTCATACATTAATTGAGATCAGCACTGTACCTGTTTTTGTTGAGATGTCAGAACTGCCAGATTTTCTCCTGACAAGTCAAACTGCAATCTGCAGAGAACTTTGTCACAGAGCACTCTCTCTTGGGAAGAAAGATGAAGACTGTGTACAACTGTTGCAAAGCAGCAGAGAGATTAATGTGCTGCAGTGGGAATAAATCACAGACAGAAGAAATGAACGAAGTATGTGTTTCTGGATTTCAAATATCAATTCTGGAGATGAATGAACCCTTCTGCTTTCGGGTTCATTAATTTTCCTACAAACTATCCCTCACATTCTTCATTACAGCCAATTATTCGACATGTTCCAGTATGAAAATCTGCTCATTATCAAAAATGCAATTGAATTGACCCACGCCCTGACACAGCACTGTGCAGAATGTACGTGCCTTCATGCTGATTAGACCTCTTGGGTCATTATTTTCCAGTGCAGTACAGCACCATCCTGTCAGTGGGTGATGCACTAATGTTATGATCATGTGAGCTGCTTCCTCTTGTGGAAAGTTACAGCACAGAAAGGATGGATGGAAGTTTGATAAAGACATCATTTGTCCTTAGATTTCAACTAAGTATCACTTTAATCTCTAACATTGACTTCTAATAGGTAAAAATGTTAACCCAAGAAGGGTGGGGTAGAATGGAGAAAGCAGGGCCTGGGCCTCCCAAATTAAATCTGAATTTCAGAACAGTCCCTAGCTCCTCTCTGTAAAGCTGTTTACACTGTTACCTGTTTCATTATGCTGCACAAGGAACAACAGACATAAAGAAAGTTCCTGAATATAGGTACCTTGCTCAGTAAGTGGTGGCAAGCATTCCATATTACTGACCAGGTGCCATATATATAAAGGACTCCAAGAGAATTGAACTAAACAAACAAATATATATATATATTTGTTTGTTTAGTTCAATTCTCTTGGAGTCCTTTTTTTCTTTAATGTAACTCTCTTGGAATCATATTTTGATTAACTCATTTTTGGGTTTTTGAGGAACTAAACATCTCTCCCCTGAAACCTGCTTTTCTCCTAAGCAAATGTTCCTGGGAACTGAAAATATATTTTACCACAAATCCAGAAGTGAGAAGATGGCTCAACTGTTAAAGTGTTTGCTGTACAAGTATGAGAAACTGAGTTCAGATCCTTAACACCCACATAAAAGCCAGGAGCAGCAGTGCATACCTATGAACCCAGCACTGGGCTGTGGAAACAGGTGTATCCTGGGGATTTGCTGGCCAGCTAGCTGGGTTGAAATAGTGAGTTCCAGGTTCAGTGGGATACCCAGTCACAAAATAATAAAGTGGAATGTAATAAAGGAAACACCTGACATTGACCGCTGGCCTCCATATACACCTGCATATGTGAACACACCTGTGTGCACGCACGCACTCATGTGCACGCACACACGCACACGTACAGACACACACAAAAATTCAGGAGTTTTTTCAGACAGTGTACTATTCTGTATGATATGATATTTAATGATACACATCATTACATATTTGTCCAGTCTCATAGGCTATACAATTCCAAGTAAATATCCTAATATAAACTGTGGATGATAATGATGTGACCTTTGGGTGATAAAGATGTGTCAATGTAGGAATAATTATGGCACAGGATTTGATAACAGGGGAGGCCATATGTGTGAGAACAGCTAGTAAATGTCTATACCTTCCTGAAAATTTTGCTGTGAGCCTAAAATTGCTCTAAAAATACAATCTATTGGAAAATATAAATATATTAATTTTTTAGCTTTAGGAGGTGTTAAATGAAATTTATGGAAGGTCATTAATTTGACTGAGCTCCTGCAAGCACCAAGAGACCGTGCTACATGCTATGTAATCAAATTGAATTTTGAAATGAGCAGTTCTTCAACAAAAACAGGAACTTCAGAGCAACGAGTCAGAAGGTGCCCAATTTAGCTGAGTTTGCATCTTAAGGAGTCCCTGCTGACAGTCTGCTAAGGAAAGTAGTTTTGAAATGGCCTATCCGATTTTGTTACCTGCTTCTGCTTTCTTTGGCTCTTTTCTGCCTCTAAACCAATGGCCTCTGCTCAGCTCATTGGAGCACCCTACCATATCTTTAGATGGAATGCTGCCCAACTCACGGCTAATCAAAGCCAATGTGATTTGTTGTCATTTTGTTTTTTAAACAAAGGAGATGAGCATTTTTTTCAAATTTTTATATTATATGTAAGAACGTTATACCTGCATTTTTTTAAACACCCCCATGTGGTGCAGTGCCTGCAGAGGACAGAAGAGGGCACTGGATCCCCTGGAACTGGAGTTACAAACCGTTGTTAGCTGCCCTGTGGGTCCTGGGATTCGAACCTGGGTCTTCTCCAAGAACAGACAGTGCTCTTAACCGCTGAACCATCTCTGCAGTCCCAGGAGATGAGCTTTTAAAGATCCATTTGGTAATGGCATTAAATAATATGGGAAAAAATACAAACCAAAGGAAGCAAAAACTAAAGAGGAATGTTCTGACTAGCTTCTAAAGCAATAAGCAATGGCACCAGGGAAATAATAGTTCCAGGGGCTGAAGAGATGGCTCAGAGGTTAAAAACACTGGCTGCTCTTGCAGAGAACCCAGAGGACCCAGCACCCACATGGTGGCTAACAACCATCTGTAACTCCAGTTCCAGGGGAATCTAATGCCCTGTTTTGGCCTCTGAGGGCATTGCACACATAGTTGCACTTACACACATGCAAAACATTTAAAATATAAAAAAACTTAAAAAGAGAAGTAATAGTCCTAGAAAAGGACTGAGCGATGATTCCTGACTCAGAACTAGGCAATATTCTATATTTTCAACAGAGGAAACTTTGTTAATACAGGAACCCTATGGGATAATATTGCTCATTAAACACCCTCTAAATATGAAGTAATTGAGATTCAGTGTTTAAGAACGTGCTCAGGGTCACACTGCCCATTGAAGCTGGAGCTGTAGGTGGTAGATTTTTCTTGGCTGCTCTCTGAACTTCTTACCATCTGTATTGCCACTTAGTTTTGAAAGGAGTACAAAGGCCAGACAGAACTGTTGGAGGGCAAGTACTAAGTACAGTCCTGCAAGGCAGGGCTTCATTGCCATTTAACAATGTAAGAGCTCTGTGTCATTTCATAGCAGCCAGCATTCTTTTCCATCAAGCCATAAAAGGAAGCAATAGTGGCATGGACATCTCCATGGACCACAGCTCACCATCCCCATCCCGGCTGTCACTGAGCTTTCCTCACCTCCTCGAGCACACGCTAGAGGGACTTTACTGTGGTTACTGTTCTATAGCCTCACAGACTCAGTATGCCAAAGCACCAGTGACCCAGCACTAAGGAGGCAGAGGCACAGGGATCTCTGTGAGCTCGAGGCCAGCCTGGTCTACATAGTGAGTTCCAGGCCAGCTGGGACTACAGGGAGACCCTGTCTCAAAAAGACCCCCCCCAAAAAAAGTGCCAGTGACCATGGTATTTAATGCCATTTGAGGAAAGCTTCCCTACTTGAAAACCCGTTAGGTCTCTTCAAGTACTTCAAGGTTTATGTAAACTCTAGACTGATAGAGCTTTTAATCTCTTCACAAACAGAATTCTGTCCACATTAGAGAAATTTAAAGTTCACAATGTAATGTGTGGGGGTAGGGGTGGGGCTCTTAATCTCTTTTTAATTTTTAAATTTTTTTATTTTTCACTATGTGTGGGTGTAGGAATGTGCATGTGAGTGCTGATACCCTTAGAGGCCAGAGGTATTAGATCCCCAAACCTGGGTGCTGGGAAGTGAACTCAGGTCCTGTGCAAGAGTAGTATGCACTCTTAAACCACCCAGTCATCTCTCCAGCCCAGCTTTTAATTTCTTCATAACCAGAAAAATCTGTCCTTGGAAGAGAAATTTGAAGACACAATATAATGAGTGGAGGTGGGAAGGTGAGGGAGGT
>NW_008347536.1:5849431-5853056 GCF_000622305.1 Nannospalax galili | reverse complement strand
GGGGGTGATAGTGGGTGGAGATGGGGGCTGGGGGATGATAGGGGGTGGAGATGGGGGCAGTTCATAGCCAGGCTTGGAAATCTGTAGGGCTTACTACTTTACTAAGGGCAGGATGTAACCTGAAGTTAAAACCTAACCTTAATGAAGGATAAAAAGGATAAAAGGATAAAAAGCCTTTGTCATCTTCACTAGCAGTCCTCCTTATCCTTGAAATCAAGGATAACAGTTTAACTATCCTTCAGGATCGCCAGCCCAGTGCAGTTGCCAAAGCCTCTGTGGAATTTGCCTTCCAGAAACAGGGCTGTTCATGCTTGGAAACACACTAATATTTAAATCTCACACTCTCAAAATTCATATAAGAAAACATGTCAGTAAACACATTTATAAACTTCTGTCTTGAGCTCTATGGTGAGGACTGCAATTGTCCAATATTCATGTTTTCTCTGACCTCTTAAATAACATCACTACATTTCCTGCAAAGGTCACAGAAATCTAGTTGCTTATTTGAAGCATTTACATATAGACAGGAGATTTCCTTCTGTATATGCCAGAAACATACACAGAAATGTGTATTTCTCAAAAGCATGTCTGAGAATGTTTGCATCAACTTTATTTGTAGTAAATTGGAAATTAAGTGCCCTTCAATAGGAGAATATATAACCACACTGTTTTGTGTTCATGTAGTGGAGTGATACATCAAGTAGTAAATTTAACAGACCACTGAAATGTAAGAAAATAATGGTTTTTGAAAACATTATGTTTAGTCAAAAAAGCCAGACATATGAGAACAAAAACTGCATAGGCAAATTCATTCGACTTTCCAAAATAGGCCAAACTGATCTCTGGTGTAAAAAATTGTGGTTATCTTTTAGGGTAGGGATAAGGGCCTTGGATTCGTCAGAAAGGCCCTGGGAGTGTTGAAAAATTTTGCATAGAGTGATTAGGTAGGAGTATGTTTTTACTAAAAAACACTAATCTGTACATTTCATTATATGTAATCATATTTCAGATAAATGTGTTAGGCTGCCCTTCAGATACCACAGCTGGTTCTAACAGAGTCCAAAGCGGAGTTGGCAATGCCATTTGTTCAAACAGAAGGCTAATGGAAGAAGTTCTTTTTTTATTTATAGCTCTATGGTTATAATCTAAAATCTAACACACCACAGTGGAGTTCTGTTATGCAATCAAGGGTTTCCAATTAATTTTTCCAACACAACAGACTGTTCAACAACCACAGATGAGAATTACACACACACAGCCATTTTGAACCCCTTGTTGTCCAAGAAGAGCCTTTCTTGCCAACAGCAAACCAAGCAGCCAGCATCCAAGCAGCTCTTTTGAAGTAAAATATTAGGCCAAACCATACGAAATCTTAAGTTCAATATGGCTCAACCTATTATTTACATCAAATCATAGAACTAAATCAGAGAACAAAGTAACCAATAAAGAGCTGCCAAGAAGAGTCCTTCCTCTGGTCCAGTTTCTTCAAAGTACACACAGCCTACATCATAAGAAATGTAGAAAGCATCCTGAGCCAGGCACTCTTCAACCTCAGACACCCCCTATTACCCCAACACGCAGATTTCAGAGCCCAAGATAACCATCTCCAGCCTAGTGTCCAACATGCCTCAGCAAGGCTCCTGATAATGCCTTGCTCTTGGCCCAACACGTTTACTGCTAATGAGAAATCTGGCTCTGTGTTCCTTCCTGGTTCCAAGCACAGTCAGAACAGATGGAGAAACGCTGGGAGCTAAAGGTAACAGAACTTTGAAATTTCCCACTAAGCTGGCTTGATTTTTATAGCCACATATACAAAAACATAAGAAAACTTGCTTTCAGGAAATTACTATGAGTGGATATTAAGCTCCCAAACACTGCATTTCCCATCACTGACAATACAGGAAGTGTAAAGACATGCTATCTCTCTGCATACTCTCTTCTCTTCACTCTTACTTCTGTTCCCTATGTCAGTCTTACATGGTATTTACATGGTTACAGGACCCTGTTATTTAACTAGCACAGAAGCTAACTAAGCAAAGGAAAAGTAAAGATCTCTAGGGGATAGAAGTATAATCCTTTTTTATTCCCAATAGCAAAGAAAATCCTACCTAGTAAACTAGCTATGCTGGAGCCCAACAGTTTTCTATTATATTTTCCTTACTGAGTCAGAATTATCTCTCATAAACAATATAATCAGCCTTTCTGGGGAAAAGACTGCCACATGGACATGGGTTGTATGCAATACTCTCTCTGAGACATGTGGCTAAGTTCTAAATGCTTAAACTCCTGGCAAAGCTGAGTATTCTTTCATAACATTTTTGACATGGCAACCCCAAAGTCTTTACGCAGTAGGTAAAAATTATCTGAATGACACAGTTCAGACTCTTCCCTGATCATGCCTGATCTCTATTTTATTATTTTATTGTTTTGTGTGCACATGTATTTGCAGGTGCACTGACTGATGCAGCTATACATGGAGGCCAGAGGTTGACACTGGGATGACTTCCTTAACCACTTCTCTACCTTATTTATTAAACCTGCTCACAATTTCAGCTATTCTGGTTGGCTAGCAAGGACCAGGGATCTGCCTGCCTCTACCTGCCAGCACTGAGGTTACAGCAGTGTGCCACTCACATGGATTTTTTATGTAGGCATTTAGGATCCAAACTCAGATCCTCATGCTTGCATATCAAGTACTCATTGAGCAATTTCCTGAACCCCATGTCTGATTTTTAAATTTATTGTAACCAGTAGGTTCGTAAGGCCTGGGTCTCTAGTCTGTGCAGCTCTCCCAAGAAACCTGGTTAAGGAGACTCTCAGAATTAGTGGATGTCTGATAAGAAGGAATCTCAGAGGTAGCCTTGTTCTACCCATGTGGTTTTCATGAAAAAATTCTGAGAACCAGAAATGGAGGTAATTCCACAGGGTCACATAGTTAACAAGGGTGGTGTGGCGCTCAGGCCCACAGAGCTCTGCTAATCTGCATTAGGTTAGGAAATGGAATGTGCCTACTGGGAGGCATGACTGGAAACAGCAAAAGGCGAATGGGGAAGTAATTCAACAGTCATGGAATCTTGTTATTTGACTGGCACTGAAGCAAATCATCAGGAAAAGGAGAGAGCTCTGGGAAACAGTATTTCCTGTACTAACTATGGAATAGTCAGGACAAGCTAATGCTGATCGTAATGGATCTGAAGTTTATTGCACACTTCTTGTCTATCAGGAAAAAACATCACATAGCTTAGTGCACTATCTCATTTAATTCTTACAGCTATCCAATGACTAATCAAGTGACTAATACTTATCAAAGGTCTTTTATATGTAAATAGAATGCCATGGTAAACATTTTATAAAGTATCTGATTTCATTTACACAACATGATTATAAAGTTGGGGCTGTAGTTATCCATTGAGAAAGACAAGCAAACTAGGACTTAGAGAGCACACATAGCTTTCCCCAAATCATCGGAGGATCTAAAGTAAAACCTAGATAGATACTTTGATCAAGGAACTCAAGATTCGAGTGCATCACTATTCTGCCTCTCAACATGGGCCCCTTCAAAATTAATGTTAAGGGGTTGAGGATACGACTGAGTCAGTAAAGAACCTGACACACAAACATGAGA
>NW_008347536.1:5831835-5849380 GCF_000622305.1 Nannospalax galili | reverse complement strand
GGTGGGTGGGTGGGATAGAGATGGGTAGATCCCTGAAGCCCATTGGCCAGCCAGCATAGCCAATTAGATGAGCTTCAGAATCACTGAGAGATTCTGTTTCAAAAAATAAAGGTGGAGGGAAACTGAGGAAAGTCACCAGACATCTGCCTCTGGCACGCATTCTCTCTCTCTCTCTCTCTCTCCTCTATCTCTCATGTGCACACATCTACACTAAGAAGTGCATGTTTACCACACACTCAACACAGCACACACAAGTTTTTACATACCCCCTCCCCCAAATTGATGCAAAGCCATTGCCATAGCAGTACTCCTGGCATTTTATTTTCCTCAAAACCAACCAGTACCAAACTTAAAGTAGTTTATAAAAGATCCTTTGTCTAATGTATTTATATTACCACCTGACAGGAATTACCGCTTCTGCATTAGGAGTTAGACTTAGACTTGTTATTGCCTATGGTATTTGTTTTACATCCTATGTTTTATCACTGGAGAACAATTGCACAGCCCTTTTAGTACAAAAGGAATTGGATTTAATGTAGGGAGAGGATGGAAGGAAGGATAGAATGGGGAGGGACAGCAGAGAAGGAGGAGTAGGGAAATGTGGAGGGGAGAAAAGAGTGGGCAATATTGCTCACATGATAGAATTATATATTTACTGCTTCTAGCATCCTGTAGGAAACCATGCTGTATAATAATTTCACCACTGTAATTAAAAAAAAATAAGTAGCCCTGGTAACCAAGTCTGTTGGTGAAGCATGCTATTAAAAACAAAACAAAACAAAACAAAATGGGGTGGCTGGTCCTAGACAAACTGACAAGCTCTCTTTTTTTTTTTTTTTTTTGAAATCCAAGGCATTATTTACATACACTTGGTGGTAGTGCAGAATCTTTTCATTAAAAGAGATTTCTACATTTATCTGTGCATAAAAATAGACATATTTGAATAAGATCATGTCTCCCCCAACCCCAACTTCTTTGCTAAATTAATTTTTAGAAAGGAAAACAAACTCCCTGGGTGGCACTGAATGACTTAGCTAAAGGCTAATTTTTGTGTAAGTGAATGATGTGTACAGATGTATCTTTGTGTGTGTGTGTGTGTGTGTGTGTGTGTGTGTGTGTGTGTGTGTACTCATGTAGCGGTCAGAGAACAACCTCAGGTGTTGATCTTCATCTTCCACCTTGTTTGAGAAAGGGTCTCTTGATGTTCGTTGCTGTGCATGCCAGGCTAGCCTGTGAGTTTCTGGGGATTCTCCTGTTTCTGTCTCCTATCATATCACAGGAGCACTGGGATTGCATATGCACGCTACTGTGCTCAGGTTTATGTGTCTTCTGGGAATTTGAACTCAGGTCCAAATGCTTATATGGGAACTCCTTCACCAACTTGGTCTTCTCCCCAGCCCTAAAGGACAATTCTGAAGGGCTGGTAGCATTCATTTCCCTGTGTTCACTGTCCTGTTCAGTAGTATAGTGCAATGACATTGCATTGAAGGGCAGCCACTTAAGAATACTCAGGGCTCCCCACAAAGTAGCTGTCAAGGTGATTCAACTGCTATTCAAGGCCATTTATTTCTGAGTTTCAGTTCTCAGAGCTTCCTTTAGCTCCTTTCTGAGAGCCAAGTGGGAAGCAGACATGCTTTGTGGAGTAGCATGCAGCTATCAACAAGGAACATGGAACGTTTTATATTCTTAACCTTTGCCACAAGCTTGGAGAAACTATGCACTTCAGGCTTAAACACAGAAGAGGTTCATTTGGATCCTCATAGAGAAGAGGGCCATGCTTCTGCAAGGCAAATTTTTACTGATCTATATGCCCATCCATAGGTCCAGCCAGTCCTTCCTCTTCCTTAAGGGAAGGGACAGGGTCAAGTGTTTGACATATATTCAGAACTTAGGTAGTGAGGAGTCAGGGCTGGGCATGAACCTTGGCTCTACTACTTGGAAGCTGGGTGATTCAGGTTTGATGCCAAATTTTCTTGTAAAAGGACATCAGTAATATTGTGTCAATTTTCATTCAATTGTTGAGGATTAAATGAGGCTCTACTACTTGGAAGCTGGGTGATTCAGGTTTGATGCCAAATTTTCTTGTTGTAAAAGGACATCAGAAATATTGTGTCAATTTTCATTCAATTGTTGAGGATTAAATGAGGAAGTACCTAGGACAGCACCTGATACATAGCAAGCATTTTAGAGACTGTTATTTCTGTATTAGGTATAAGGAAACCAAAATTGAAGAGGTAACACATCCCAGACTTCAAATCTAGTAGCCGATGTCAGGAGTGAGTGCAAGAAACACACATGTTCCTCACAGGCACGTGCTTCCCCTCCAGTGAGTCCACAGTCTATGGAGGAAAACAGTCACAGTCACTGGAATTGTTGAGTTTTATATAGTCATGATAATGGAAGGACTCTAAGAGCAGGACAGAGAGGTGAGCCAGAAAAGCTTCTTGGAAGACATGTGCTGATGGAGACTTCAAGACCCATCATGAACCTCTTAGACAGAAAGGGGTGGTAGAGGACACAGTATGAAGTTTGAAGAAAGAGCCTGTGTGAAGGAAGGGAGAAAATGAAAGAGCATAATGCTCCCTGTGCTCCCCCCAGGATCTTTACAGGAAGTGGCAAAGTGGGCAGAAGCTGATCAAGATGGATTCCTTTACCCACTAGGTGATTAGGAGCTATAGATAAGTTTAAAGAGATGAATAAACTCAAGGGTTAACATGGCTGGAAGTGAATCACACTTGAATCTGTTCCATTTTCACTTGGAAACAGAACATCCCTCCCACCAGGCAGGCCGATCTGTTTCCATGCCAACCAATTGCTAAGGCCTGGAATAGGCTAAGCCTAAGGTGCAGAGTGATGCCGGCAAAGAAGAGAACAAGAGAAGCCAGGCTGAGGGTCAAATTATGGAGGTGGGTTGTCAGGGCAGTACGCGAATTTACTGCAAACCAGTCATTTCTGCACACACACACAGACACACACACGAGTTCTTTGGAATTCTGAATATATTCAAAGGGACCTCATGCAACTTAAGATCTTCTAATCACTTCACTTCAGTAGAAATCAAATTATAAATGTCAGGACGTCAGGACTCTAGTGCTTGCAACATCTTAACTTTTTCAATCTTCTTTTGTAAGTATTTTAGTCTTGAACTAGGAGACTGTTTGTGTCAAGTGTTAGCAAACTGTAGCATCAGGCTCAAGGTGGTTTTCCAAATCCTGGGTCAGTACTACTAAATGCCATAAAAATTGAGTCCTGTCAGAAGCTGGCCTTGCCTCTAGCTACAGGTTTGCATCAGGCTCCTGATGAAATGACATCTGAGGCTTTCTGAACAACTGCCCGCCTAAGCATGAAGAACCAAAGAAAGGGAGGAGGGGAGCTGCAGAGAGAGACAGAGGACGAGAAAGTAGAGCAAAGCCTACGTATTGGTTCTCAGCTTGGCTGTGAATTGGAACCACTACCATAGCTTTACAAAATACGAAGACCTCTCAAGTTCATTCTAACACGTAGCCAAGGTTGAGAAATTAGGGTAAAGAAAAAAGATGCATCTAACAAAACAAGACTAGAGACTGTGTAGGGCAGTTCTCAGGAAAGAAAACCAGCGTGCACTGGATACAGCAGGAGAGAAGCTAGGTAGGACTGACTTGGATAGTGGTTCTTTTCTCCACTGAGACAGCACTAAATAAATCCAGTCTATGCCAGTGGAGTAGATTTGGATATTCTTATATTTTTTACTACCTCACACCTCACTTCCACACTAGACTTGAGTACCTGAAACAAAGACTGAATTTCTACTCTTGGCCCTAACTTAGTCTCTGGTAGGTACATTACTAATCATTGTTTGTAAAATGAACAAAATATTTGAGGCAAACACATGAAATGTAAGCTAAAGAGAATCAATTTTGATGAGTCTTTTTTTCTTAAACACATTTCAAGATGTCATGAGCATGAGGAACTGCAGAAAGCTTTAATGAAACAAACAAATAAGCTAAAAAGAAAGAAAAACAAAGGCAACCAGATGTCCTCTAATGAACTTAACATGCATTTAGAGAACTACCTTCTGTCCTGGAATGTGGGAGACCCTGAGAAAAACAGGCTGAAACTTGCAGCAGATTAAGTTCTAAAAGCACTGAGTGGCACTTCTATATTGATTTGTACAGTCCGGTATTTTAAGAGGTCCTTATGTCTTCATTGGGATAATATAGCTGACTCGGTGGCTTTAGAAAGGATAAGTGGTGTATTTTGAACGAGATTGGAGCAGCTCATCATACCAAACAAACTAGTCTCAGCCTGAGATGCCTGCTTTTTAGATTAAGAAACTCCATTATTATTCAAGTTCCCTAAGAACATCTTATCCAAAGATTTTATGCTCTGTTGAATTCCTTTTCTGTATTATCTGGGTCATCTGACTCTTTTGCTCTGTTAATGCTGTGATTTTTCTAATATTAATGCAGTTTTTAGGACGGGAGATGCAGCTTGGTGGTAGAGCATTTGCCTTAGAATTTTGTGTCCCTGGGTTCAATAGGTCCTAGATGGGGGAGGGGGACAATGCAACCACTTCCGGGGATAAATTCTACTGGGTCATGTTATATTACTTTTTCTATGTATCACTGTTTTAGCTGGGCTAATACTTGAATTTGGATTTTTATAGTAAATTTATAAGAGAGATTGGATTGTATATTTTCTTTCTTATAATGACCTTGTCATGTTTTGATACAAACATTGGGAAAAAAATTACAAAAGTTTCTTTTCTGATTTCTACAATTTGTATAAAAAACTATGTGATGTACAAACATTGTTTATCATAAACCTATGAGTTGTATATTTATTTTTATTCTTTTATTTTTTGTCTTTTTGAAGCAGAGTCTCCCTGTAGCCCCAGCTGTCCTGGAACTCACTATGTAGACCAGGCTGGCTTTGAACTCACAGAAATCCACCTGCCTCTGGCTCCCAAGTGCTGGGACTACAGGTGTGCGCCACCATGCCCGACTTGAGTTGTGTATTTATTATCCTCATTTTATAGAAGACAGTGGAGGCCTGGAAGGAGAAGAAATGAATGCTAAGGCCACAAAAAAGGAAGTGACAGAGTCAGCATTTATTTATGATTGTCACAAAACCCCTGTTCTTTGAAGCAGGGTCTCATGCCGTAGCCCAGCTGGCCATGAACTAGTGGCAATCCTCCTACCTTAGTCCTCACAGGGCCGGGATATAAGTCTATATATCATTTCTGCTCTTTACTATGTTGAGAACTCATAGGTGAGTGGCTGGATGACTTGGTATTCTGAGGACTTAGTGTTTCATTCTATGACTGTGTCTACTCCTGCAGGTAGGAGACACACTGAAAGATGAACCCTCTCCCTACAAACACAGACTGTCTTTGGAGCCTGATGTAAAGAGGTCCCATTGTAGCTGGCCTTTCAAATTTTTCATATTTTCTATCCTTCACATACTGTCAGATTTTGGGGTGGGGTCTGGGTTCAGAATGATAGCCTATTTCATCTTTTTTTTTTGTAATTAGCTATAGCTGGATCATTGATAATATGTCTGATTTTTCTTACTCTTGATAGTGTTCTGTGTAGCATTTTATAATTAGCAGTCACCAAGACTGACACAGGACCCTATATTAAACTTCACCCACCAGGGTTCAAGGACCACTGTGGGAGAGGAGGCAGAAAGATTGTAAGAGACAGGGGAGGAGGTGCATGACCACATATATGGAAACAGAGTCTTACAGGTTCCTTGACCTTGCTCACATGAACCTACTGTAAAGGTGTCAGCATGCTCAAGACCCATGCAAACTCAAGCAGACAAAAACCCAGCAAAGAACTGTGGAAAAGGACAGCAGGCCTCAGTCTTAGCCAAAGAAGTATTGGCAGCTGATTACTGCTGAGGGACAGCTGATCTTTGTTAAGGGAGCGACTCTAGATAGGCTGACTAGACCCCAGTGGATGAACTTGTACTGAGGGGCATCTGGGTACGCCACTGCACAGGCCTTAACATAAATGATAGAATGCATGAAATCTGGTGGGGGTGGGGGCTACAGAAGGATGCAGATGGGGAAGGAGGTATAAAGATGATTAAGACGTTTTGTACGAAAAACACAAAAATTCAATAAAAATATACAAAAAGAGCCTACTTAAGTTCACACTCTTTGTACTACACTGTACTGGCTCTGAATCAGAGGGTTGTAGGGTCCTCTCTCCGATATGCAACATTTCAGCAGGAAGCTGACATTTCTTTGCTGAGTGCAGGGTAGGGCTCTGTGGTTTCAACTTGAACCAGCACAATAATTCCATGTTAAAAAACCAGTCAGATTCTTTGAGAGCCTCATTTATCACTAAGGGAGGCACACAGCACATTAGATAAGTATCAACATTTATAAAGAAGCATATATAAAATTAGGCATAACTAAGAAAATGCAGACCTGAATGAAGGTTCGGAGCAGGAATTCAGCACAGATGAATCTGAGCTCTGATGGTGTTCTCCTTTTCCTCTGCTGTGCATTCAGGAGGCAGAGGAAGGCAGACAGATCTCTGTGAATTCAAGGCCACCCTGTCTCAAAAAGCCTAAAAAATTTTAGGGAGTTTTAGGAATAGGTACTATCTTGTGAAAAACCAGGAATGGGGTCCATTCAACACAGATCTTCTGGCAGGAAAACTTCCCTGTGAGCTGCACATCTGTAGTGAGGGGCCTACACTAAATAATGCTAAGAACAATTTATTAACATTACTAATGATAGTCTATGATTATTTTGATGATGTAAAAATCCATTTTTTCCTTTCAAAAAGCATCACCATAAAGTATCAGCTTAAAACAGATAGATCTGGGCGTCCTACTTACAGAAAAAAAAAAAAAAAAAAAAAGCATAAAACATGAAAAGAAAAAAATCCAAAAGTTAAATGTAGAAAGAAATAAGAAAGGTTAGAAAATCCATCCCAAGCAGCCATTTCACAGCTATTTAGAACCAAAGATTAAGAATTATAAATTTCTGGGCATGGTGGTGTGTGCTTTTAATCCCAGCACTCAGGAGGCAGAGGCAGGTGAATCTCCGTGAGACTGAGGTCAGCCTGACCACCATAACATATGCCTTATGTTTTTCCTGCAGTGAGGTCAGATTTTGGCTATAAGAGATATGAAGACTCATTTACTAAGGTTTTTAAAGACATAAACTTAGGGGGCAGAGAAATGGTTCAGCATTCAAGAGCCTATACTACTCTTCCAGGGGACCAGAGTTCAGTTCTTAGCAGCCAGATGAGGTGACTCACAGCCACCTATAACTCCAGCTCCATGGAATCTGCCACCTTCTTCTGGCCTCTGTGGGCACTGCCTTCAAGTGCACTTAAACACAGATGCACATATACGTACAATTTTAAAATAACAAAAATAATTATAAACATAAAATTGAGGATTTTTCATGATGCTCCAATAATTTTTAGTTTTCTTCTTGACACCAAAACACATTTTCCATAAGATGACAGCAATAATAGGAGATTCAATGAAAGTATATGTTATTAGTTTGTTCATAATTTTAGGCTTCTTACTTGATGATGCTGTCAAGCCCCTCTCAGATCCCTGATTTTAATTTTAATGTTACGGGTCAGGGGAATCTACACATTTCACAGAGAGCATCAAGGAAAAGCTAGACCAAAACAAAGGAACACCCAACTGGTACAAGGAATTTTGAAAGTCCAATGAGACATTTTCATAAAGGCTGAAGGCAAAGGAGGGGGTGGGAGGAGCAGTGCTTTTGCAGATGGAAAGACTGAAGTGTACTACAGGTGTGGGATAAATGTGAAAGAATGGCACCACTTAATGTTTGAAAGATTTACCTCAGTGGAGACAGATGATTCAAAGAGGACTGTTGAATGCTCAGCAAAAGAAGGGAATTAAAGCCTTTCAAGCACTGAGTACTGGGAGATAGAATGTCCACATATCATAAAAGAGGCATATGGGTGATTCATATAAATCACTCTTTTAGGCAACTGACAAAGCTGAAATCCTTGAAAATGTTCCTGGTGCTGATTCTGTGCTGTTTGCACCTGCTGTAAGTACACACTAAACAGAACACACAATGCATCCTGTATGAGGTGTCAGCAGGGCAAGCTTCCATGAGTTTATGACACACAGGGTTGCATTCTTAATACGCCTTTACTGTCATATTCCGAACTTTTAAACAAGGATCCTTGCATTTTGATTTTCTATGGGGCCTCAATAATGATGTTGTCGGCACAGAAATTGGGCTGCATGTCCTACTGTAAGTAAGGTATTATGTGTGAAAGGCATGTTAATTGTGCCCTTTAATTGTGCTTTATGTGTACATAATACTGTCCTGACTCTGGTAGGCAGAGAAGAAGCAAGGACCTAGCCTCAGCAGTATAGGGACATGGAATTTAGTCACAATTTTACAGGCTAGAGTGCAAGATGTAACATGACTCCATAATACTCAGCAGCTCATTCAACATTTAATAAATTATCGGTAGTTTTATTGCAACTCATGTGCTAATCCAACAAGAAAGGGGTCAGCAGGAGTGGGAGGGAGAGATGAGAGAGGGTGATGATGGGAGAAAATGACCCCAGTACATCGTATATATGTATGAAATTGCCAAAGAATAGTTAACACAAATTTTGAAAATCATGTACTCGCCACACACCTGTAACCCTAGCACTCAGGAGGCTGAGGTAGGATGCTTGAGAACTGGAGTCTAGCCTAGCCTACCCAGTGCAACCTTGTCTCAAACAAATAAACAAAGTATAAAACACTCCCAAACTCATGCAGTATTTGACATGACAATAAGGAAAATATAAAGCACACACTAGAAAAAGATGCACGCGGTTGGCGAATTCACAAATTTAAAGAGAGGGTAGACTTGGTCAAGGACTTGAGTAGTAGCAAAAAGAATAACGAGCTCGGTGTTCTGAAATTCACATTCCTCATCTGAAACTGTGGGGAAAATAATAAGTATTTACAGATGTGCTTTATGAAATACAAATAAATATGTGCAAGCTGTTCATTAGAGCATATGGCATAGTAAACAGGGACACAGGACAGCATACTCAGATTCCAGCCTCAGTTTAGACTTTTATGGATGAACTTGGAATCTGACCTTATTTTTTTTCCTTCTCTGAAGTAGGTATACTCATAGCACACATAAATAAGTAAAACAATGCATCTAAAGTACTTTGTAAAACTACCTGGTATACAACAGGGAATTTTATTAGCTGTATATTATCATTACCATATTTGTAAATATTCATACCTTTTACTGTTCTTACTGGGGAAATGGACTTGAAGTATAACCACTGTAGCTTTGGTGGTTAAATATGGTTTAAAAGTTTAATCTGAGACAAATATTGCAAAAGAGAGCTTATTCATTTGATCAGTGGGGGCAATGATCGTTTTAAAGGTTTATTTATTTTATTTTTATGTGTATGTGCTGTGTGCCTGGGTGTATGCATGTACATGTGTATGTGGATGACTGTGGAGGCCAGAAGAGGGCATCTGATTACTTGGAACTGGATGGAGTTACAGGTGGTTATGAGTTGCCCAGTGTGGGTGCCGGCCCTCTGCAAGAGTACCAAGTGTTCTTAACAGCTGAGCCAACTCTCCAGCTCCACAAGGTTCTTAAAGCAGGAACTATTTGCAAGCCATGAGGAAACTGAGTAAAAATTTAAAGTTAAACTTGTTTTCTTCGAGCACATAAATGACTCAATAGTTGCCCCATGCCATATGATAGAGATGTAGACTAAAATCACCATCCTCAAGGGACCAACAGTTCAGTGGAAGAGGTCCAGAGAGTCACAAACAAGAAAATGGCAGTGGAGAAAGGAGCAAACACTGAAGAGCATGTGCTTGACCCAAGCACTTGGTTGATTGTTTTCTTGATACACTGTTTAATCGTCATGTTCGATTGCACTGAAAAAACAAAACAAAACAAAACAAAACAAAAACAAAACAACCCCTCATTCAATGGACTGGTGAGGTGAGATGGCTTAGAACGTAGAGGGGGCCTGCTGCCAGAGCTGACACTGTGAGTTTGATCCCTGGGGCCAACATGGAAGCGAATAAATGAATCCTGTAATTTGTTCTCTGGTCTCCACAGGGACACCATGGTGCGTGTGCGTGCGCACACACACACAAATAAATTAAAATGTAATTTAAAAGTCTCATTTAAGGATTATCATGTATAGTTCAAATACTAAGATTAAAAGAACGTGTCTTCCCTAGTAGTTATGTTTTGCAGTTCACAGGGTTCACAATGGTCTTGTAGGGGCACTGCTATCATAGAGATAAATAAGTGACTGCTCTCTCATTGGATTTGAGGCTTGCTCCACGGAAGGAATCCATGCCTGGTAGTATAAATCTGGTCAAAAACCCATGGTGGAAGAGGTCATAGGCCCAAGGAGGGAACTAGATACTGCTGTTTAGCTAATTGATATAACATCAAACTGCCTTGTAAATGTTTATGCTTGTCTAAAATACTACTCAGCCTTATACACAGAAACTTCTTTTTCCAGAGGATGGTGGTGAATGCAGAGACTCATAGCTGCACAAAGTGCAAAAAATAAGTGATATTTCAGTGCTCAGCCCTGAACAACACATGTTTACCAGCCTTCCTAAAGCTTATGGAACATGCAGAAGAGGGGGGTGAAGAGCATGTGAGAGCTGGAGGTTAGGGGGAAGGGCTGCAAAATGCCACCTTCTAGGTAAAGACATAGACATCACAGTCATGAACAAATAGCAGCTGCAGAGGCCTGCACTGGGTCTGCACAAGATGGGCCCATCCACAGTCAAGCATGGATGGAAGACGGGCTCAGGGGCCCCTAGCCCTCACTGCTGAATTCTTTACTGATGGAGTGTGGGAGACAGGGAATGAATGGTTGGCTCCAGCTCTGTACCTCACCAGGCTCCAATGGACAGCTCCAATCCAATGGCCCTGGTTAAACTAAGTGAGTCACAACCCAAATCTAAAGTTCTGAGTCCGAGAAAGGGACTGGTAGGGAGCAGGAGGGGATGATAGGGATGGGAGGGAGGTAAGAGGAGTGGGAAAGCAGAATGCTGTGTGTGTGTGTGTGTGTGTGTGTGTGAGAGAGAGAGAGAGAGAGAGAGAGATGCTGTCAAAGAATAACAATTTTTAAAAAGACATATGTCTATTTGCTTGCACTTAACCTTTTTGAGTTGGGGTGAGAGTTCCTTCAGTTTTCCATACCCACCTCCCCTGATCTCTCCTGTGAGAATTCTTTGTTTCTCATTCAGGTCTGGCTCCCTTTTCTAGCCAGAACTGTCTGGCTTGCAGTAGTAGTATTTGTTTGGTCATAAGCCCAAGTACTTCCTCAGAAGATAAGAGATTTCTGGAACTGTGATGATTATGGAGTAACAGCCAAGAAACAGAATCCAGATGGGTAGAATGATGCCGAGCTTCTCAAGGGCAGAAAAACATGCCTTATTAATCTTTTTATCAGCAGATCCTAGTACAGAATGAGGTGGATGGTTGATGGCTCAGAAAAGCTTTCTGGGTGGAGGATGAAAGAATAAGTGAATGACAGGCCAATCATCAATAACAATGAGACTTGACATCTAGATTTGGCACAGAGGAATAAGAGGAAAAAACATTATGTTCAATGAAGGGTCACCCATCATACTTTTGTCCCTTTTCTGTAGAAATCTAAAAAGTAAAGCCCCTTTTAAAATTAGTGGCAAACTGTGATTTTGGGGGAGGGAAAACACCCCAGATCCCCAGTCACTCCTACTTTCTATTTCAGACCTAAAATTAGCTGCCTGAAGACAAAGCCTTTTGTTCCACAATTAAGAATGCAATTAAAAATGTAAATGACTGCAAGAGTGAGCATAATGCTAATGAGTCTCAAAGTATAAATGAAAACCCAAAATCTATTCTGCATTAAAGGAGACACATTTAGGAGGCAAACTCTAAGTACTTACAGAGAAAAGGGAACTTCCTTCTTTCCTAACAAGTCCCATAGGGTGGACTCCTTCCAGGACTTGGTTCAAAGTAATCCTAACAAGCTGTGAGGGAGGTAAGGTATCCATATTATCTATAAATGAGACAGTCAATAGTTTGCAAATGAGGACTGAGGTTGTAGGTCAGATGGTAGACTGCTTGCTTAACATGTACAAGGCCCCAGGTTGGAGTCCCATCATCACATAAACTGGGCATGATGGTAAACTCTTGTCATCCCAACACTTGGGAGGTGCAGGCAGGAGGAACAGAAGTTCAAGGTGATCCTGAACTACAGAGTAAGGTCAAAGCCAGTCAGGGCTGTATGTGACCCGGTCTCCAAAAATATGCAGCAAGCACTTTCCTGACTGAACCATCTCCCCAGCCCTTCCCCTGGAAGACTGTAAAATAGAAAACTAACTTTGAATTCAGTACCTTTAATTTCCTGTTCTGCTGTATCATATCATACAAATTTCTGAGTGAATAAGTGATGTTGCTAAATAAGAATATGTAAGTGAATGAACAACATAAATATTATTGACAGCTGATACTCTGCCAAGTCGTGGGCAGGAGATGGCACACAGCTGACTATACTAGTCTCTGAAGAGTGGTAGAAAGAGTGGATGCAAGGCTGGAGGGGAAGGGATGAGCCTGCCTTGTAACAGAGTGCATGATTTCATGGCCTCGCCTTAAGTCTCCTGGTGAAATCCATAGCCAGGAGAAGCTGGAAGTAGCTGTAGAGTATCACAGGAAGGAAGTCCTCAGCTGGCCTCTGTACCATATTATTCCCTATCAGGCCTGAGTTACTGACCAGTGGGTCAATGCAGTAGAGGCAGAGGATAGGCTATTATTCAAAGAAAAATGACTAGAGATTCTTCAACGTGTATGATACACAGTTCCTGTCTTGCTATAATCAATCCCGTGGGAATGACCTTTCCCCCAAATAAAAGCCCATCAAGCCAAAGCATCCTCAGTGGAACTGATGGAATTTCCGATCTTTGTTTCCTGGAAGAGACAATCTAATTGGGCTAAGTCCCTGACCTTATCCCAAGTGTTCTCACTAAGAAGTGGTAGTCTGTGTGTATACATCTAAATCTTAATTAAGTCCTAATTAAAAAGAGAACCACTGAGTTCAGGGGACAAATGAAGCAAGCCTGAAGGCCTGGCAGTGTCATTCGTTCCTGGAAATTCTAGTGCCAGGAGGCAGTGTGCACATCTTGAGGATGCAGAGGACTTTAAGCACTTGTCCCCAGCTGGTTATTGACTGCCAAAGGCTTGTGCAAAGACTTTGACTGATGACATCTTCCTTCACATTTGCATAGGAAAGACAGATATGAAATTCATCCATTTAATAAATAATAATAATAAATATTTAGCAAGGAAACTTCTCTATTCCAAGAACTACACATTAAAAACTCGATTAAATGAAGACATTAACTGAGCTTTTTAGGCTGCTGTTGATGGTAGGACCATTTTAAAAGACCTTTTGAATTTTAGAGTGGTCACTATTTTAACAAATAAACTTGCAATCCATTTCTGGGCAAACTTCACTGAAAGAGGCCTAATAAGCATAGTGTAAGGATTGAAATGGCTGGGAATGGTGGTTGACTGAGGGAGGAAGAGTACCACAGTCCAAGGCCAGTTTGGACTACAGCGTGAGACATGATGTAAACTCCTCCCCATAAAATATCAAAATAGATCATAACTGTGAGGCACATGACATGTGAGGTATCAAGAAGCAATTCTTACAATAAAGATCTGAATACTTGAGGGCTGATGAGATGGCTCAGAGGTTAAGAGCACTGGGTGCTCATGCAGAGGACCCAGGTTTGGTTCCCAGTACCCACTTGGTGGCTAACATCTGTCCTAACTCCAGTTCCAGGGGATCCTATGCCCTCTACTGACCTCTACAGGCATTGCACAACACGGGTGCATTTGCATACATCCAGGAAATACACTCAACACATAAAATTTAAAGAATTAATTAAAAAAAAAATTTAAGATCTTGATGAGCTTCCTACAGATCTAGCCTATGAAAGCTTCAGGGGAAAAGGGCATAGCTCTTATTCACTTCTATATCTTTTTTTTTTCTAATTTAAACTTTTAAATTTTTTTTCAGAATTTCACACATGAGAGTTGTACTTATTTCCACACCCCTTCCTTTCCCCTTCCCTCTCCTACCTCCCTTCATTCCCTCTTAATTTCCAGACCTCTAATTATTACTGTTAAATGTGTGTTTATATCTATCTATCTATCTATCTATCAATCAATCAATCATCTATCCATCCATCCATCTATCTATTGATATAGATATAGATATATCTCCTACTGAGTCCATTAGGGCTGGCCACTGGGGACAGGATAGCCTATCAAGATGCTTCTCCCTGGAGAAAATGGATCCTTCCCTCTCAACAATCATTAATTGCCTGAAGTTCTTCACCTGAAGGTGATATTTCCCTCATTCATGTTGTCATTATGAAGTCTTCTATAGGCAGCTGAGACTTCATGGAGGTAGTTTCCCATCATGTCTGGAAAACACTATCTAGCAGTAGGCATCCTGGTCCTCTGACTCTCAATCTTTCTGGCCCCACTTCCCCAGTGTTCCTTGAGACTTAGGTGTAGGGATTGCATTTTAGGTATATCATCTGGGGCTGGGCACCTCACAGTCACCCATTTCTATGTACTTGGACCAGTTGTGGGTCTCTACAATTATTGCAAGACAATTATATCTGTTGCATAAGGAAGTTTCTTTGATGAGGGGTGACAGGTACACTTACCTATGAGTTTAAGGATATGTTTTTGGAATACTGTTAGAAAATTGGTTTAGGGAAATGGCAGTATTAGGTTTTACTCTAGGGGATATGGCCTTTCCAGCCATGGATACTTGACTATGTTTATAGTATTAGACATGAATTCACTCCTACTGAGTGGGACTTAATTCCAATTAGACACTTGCTGGTTACCCCAAAGATAAAAGTGCTACTATCATACCATTAGGGATATCTTACTGGGTCAGTCATTGCTGTGGTTCATAGGCTTTACAGTTGGGTAGGATTATGATTGCTTTTTTCCCTTGGTACTTTCTGATACTCTGAGAGCTGCTTCTTAGGGAGGAGGCTTCCAGGTCAGTTCCAGCTTCATTCCTCCAAGTGTCAGAAGTGCATGGTGTCTTCAGCAATAGGGTCTTAGCTTCAATTCTTGGGAGGCAACCAAGGGCAATAGCAATAGCCTATAGTTTGCAGAATTTGACTATCCTGATCAACAACTCTAAGTGCAGTTTCCCAGGCCTGGAACAGGGATTTTGTTAGATACAATTCTTTGGGGGAGCATTTTCATCCCATGTGGCATAACTACATTTGAACTGTATATATAATAAACATATATTGTATATGTATGCATAAGATGTTCCCCTATGTTTTTTCACATGTCCTTGCTCCCATTTATCTCACCTTCTCCTTCTCTCTCTGTTCACCCTCCCTCTCCCTCCTCACTTAAAGTCCCCCATATATTTCCCATCTCCCCCTTGATAGCTCCTGTATCCTTCTATCCTCCCCCCCACCCCCTGATCTCCTTCTTTCCCTACTCCTGTGGTCTATGTCTACTGTCCTGGCCTCTGTGTTTACTTCAGGTTATGTACTCACTTCTAAAGATTACGAGCTAGGACCCACAATTAAGGGAGCACATTGAGTAGTTGTCTTTGTGAGTCTGGGTTACCTTACTCAGTGTCATGTTTTCCAGATCCATCTATTTACCTGAAAATTTCATGATTTCATTTTTCTTTACAGCTGAATAGAGAACTTCATTATGTAAATGTACCACATTTTCATTATCCATTCATCGGTTTGTTTCCATTCCCATCTATTGTGAAAAGAGCAGCTACGGACATAACTGAGCAAGTAGCTCTATAATAGGATAGCGAGTCCTCTGGGTATATGCCAAGGAATAGCTGGGTCATATCTTGTAGCTTTTTGAGAGTTCTCCATACTGGTTTCCCCAGTGGCTATACCAGTTTTCAATCCCGTAGCAGAGAATGAAAGTTCCCTCTCCTCCACACCCTTGCCGAGATTTGCTGTGAGTTGTTTTCTTGATCTTAGCCTTGACTGGGGTAAGATGAACTCTCAAATCAGTTTTAATTTGCATTTCCCTAATTGCTAAGGATATTGAACAAGCCTAAAGAAATAGCTTAGCCAATTATATTTCTTATTTTTAGAACTCTATGTTCAGATTTGTTGCCCATTTTTAAAACTCGTTTGTTTTCTTGATTCTTTGTTTCTTGAGTTCTTTGTATACTTAGCATATTAATCCTCTATCTGATGTATAGCTGGCAAACTTCCTTTTCACTTGATTATTTCCTTTGCTATACAGAAGCTTTTTAGTTTAATGAGGTCCCACTTGTCAATTGCTAGCCTTAATTCCGAAACATATGAAGTGCTATTCTTAAAGTTCTTTCCTACTCCTGTATCTTGTACAGTACTACCTGTCTTCCAGCAGTTTCAGAATTTAAGGTTTCATACTGAGGTCTTTGATCCACTTGGAGTTCTTTATTGTGTAGGGTGATGGATATGGGTCTAATTTCCATCTTCTACATATGGAGATCCTGTTTTCCCAGCACCATTTGCCATCATTCCATGGTCTGGGGTCCTAGACTACATAAAAAAGAGAAAGATACCTGGGTAAGAACATGCATCACTTTCCACTGCCTGGCTGTGGATATATGACCAGTTACCTCAACCTCTGGCCTCTGTGGTGGGTAATATCCTCACACTGCAGTCAAAAATATACTGTTTCTCTATTATGGTGCTTTCATCAGCATACCAATCTGCCTGGCTGTGGATATATGACCAGTTACCTCAACCTCTGGCCTCTGTGGTAGGTAATATCCTCACACTGCAGTCAAAAATATACCCTTTCTCTATTATGGTGCTTTCATCAGCATACCAACAAGACAAGTACCTCATACACAAGGTATGGAAACATTATACTAAAAAGTCCTGAGTAAAATATAGAGCTAGAGCAATTATAGAAGAGTCTTTCAAGTTCAGAACAGAATTGAGGAGGGAGCTGGATAACACAAAGACAGTGGAAGGAACATGCATTCAGTGGCACCAATGACATGCACGAAGGTGCGACAGTGCTGATTGTACACAGAGCAACTCTTGTGGCTCCTAGTGAATTCTTTTCAGGTGTCTGTGTTTGTGCTATGACATGCCTAATGAGTTGCCAAAGCTGGGCATTTTGGCGCCACAGAATCCTGAACTTCCTTTCAGGTTTCATGGCACAGAAGAGAGAAAGAAGCCACCAAGAAACCTAGTCTTCCCTTCCTCACTGAATGAAAGCAATGGGACAGCGGACAACGGGAATGGGGTACGGAAGAGAGAGCTCCTCGCTGCTAAGAAAACAGTGCCTGTTCACAATCAAGACGACAATCTCTTTGCTCTACATGGAAAAGGTAGCCCTTGTTAAAAAAAAATGACTATCAATATTCTAAAATGAAATGGAGATCTTTTTTAAAGGTTAAAAACTTTTTCAATTTTATGTCTTACAGGGCTTATACTGAGTTCAGTATTGTATAACTGTATTAATTCAACTATGAACCT
>NW_008347536.1:5792222-5831744 GCF_000622305.1 Nannospalax galili | reverse complement strand
TAATGATTAAAAATTACAAAAAAATAAAATATTTAAAAAATTAAAAAAATAAATTATTATCAACTAAGATTTATCAACTTCTTCCACGTGCCAGGTATTTGAATTCAGTATTCTATTAAAGTTTCACATCCACTTTATCATATCCTATTACTGTTACCATTTTCACAGATAAACCAAGACAGGAGAGATGGATCTGATCTGCCCAAGGTCACAGAGCTAGTGAGTGACAGGATCAGGTTTCAAATGTGTCTGTGTCTGGCAGAATCCAACACTGTGTCCCTAGATATTTTTCTCTAATCCTGACAAATAGAACCTGACCGTCTATGCGCATGTCTAGTCTAGCTTGGTAATCTGAAGGGAATCACTTAAATGAATTTCTCTTTATCTCTAAAACAGAAGTGATATTCCCTGACCAGTAGGTGGCTGAGAGAATTTTATGGGATAATAAATGTAAAAAAAAGAAAAGTGTTTAACTCAAGGCAGTCTCATGATAAGTTATTTCCCTGTTTCCACTTCTTCCGTGTCAAGGATAACTGCCTTCCAAACTAACTACAATACTAAGAGTCTGGGGATAATGTATGAAGGTGGTTTCTCCTGCTTGCCTGTGTACCATGTCATGGCTCTGAAATCCTTCTTGTATATTTACAAGCTGTAAATTAAGAACCATTAAGGTACTATGAAATCAAGTCAATCAGTTGTGTTCATCACTTAACACAGAGAATCACAGAATGCAAAATAATGAGGTATATTGTATATTAAAAGAGTATTATTTAATGAAAACTTTCATCTTTATATGTGTTTCTATTTACAGGGTCCTTCATTCTTTGAATCAAATGATTTCAAAGTTTTTGAAACACTGATTCACATATTTTACATTAGGATGCAATCAAATTCTAGAGGTTTCTATGACTGACTACACCCTTTTTTTTAAATCTCACAGTGCATTTTACCATCTTTCTTTGGTTCCTACTAAACACTGAGTTTCTTATGGACAGGAAATATGATGTTTCTGCTGAATCCTTAATGTCTAAATTTAAGAGTAGCACATGCCCTCAAGAGATGCTTCATGAGACGGCTATGAGTCAAGCATAGCCATCAGAGCACTGATTTGTAAACCCAAATTCCTAGCACAGAGGTTACTTGCTCAAATTTCCCAAATCAATATCCTTTATTAATAAACGAACACAGGCCAAGATTTTCTTTTCTGTGACCTCTAACTACTCTTACCTGGTATATGTGTCTGGTTTTCTCTCTGACCCTCTGCCTTCTTCTGGTGATCTCGGTACTCTAAAGATCTTTTATCAGAAGATATCTGTGTCTCTATGTGAATTTAATACCCATTGTCTCTGACCTTAGTCCTGTTAGCAGCAGGAAAAGCCATGTTCTCTTTTAAAACCAGCTTTTTGCTGGCTGATAGGTAGAAGGGGAGAATATGTACAAGAAGATGAGCTCATAGTCACCCACGTGGGCAGCAGCCTACTTTGTTAGCCCATATGGAAAGACTTGAATGTATGTAACAAAACCCATGTTAGAGTAGCTCAGGAGACTGTCTACAGAACTGGTAAAGTGCTTGTGGAATACTATGAAAATATTTTCTTTATACTTTTAACACTTTACTTTTTTCTTTTTGTGGCACTAGGATTCAAATCTAGTCTTTCATATGCTATACATGAGTTATACTATTGAACTATATACCCCATCCCCACTCCATTTACTTTTAAGACTCTACAACTATGGGATTCATAATGGAGAAAATATGAAATACAAATTGCCCATTAAACCAAATGTATCAAAATCATTCCTACATGACATGTACAGTATAACAAGTGACAATTGATTTCATTTGTACAGTGTTGCCAAATCATATCAGGGCCTCACGCTAAAAATTAAAATAAGTGAAATAATTCCAACTAGATGGAAAATAGAGAAGGCTGGGGCCAGTTTAAAGTACCACTTGACTCAGCTAGTGCTGGTGACTTTCCCCGGTTTCAAGATTTCATGTAAACAAATGGCTACCACTTGGGAGGCTCATTTCTAGCAGAGGAATGATGCCAGGTTCTGTAGGGTTTTGAGCAGGAGCATCCTCTCCAACATGGCCAGAGTCAAAACTAGGATGGGAAGTGCGTGGGTGTTGGGGGAGGAGAGAGGAGAGTAACTTCAAGGGGAAGATTAGTTTTATGATGCAAAAAGTTAAATTATCATAAAAATTTTGCTTGTCATAAATCAAAAAAATTGTATATTTTCTAAGTTTTAGCTTCTTGTAAAAATATGAACAATATCAATGAAAACTCAAAAGTCTGTATCCTATATGAAACCCTAAAGAAGTGTATGTGTTTGAATTTCCATTCTCAGATAACCTATTCATTAACCTAAGCATCCAGTATAACACTCGCAGAAACAGAGTGGGAATCACAGCTAAAATATGTTCAACAGCCAAAATCCCATAAAGTAAGACTGAAGGAGGAGGAGGAAAGTGGGGGACAAGTCAAGGATTGGTGGGAGATCTGACTGTCATAATAGCTGTGAGGTCCCAGGCAAACGCATTCTCTCCTTGGGCCTGTTTCCTCTTCTATAAATCAAACACCAGACCTTGATAGCTAAAGTTCCTTCCAACACTCAGGACATAAAGGTAAGTAAAATGTGGATAATAATACTCCAAGGTCATTTCCAGACTAAAGAGATAGTCATTTAATATTAATATATCTTATAAGATAGCTCATATCTTATATTTACACAGTCAGAGAAACACTGCTACTCATTTATTTTGGGAGAGCAAGTAGTTGACTCTCTAGAACAATCCACAATAAACTGGAGCTGGTCCTATTCGACTACTGCAGATAAAGCAATGTCTCCAAGACCCCTTTTCAGTAAGGACTCTGTTCAGGCTCCTGAAGATTTGACTTAATATTACTTTCAAATATGTGTTTTCATTGTATAAATCACAACCCATTTAATTTTCCTAACCACATCATTTTCACCAAAATGATTTCACCTAATTTCTTCTAGTACATGAACAATAATTTCATACAGCCTATTTTTAGATAGACATCACTAGTTGATCATTTTTCCTTATAGTTTGATTCTATAAAACCATTCGGTTACATTAACTGATTTGTCTGTGTACTGTTAACCCAATTGGTTTTTCCCTATTTGCTACCTCAAAGTAATGCATGAGCATGCATGTGTATACACACACACATACACACACAATGAACAATAATTTCATACAGCCTATTTTTAGATAGACATCACTAGTTGATCATTTTTCCTTATAGTTTGATTCTATAAAACCATTCGGTTACATTAACTGATTTGTCTGTGTACTGTTAACCCAATTGGTTTTTCCCTATTTGCTACCTCAAAGTAATGCATGAGCATGCATGTGTATACACACACACATACACACACACACACACACACACACACACGCACACGCACACACAAACACACTAAATATAAATAAATAAATAAATGTAATTAAAAGTCCTGTCAGCATTGATGAAATTTAGAACTCATGCAGAAGGTTAGTGCCAGGTATGTTATACGTGAGTATCTGCATTTTTCACTCAAGATGTGACAAGAGGGATGAAATACTCACAGGCATTTTGAGTGCATTCATTTTTGTTTCTGCTAAATTAATGAGTTCAGCGGTTTGTTTTTGAGAGTTTCATTCTGTAGTCTAGGCTGGTCTGGAACTTACTATGTACTCCAAGCAGGTCTTAAACGTGTGATGATCTTCCTGTCTCTGCCAATCAAGTGCTGATATTATAAGTGTGAGCTACCACACCAGGCTAGCTGGTTGAGTTTTGATAGGAAGGGAACAATGGACTTTCAAGGTCTGAGAAACAACTGTTAAGGAGATGCCACAGAAGAGTCTTTCCACCAAAACTTTCAGGAAAACAACAAACCAGGATAGCTACTTAAAAGAACAACTGATTTCCAATGCAAGAAAGCTAATACAGTCAAAACCAGGAAATAATAAAGAATATTTTCTTCACAGACTGACTGCAAGCAAATGTCCAGAGCTTTTTAGTCTATGTCAAGATTTATCATAAATGCATCCCATGTTAAGTAATTTATAACATAATATTTTTAAAGAAAAACTTGGGAACTAGGTATGGTTGTGTGCAATTGTATTTCTAGTATCAAGGAAGGTCTAGAGTTCAAGGTCAACCTGAGCTACACAGCAAGATCCTTTTTTCAAAAGCAAAAACAAAATTTAAAAAAGATGAAAAGCTATGGGAGTTTTAGCTAGATAATTCCAAAAAGTACTTCAAAGTAGTTAAACACAACGTCTTTAAACATTAGCTCACCACAGACCATGGGCTAATTGGAACAGAGGTGTGGCGTTTGTTTTCTCAGACCAAATGCTTACAAAGCGCACAACAGAGTAAGAATGCTCCACTGCCTACCTGACGTAGAGGGAGCGTTTCTGATTGGTTCGAAGGGACCCGGACCCGGAGCTCATGCTGTGGTTCATCATCTGCTCTCGTAGGTCATGGATTTTGGCCTCAAATCGAGCGTAATCTGGGAATGGAAAAAACACAGTAAGTTTGGTTCTCTGCCTCCAGAAAATTAGAAATGCTGTACTGAGAGGCTGTGGCTCCCCACTGGCCCTGGCTTGTTTGCCAAATACCAGGGAGATGCGCAGCTTGAGAAGAGTGCTTTAGTTTACTAGTACTTTTTATTGATAAGCATTCACAAGAAGAAAAGGAGAAACGAGTTATTCTAAATGCTGCCTAGAAAACACAGAGTCATCAAATCCTCAACTTGTGGTAAGTCCAGGTCAGCAAAGAGAGGAGAGTGGGAAAATGGAGAGGAAGAGAAGTGTGTCATAAACAGGCAGGCACAATGATCTTAATGATGGGCATGGCCTCCATCTTGGCTATAACGATGTACTTGCACAGGTGATAAATTATACAGAAACACACACAGACACAGACACCACACACACACACACACACACACACACACACGAATAGAAATAAAATCGAGATCTGAGCAAGATTTATACATTGTGTTCATGTCAATATTCTTATGTTCTAGGGTTTTGAGAAGTGGTGGAAACTGAGCAAAGGATTTCCTTTTATTATTTGTTACAATTGCATGCACATCTGCACTTATCTCAAAATTAAAACCTTAATTTAGAGGGAGCGAGGGAGTGAAGGAGGAGGGGAAGAAGTAGGAAGGGGGGGGGGCCCACACAAACATGAGCAGGCAGGAACAGTGCATGGAGTTCCAGTTGGCCTCATCCAGACAGGGCAGAGACTCAAGTACTTGATGATGAACTAAACTTTATGGGGGAGGGCTGCTAGAACTCTAAAAGTTGTGTCTCACTATGCCCCATAATTTTGTCCATATACCATACCTTGTCTCTTAGATGGAAGACAATGCTTTAAATCAACTTGTAGTTGGAATTAAAAAATGGGAGTAGAAAACACTGTCATAAAATATATTTTAGAAACATTTGAGCTTAAAATTATAAGGGAAAGGCGGGTCATTGTGTTGCATGTCTTTAATCCCAGCATTTGGGAGGCAGAGGGAGACGGAGCTCTGTGACACAAGTCCAACTTGGTCTAAGGGAGTTCTAGAAAAGCTGGAGCTACAGGGAGACCATGACTTAAAAAACAAAAAAATGAAAAAAAAATTATCAAGGAAATAAAAGTGTATTATGCTATTCATAGGAAAAATACTTTTGTCATGATAAGCTCATAAAAATAAAGCAAACGAGGCGGGAGAGCTGGCTCAGTGGCTACTAGCACTGGGTACTCTTGCGGAGGACCTGGGTTCAGTCCTCAGCACCCACATGGCAACTAACAACTGTTGGTAACTCCAGTTCCAAGGGATTGGACACCCTCTTCTGGCTTCTGTGGGTTTGTATTCGAGGATGCACTTACATACTTGCAAGATAAACACTCAACACACAAAATAAAAATAAAATAATAGGGCAAGTACCAAGACACTTTAAGGTAGTTATCAACACAATCAATATTTGAATTTTTAATATTGAATTTTTGATTTTTTTATTATTGAATTATTATTTATTTTTTAATATTGAAAATTGAATGTTAAATATTCTTGATCACAAGCTAGACATTTTTCAATAAACAGCTTGGCAAAATAGTACCATCTTTAGGAGACTGGCTTAAGTTACCCACAGAAAGCTTGAAAATGTTAACAGAAATTAAAAATGACTCTTTTAATTAAAGAAGCTCACCATGAAAAATTTTAATAGAGGCCCACAGTACATTTAAAAAAAATTTGATTTTCAATTTAATTTATTTACAACTTTTCATGAAAACAAGGATGACTAACTTAATGTAATAAAAGATGGTCTACTTAGAAAGTGCTTAAAATTCTTTATAATTAAAAAGTTCCATAGTCAACTTTAATTTCTACTTACATAATATATTGGTAATTGTGGGATGAATTTTTCTAAAAGATGACATTAATTTTTAGACAATAGACAACAGAGTACTAAGCTCTGAATGTTAAATGTAAAGGTTTGTACTCTGAAGATAAAAAGCCCCAAAATAGTTGGCCGGTAATTTCTGGTGCTTAAATAAAGTCTGGCATTATGTAAATTTGGAAGGCTTCCTGTTAAACCTAGTTTTGAATAATTAAGTTCTAAATGACTAAATAAGCCCAAAATATATTTAACCACATGTTTCACCTAAATTCTATTGACCATATTTTAAAACAATGTATTTCATTCCATTTTACCAGCAAGAGAAAATATTTTCGAGCATTGATATGATATTGTCTGTAGATTTAAGCCATCTTGAGTAAGTCATATTTTCTTGTTACTTAGACGAATCAACTAACATTTAGAGTGGACTACACCTCACTCAGGGCTTCACCAACACCATCTGTTCTAAGGTACCAAACAAGCCCCTGGATGTTGTTAAACAACTCTGAACTACATAGAGAAACATAATGGAAATGGAAGGCCCCTCTGTCTTGTCTGCCTTCTCTCTCACAGCTGTCCTTTCCCAAAGTTCATTCCAGAGGGACACAGCAGGGCTATATGGTGGGAATGTTTATGGCCAAGTGCGTGAACATGTAAGCACACATACATGCACACACACACACACACACGTGTGTGCACACATAAGACCCTATTTACACATTGTGCTAAGATTTTTTTCCTCTTCTTTTTAGGAGTGTAACATGGATAGTTTCCTACCTTATACCAAGTCTAAAATATCATTTTCTTTTTTAAAAAAATATTTTATTTATTATTTTTATTATATGTGTATGCATGTATTGCCTGCGTGTAGGTAAGTGCACCTGTGTGGTGCAATGCCCATGGAGGACAGAAGAGGCTGTTGGATCCCCTGGAACTGGAATTATGGACAGTTGTTAGCTGCCATGTGGGTGCTGGGATTCGAACCCGGGTCTTCTGCAAGAACAGCCAGTGTTCTTAACTGCTGAGCCAACTCTCCAGTCCCAAATACCACTTTCTTAATACCCTTGGTAACATTCTATATTTATACTAGTTTATTTAACAAGTCCCCTGTCTTTAGATCTTAGACCTGTCCAGCTCTTTGTGTCATAAAAGAGGGATCTCAGTGTATGTGTATACACTTACAGTGTTAGTACAGAAACCGTAATTAGAGATACTGGTTAACATTTCCCACAACAACCAGGCAGCCTCCATTAGCACTTCTTTTTAGGTCTTAAAGCCAGGTCTCATTATGTATCTCAGGCTGGCTTGGGACTCACTATGTAGCCTGAGTTGCCTAGACCTTCCTGCCTCGGCCTTCTTAGTTCTAGGATCATAGGCATGTACAGCAACACTTAATGATCCTCAGGAGGCAGAGGTAGGTGGATCTCTCTGAGTTCATGGCCAGCCTGGTCTACATAGTGAGTTCCAGGACAGCTGGGCTACAGGGAGACCCTGTCTCAAGAAAAAAAAGATCCTTTTAGGGGACCAGAATGGGAACTTTCAGCTTCCTCTGATCCGTGTCATATGACTACTTGCTGAACACTAAATATCATCCTTCAGTGCCTCTGAATGTCATGGACATGTAGGACTCTATCACTTAGTACCACTCAATCTCCCCAGAGACATGGGACTCTCTCCTTTACAGCTATGACAACTTCTCTATTTGTGGTAAAAGAGCAAAAAAATCTCCAACTGTACCCCGAGGGCATCTAATTGAATGCCAGTCCCTCACTCTGTTTGACCAACTAGTTTTTTTACTGCCTCTATCACACCACCTTGCAGTTATTTGTGTAGCTGCCTATCTTCCCATTAGGCTGAGCTCTCGCAGGGAGGCTGCTGTGTCTTATTCTTGAAATTCCCCATTTCAGACATAGAATCTACAAGGCCAGAAGGAGCTCAATACCTTTTTCAAGTGAGAGAATGATGAATGAGCAGAACCCTTAGATAAACGTGGCTACAGAACAGCTGCAAATAATGAAATGGACCATTTTCGATGTTATGTTTTATAAGAGAAGATAGTACTCATGTCTTCTAGTACTTTTTCCAAAAGGAAATGCTTGAATTTCAGACATTTTGTCAAATTATGTACTGTCAAACCTGTTTGCAGTTACTATTCTTTTCTGGATAATCTGTGGTGTCTAACTCAGTCATGCAATGTGCTGGAAGTAGTTCTCTTACACTGAACCTACACACAATAAGGACTTTGGTAGACTCTCACAGACTCTCAGTAGGGTCTTACTACTCCAGCAAGCATTATGACAGGACAGCTGCCTTAATATCAGGGTTCATTTGCATTACTGTATGGCTCATTAGATACCCAAAAAACTTTCTGCCATGTTTTTATAGTGTTTCTCTACATTATATATATTTCACAATGTTTAATTTTCCACTACTGATGACTTTATATTGCATTTACCCTCTTCCTGACTGACTATTTTGACAACCATCTTAATCACAAATCTTGTATTCAAAGGTACTTAGCTCTCTGTTACTTTTTGAAAATGAAAACAGAAGTTCATACAATTTCATCAAGGCATGAACAATAAGGTCTAGATTTACAAATATAAATGGTGTGTGTGGGAGTGGGCTAAGTTGCTTGTCTCTAACTTCCTAGAGATAAACCAAGTTTATAGTTGGAAACGCTCTAGAAATACACACCTGTGTAAACTGTGAAATATAAATCTTCATGTCTTATAAAACAAACTAAAACACAAGAAGTTAACATACCCATCCAGCATTAGCCCAGTTTCTTCCCTAAATGTTTCCTTTCTGCCTCTGCTCTTGCCTTTGGAATATTTTAGTCAAATTGCTGACATACTTCATTTCAAACCTCATGAGAACTGTGATGTTAAAGTACACTAATCTTTATACCATCTAGCTTTGAGCAAGACAGAACCTGAGTGGATTTGCTTCCAGAATGTGACATTACAAGGAGATTAATCACAATGACCCTGAGGTGGAAGGCAACAGCAAGCAGGGAATACTTTACCTTGTACTGCCTTGTACGAAAAGGTGACTAGTTTGAGATTATAAGTCACTTTTTATTTCTTGGGTCTTCTGTAACTAGAATAGGAGTGCTGAAAACTAACTCCTAGGCCAAGCTTTCAGAGGGGTTTCAAGAAACGTTAGCTTTAGTGAATTCTTGGTCCCCTGTGGATGACAAGCCATGCACCTTTGTGGTCTTTTCCTCTATTCTCTTACATATCTAGATCCAATTGCACATGAAAGCAGGAACAGAGGGAGGAAGGGGACTCACAGGAGGGGGAGAAGCAGCATGAGGGGGTAATGGGAGCTGAATGAGACTAAGGGACAATGGTCTACATGCATGGAGGTGTCATAATGAAACCACTGCTTTGTATGGTAAAAAAAAGTGTAAAAATAAAAAAGCCAAACTTAGGGAGTTCTGAGCTAAGGGGCCAAAGCCATTATCAGAGGCAGCAACAGGAATGGTGGCCACGAGAAGGAGATGTGTGGGTAGAGCAGATACAAGGTCTGTGATATTCTCAGATTATATGTTTAAATAAGCTTTCCTAGCATACTGCTGTAATTAAACAAATCAGAATCAACTAAATGGAAGTAATGAATATGTGGCTAGTGTATATGGCACATTGTTTCATTAAACATTTAAGAAATACATAAATCTGATTGCTTCTAACTATAAACATTCCTTTGGGGATTTTAACTTTTCTGACATGATGGTTGATAATGTGAGAAAGCTGGTATGACTTGGGTTATGCAGATGGTACCAAAATCCTGGCCCTGCTATGTATGCATCATTAGGAAATTAACCTTTCTGGGCTCAATTTTCTTATAAGCAAAATGCAAATAATGATTATACCTAGCTCAAGATATGCTGGGAAGACTACAAGAGAGCTCACAGATTTGAGAGGTTGGCACTTGGTAACAATTGTAATTCTCTATTGTTTTCGTGTATAATTCACAATCTATTCTTGCTCATCACTCCCCAAAGTCATAATTTCTTGGAGTATCAAATAGAACAGAAACTTGTGTTCATTCCTAAAGCCTTCTGCTTTAGTCTCTCCCTCTCCATTATGAAATAGTGTGTCTACCAGGTCAAATAGGAATTAACTAAAGGTGGCCATAGTTTGGGATGCTTGGTCCCTTCTGTACAAACATTAAATGGCTCTTACAAATCCATAGTTATTTGGAGCTCAGGATGATGCTGTCCAGCTCCAAAGCTGCTGCTGTTTTCAGTAGAATCAGTGACCTCCTCCATCAGGATTAGCTCAGCACTGAGCCACTGATGGTCACCTGGGTGGAGTAATGAGAGGGTATGAACTGCGCACAGTACACAGTGAGAGGGGGCTCTGTCATGCACTTGCTTCCTTTGCAATTTGTCCTGGGTTAGCAAGAAGACCCAGGATGCAAAGGAGGCGTAACTTCCTGTGAGAGGTAGAACTTGCTTAACCTGTCAGTGTTTAAAGCTGCCACCCCTGCTGCTCTCATCTTTGGCTGAGATGGTGTTTCTTCTGAGACAGTCCTGACTTCAATTAGCAGTCTCACAACTGCAGTTACAAGAGGACACATATGGAAGAATGGAGTGGGAACTCTAGGCTTTCCTAGAGCCTAGTGTTTCCTGGGCCCAGCTTTTAGGAATAGTCATGCCATTCATTAATAATGAGGCCCTGAGAGATGACTGGGACTAGGTTTATTCAGCTGTAAATTGTGGGATTCACTTTTCCAAAATGGTTCCAAGAAACAAAATAAGATTTGATAATGAAGCACTTTTACATGTTTTTCCTGTGATAGGTCCTGTCAGGACAACTACATATCCAGTTCTTAGTGGCACTAATGGTGACAGTAGAGTCCTCTGCCTATTTTATTTATTTATTTATTTGCTTATTTATTTATTTATTTATTATTTATTTATTTTGATCTTTTTGAAACAGGGTCTCCCTGTAGCCCCAGCTGTCCTGGAACTCACTATGTGGACCAGGCTGGCCTTGAACTCACAGAGATCCGCCTGCCTCTGCCTCCCGAGTGCTGGGATTAAAGGCATGCACCACCACTCCTGGCTGTTCTATTTATTATTTTCTTTCTTTCTTTCTTTCTTTCTTTCTTTCTTTCTTTCTTTCTTTCTTTCTTTCTTCTTTCTTTCTTTCTTATTTATTTATTTATTTATTTATTTATATTTATTATTTTTATTTTATGTGTATGAATGTATTGCCTGCATGTATGTAAGTGTACCCATGTCATGCAATGCCAGCAGAAGTCAGAAGAGGGCATCAGATCCCTTGGAACTAGAGTTAAGGACAGTTGTTAGCAGCCATGTGGGTGCTGGGATTTGAACCCAGGTGTTCTGTAAGAACAGTCAGGGCTCTTAACTCCTGAGCCATCTCTCCAGCCCCTGCCTATTTATTTTTTATGAACATGGGCATTGCTCTAAGAGCAATGGGCAAAGTCACTGAGCTGTATGTGGGGTTCTGTACCTCTAAGCAACAGAGATTGCTTTCCTGCTGAGTTATTCACTCTAGCACTACAGAGGAGCTAGTTTGAAGAGACTGTCTGTGATATACTAAAGATATTTTAAATAGGCATATCTGAGAGAAGAGCTTAGTGGAGGATAAGCTAAAGAATTCCAGCTTTAAGGCCCCTCCTGGTGGAGCAGAGATCAGTGTCCATGGTGTGCAGTCTTCTGGGGTCACACTATTAAGACATGGCTGTCTTATTAAGACAGGACCCAGGAAGGAAGAAGTTTTGTCAGTTCTTAGAGCAGCATCTGATCACTGCTCCAGGGATGCAGTATTGTGAGCAACTGCAAATGTTTCCATTTGGAAACATCCTTCTTTCATTAATTTGGCAGCATTTCTTCAGGGTTTATTACATGCCACATACAATGCTAACTGATCCACTGGAAGGGATTTACCTCAAGGCGTTCATAGACTGCTTCTAATGTTTACTTTCTTGTGAATAACAAAAGGGCACTTGCAATTTAAGTAAGTATCCACTCCCCAGGAGGTGTAGTGAGTGCTTCCTAGATGGTCACAACTTAGGAATATGCTCTCCTTTACTGGGAATAAACCAGAGTCTGGTCCAAGCTACTGTAGATAAACTGGGCCAGGTGAAATCTCTATGAAAAGGTACTGTTTATTTACAGTGGATGTACAAAGAGAAACTAGAATTTCAAAGCTGTACCCTGGAGGCAGGGTTCCTGGCTTTAAGTCCTAGCTCAAATGTTAGAAAGACCTATCTGCTTAGAAATATTGCTTCCTCATTTGTGAAATAAGGAAGTCATTGCTGCCTCTACACAATGCTATTCTGAATATTGAATATACAGTACTTTATTTTCATTATTCTAAGTAGTATTGATCTTAAAAACACCATCAACTGATAACACACTTTTAAACAAGTGGACACAAGGCTCATTCTGATATCATAAGCTGAAATGTATTTTTGTACAGATATGAATGTGAGTCTAGTAATCAGTATATGATAATGAATGATTTAGACTAGAAAAATCACAAATCGATTACAGTTCTCTCTCCAGTACAGGTAAGGGAGCCAGCCACAGAGCACTGGTTGGACCTCATGTTTAAGAAGCAACACTTTGCCAAATTCTTTCATATGATGTAAAATTTATTTTATTTACTTGTGCTCAGAAAATATTCATTTTACCACTTCCTATTTTCTTAGTGTCCCAGGATTTCAGAGTCAGACAGGCACAGAAGGGGACCAGCATATTCTGGCTTTAGAAATAGCATAATACCTTTTCAAGTAGCTGTGTCTGGAAGGGAGCTGTGTTTATGAAGTACTTTAGAAGCAGGGATCCTTCTTAACTATGCACTGGAATGCCCACCTGCTGTCAAGAGTGCCCACCTCTGGCCACTGGAAGGACTTTGAGTGGATCTCTCCAGGTTGGCCTTCCTACCTAAAGATTTTCCTATTCAGGTTGCTAGCCTGATTTGGAGTTGAAAGGGAGACATGGAATTTTCCACTGCTAAAGTTTTACAGATGTTGTCTGTATTATGTTAGATTCTAATCTCTCTCTCTCTCTCTTTCTGTGTGTGTGTGTGTGTGTGTGAGAGAGAGAGAGAGAGAGAGAGAGAGAGAGAGAGAAGTGACAGAAATATAGCGAGACAGAGATGTAAAGAGATAATAAACCAGTTCATCTGAATCCGATTTTAATCAGAAATTCCAGGCAATACAGTGAGTCTGCTATTGTTTCTGGACTCTGCAAAGAAAGAAGATCTATAGCCCCCTTGTTCATCTCTGGTACTGAGCATTTACAACTCAGTCCCAGACATCAAAAAGGCTAAGGCATTGCTACTTTTTCCTGCTCCCTAACACACTGGATACAGAGTGTAGCTATGTGATGAATTTATGTTTACTAGTATGAATGTTTACTGAATAGAGGAGCTAAATGAAGACTTTTAAAAGAAAACTGATCCCATGATTTTTCTATTACTAAATAGATCAGCTTTTTAGAATGAATCTCAATAATGCACTAAATTAAGGTCATGTCTTACTTTATTTCTGCCTTTACCTTCATTGCCACCTGCCACTTTAAGACAGAAATGGGATCATTTATTTTTATTAGAACAATTTTCTCAGCTTAAAAGGAGAACTTTTATTAAATAGATCTCAGCTAAACACTTAGGAATTCTTTAATGTGTGAAACAAAATAAGTTATGAAGGCAAAAAACAGTCTGAATTCCCAACCAATTATTTCATACAATGTATTAACTCTGAAAATAGATATATCAGATTTCAACTTGACTAAAGGCTCTGTGTTACAGATTCAGAAAGGCAACTTTTCTTTGGTAACCAGGATTATTAGAAAAAAAGAATTTGCAAAGAAATTTCTAGGCTTTAGCAAAGTCTGTTTTTTCCAGCACCTGGGAATATTGTTTGATTTAAATTTTCTTGCTGTTGTTTAAGGGGGTGCCAAGATAAATGACCTGAGTTTGAATCTTAAATATACTACTGATTTGCAGTGTAGATTTTGCAACCTAGAAAAAACGTAGCTTTCTTATCTGTAGAATAGAAAAGCAAGACCTGCCTAATCAGATGGCTTAGAAAGTAAACGTGATAGCATTCATGTCTGACATAGCAAAGTCCCAGGAACAGACCAAGTTCCTGATAAATAAAAAAACAAAAAGAGGCAACACCTGGAAGCTACCTTAAAGTTCTGTATTCCTTCTCTATGGGCAGTGTTAATCCTTTGTTTATATCACAAGGTGACTGTGCGGTTCAAATGAAGAAACACATACAAAATGTTTGACACATGGAATAAGTACGGTGCTAATAAATGATGGCAAAAATAACCCATACCAATACAGTCTTTCTTAAAACTCCCAACCTACCTGCAAGAATATTTCCCCAGTATCTGAAATTTCTACCAAAACTGGAATTTGATTTCTATCTTAGTCATAGAAATATGAAAACAAGGTACATTGTCCTCTTCAGGAGAAAATGGATACCTCAGAAAGTATTAGGGACTCATTGCCAAGGGTGATTCTCTCTAAAGATGTTGCTGGCAGGCAGTGGAAAGCTGAGAAAGAGGAGGCACAGGCTGGGTGTGCTTCATGGCTGATGGTGCCTCAGAAGGCAAGAAGACTGTGCCTTCTGACTTAAGCCTGGTGCTCAGAACTTTCCTTGGCCTATACCAACATTAAATCTTTGATCATTTAGTCCTATTCTTTTGTATAAAAATCATGGTGCTTGGAATTGAAATAATCATGCTGAAGCGTTCTGCACTCTGCAGTAATAATCAGTGAGATCTTGCCCAATGGAAAGAGTAATATTCTTGCCTAATTTTAGGCCAGGCTGGAAACAGAAGATAAAGAACAGTTCTAGCTTTAGAAGTAAGCAGGTTGGTAGTTGGTCCCCTTGAGTGTGACTTGACGGCTTTGTTTCCCTGACACTCCTTTTGGATCTATCCTTTTGAAGTACCTTGAGACTTATTAACTGGAAGGTCAAGTTACCATAACTAGGTAAAGAGATATAATGAGGGGAACATGAAGAGAAATTGGAGGTACAAAGAGGCTAGCCAAATTTGTCCAAGGTCACACAGCAGAGCTGGGGCTTGAACGCACATCTTCCATTCCCAGCATCATCCACTGATTCTACAATTTCTACTATAAATGACTCCCATTTTCTCCTTTGCTCTTGGCATAGACAGGTCCAAGATGTCTCGGTGTGGCTTAGTCACCCTAAGTAATCATTTAATAGCCAATTTCTGATACACCTAGTGATTTATATCTATAGGGAATTATATATATGAGATAAAAAAAGAAAACATCAGGTTTGGTTTTCCCAATACATCCTCAAAAAAAATAAAGACTTTTAAAATATCATTAGTGTGAGCTTGACCTTAAGCTTTGGAGTCAGCTGGAACCCATGTTTCAAGGAAACTCCTATCTGCATGGGTACTATGCACTTGGGGCTGACTGGCAGTTTCATGCTGTAGCACTGCCCCAACCGGCACAGATGGTACAGTTTCCAGGGCTGAGGGGAGACAAGAGATGGTCAGGAGAGGGCACAATCAACCCCTGCTCCTACCAATCCAGAAACTCTGGAATGATTCAGCACAGGGATTCCCAAAAGTGGCAGTGCAGAGCAGCATGAAGCAGACGAGAAAAATAGGCCAAGCATGAGATCTCATCACACATAGGCCAAGCATGAGATCTCATCACACATAGGCCAAGCATGAGATCTCATCACACATAGGCCAAGCATGAGATCTCTTCACATATCTGAACTTACCTATTAATAGACTGAATTTTTTCTTCCTTGAAAGTATGCCTAACTTTTTTTGTTGTTAAAATATCCTTGTTATACTTAAGAGGCATAACAACCTAAATGCAATGTGGTCTTTATTTGAATACTAATGGAGGGGCTTCTACTACTTTGAGAAGTCATTAAGAACTGTAGATGTACACAGATTATTTTTAAATCTGTTGCATATGAAAATAATATTTTGGTAATATAATTAAATGTTCCCTTTCTTCATACTTTCTCAAAGTTGTAGAAATGAACAGGGATCATGTTCAGGTTTATGTTAAGACATCAAAGAAAATATTTTAATGTGAAGAAATGTGGCAGCCTTCTGACTGCTCCTGAATCTGGGTGGTAAGTACATGTCCATTCATTATACAATTCTCTTCTTCATGTTTGAAAATATTCATAACAGGAAAATTTTAAGTGCTTTAGAAAAAAGGTGAACTATCTTAATTTGATTCAACCGAAAAGCTGACAACACAGCGTCAGTCCTGCCCTTAGTAGGGCGGCCTTGGGGAGAGCGGTGGGAAGTAGCATCTGTTTGCTCTTCCACCTGCTGCCCTTCACTGGGGTGTCCTGACCCCTACTTTTGCATGATTATACTATAATTATAGTGTCACCTAGATTTGGTATTGAGAGTCAATTAAAAATATATATGGATGTGCTATACTACAACATATGCAATTAATTAAGAAAACATTACTTGAGTATTAACCTTGACAACCCACGATGTAATAATAACAATAGGAATGTTCTACTAAAGGACTCCCCAGTGCTGGTGTGTACTATAGAAGTCACTCATGGCCAATCCCAGAGCCAGCTCTAAGTCAGAGTTTGAGTTCTGTTTCAATTTGTGTGTGTGTGTGTGCCTACATATATGTATATGGATATAGAGGCCAGGTGTCAACCTCAGGCAGCATCCATCCTTCAGGTGGTTCCCATCTTGTTTTTTGGGACAGGGTCTCTCATTAGCCTGGCACTTACTTGCTGGCTGACCAGGGAGCCCCAGGTATCCATCTGTGTCTGCCTCCACAGTGCTAGGGTTACAAGGATGTGCCATCATGCCTGGCTTCTTTTATGTGGGGTCTGGGGATTGAATTCAAGTCCTCATGCTTACACAGCAAACACTATACTAACTTAACCATCTCTCTAGCCCTGAAGACAATTCTCAAGCAGGACATAGTCAAAAGGCCCCCATCTCATTCTGGGTCTCTTTTCCCATTTGGTTCCCTTGGATGCTTTTCTCTTCAAGATTTTCCTGGTTCATTTCTCAGCTCCCAAACATGACCAATTCTCTGACATCTACCAGAACAACTTTTCTCACAGTTTGCATCTCTCAGTCTGATCTCTGCCTTCTTGTCTTTAATACACTTTTCAGATGCCTCATCAAGCTATGACTGTCCCTCCTTCAAGCACAATGGACACTTTTACACTACTCAGCAAATATACAAATGTTCAGTAATCAATAAGGTCTTGCTTAATATTTGCAAGGTGCACGGTAGGTAGCTTAAACATATTCAGGAACTGATGAAATAAGGCTGCCAATGGGCAGCTGACCTCTCATCCTGATACAGAAGTAAACCAGCCATCTTGATGAGAATGGGAGACATATGTCCAATTCCTGCGTAGCTCTTACACCAGAATAATTTTTAATTTTCAACTGAGGTGAAGAAAAGAATCACCAGAGGTATATATTGAATGAATTTATCTTTACTTTCCTTCTCAATGATAATGATATCTGAATCCTAAAATCACCTAGTCAGAGTGCTTCTAATTCCTAAGATTACCCTTTACTCTTCAAGATGCTATATATGTTACTATTTACTAACTTAATATTCCACGTATTTTATAATACATAACCAAAAAAAGAAATCACATACAACCCCCAAATATACAAATAGAAATGGAATCAAACTTCTTCAGGACATATCGTCAGTTTATTTATTTCTATGGCTCAGATAAAAGTCGTTTTGGGCTGGGGGCACCGACAACACACTGGACAGTAACAGGGATGACAGAGTATATGGGCTCCAGTGGGGGGGTGGTTATGGGAGGGTGCCATTTGGGAAGTGGTTATATGAATGAATAAGACTGTTTGGGATGTTCTGTATGATACAAACACACACACACACACACACACAAATCAACAAATTAAAAAAATTAGTTATATTTGAGGAAGAAGCATAAAAATTTTACTTCATGTTACTTAGTAGAAGTGATAAACATTACCACTGAAATCTACCTGATGACTTTATATCCATACTCAGGTGCCAAGGATCCAAGTGTAACTGATTGTGACTAGTAATAATCAGATACATAGAGATTAGAGACGCATGCTCAAACATCTAAGTGTTAGTACCATTAAAAATGAGTCTTTCCGTAGGAAACAGTATATTTTAAAATGAAATGGAGATCTTTTTTAAAGGTTAAAAACACATTCAATTTTATATCTTACAGGGTTTATGCTGAGTTCAATATTGTATAACTGTATTAATTCAACTGTGAACCTAAAATTTACAGCCACTTTTGAAAGAGATGTATCTTTGCTCTGGAAATTGTTATTGAATATGGTAAAGCTATAATGTAATGCTTTTTCTAATCATGTGGTTATTAAATAAATAAAATAAATTTAAAGAAAAGAGCACTGGCTACTCTTGCAGAGGACCTGGGTTCAATTCCCAGCACCCACATGGAGGCTAACAACCATTCATAACGTCAGTTCTAGGGGAATCCAAAGCCCTCTTCTGACCTCCTCAGGCATTGAATGACACAAGTGCATGTACACACATGCAGGCAATACACTCAAACACATTAAATAAATAATAAATAAAATATTTTAAGTAAAAATATCTGGGGCTGAAGAGATGGCTTGGTGGTTAAGAGCACTGGCTGATCTTGCAGAAGACCCGAATTTGAATCTCAGTACCCACAAGGTGGCTAACAACTGTCTATGTAACTCCAGTTCCAGGGATCTGACACCCTCTTTTGTTGTCCGTGGGCACTGCATGGCACAGGTGCACTTACATATGTGCAGGCATAATGCTTATACACATAAAATAAAAAATTAATTGTTAAAGTAAAAAAAAAGTTGTTTTGGGGGCTGGAGAGATGACTCAGTGGTTAAGAACACTCGTTTTTCTTGCAGAAGACCCAGGTTCGAATCCCAGAACACACATGGCAGCTAACAACTGTCCATAACTCCAGTTCCAGGGGATCTGACAACCTCTTCTGTCCTCTGCGGGCATTGCACAACATGGGTGCACTTACCTTACACACAGGCAATACAAGATACACATAAAATAAAAATAATAAAATAAAATATTTTTTAAAAGTTGTTTTGATTATATGTCAGCAAATTATTTTCTATGAAATAGTCCCATTTTTGGCAAAATATCCACACCAAAGTGAAGAATTTGGGGGGTACATGTGAACCTGGCCCTGGCAATTAAGACACACATGTAATGTAACTCTATATAGTCCTCTTCACTGTATGATTTACTAAGAAATTTGAACTCTGAAACAAATATATTATGTAATCATGAAATGCCTGTTTAAAATAGTTTTTCAATTTATATTTATTTTTAATTTTGTATATGTATGCATACATGTGTGTGGGTATGTGCCTATGGAAGCCAGAGCTGTGGGATCCCCCAGGAGTTAGAATTACATGCAGTTGTAAGCTGCTGATATGGTTGCTGGGACTTGAACTTGGGTCCTCTGGAGAGCAGTGTGTGACCTTAACTGTTGAGCCATCTCACCAATCCTTCACAGACTATCTTTTAAAGGATGTATAGTATTTATCATTTTGCTCTCTGTGTTGTGACATCTGGACAATGGATAGAAGCACAGAGGACATTTAGATATGTCTTTCAAAGGTCCAGGTACAAAAATGGCGAGGATGGTGGGAAAGAAGGGACAGAAATTTGGGAGGTACAAATAAGGGCTTTTGGTTATCAAGTCTGTGTGACATATGAGGAATAACAGACAAGCCAAGGTTCCCGTAGGTTTGGAGTTTGGACGACTGAAAACAGAAAGAAGTTGCCATTTGAAGGGAGTGAACAAAATGGCCTAGAGCAAAGACACTGACGCCTTGGGATACAGCGATTTAAGGGGACATTATTAGGACTTAGGGGTCATGTGCCAGGTTTTCTTAATTCCACTGACAGGTACTATGTGGCAATATAGCTTCAGCAATGGAAGCAGTTTAAAACTAGGTTTCTCTGGACTTATGCGTCATTACATGGGTAGACCTGTGACTATAGCAACACTGATCATTCTCTTCTCCAGGCCTGTGGGAAAATGAGACAGCCTGAAAGGAAGTAGTCATTAGGGTTCACTTTTATATATAAACAAAAATATGCTAGGAGAAAACTGATCCCTGTAGAACTGAAACAATTAAATCTATCTTTCCTCTTGCTTAATCATTTAAGAGGAAATCCCAAACAGGCAGCCTCTGGAGGTGTGTGGGAGTAGCTGCCATAAATGGATCCAATCTGAACCATGAGGATGAGGATCAGAAAGCTGAGTCAGAGCCTGGCGTCAATTATTTGCAGTTTGTACAGTGAAAAGCTAAAACTTTAGAAGATGCAGGATGACTGAGACCCAACGCTAAATGACCCTTAGTCTAGTCACAACTTAAGTTCTTAACAGTTGTTACTTGCTGGCAAGTTTATTCTCTGTCTTCTTTAGTCTGGGACTGGAAAATATCTGTGGGGCTTCTTAGAGGATGGTGTAGATGCTTCTAATCCCAGAGCCAGGAATCAGTGCATTCCACGATTCTCTGAACCACCACTGAGTTGTTTCCATAGATCAGTCCAAAAACCTGTCTTTTTAAGAGTCAGGCAATGCTCACCCTGCTTTAAAATACATTAACAGATCCACAAAAACAAACAAACCAAGAACAACAAACAAACGAAACATTTTGACTGCCCTGCTCAATAGAGGACTGCAGCTAAACATAGCAGGTCTCCATCTGGCTCATTTTGATTCATGTGAAAAGAAAACCTTCAGACAAAAGTCAATTTTCAATTAGAATTTAGTATTCCTTTCCCAAACTGCTTAATTTCCCATTTTGAGCTTTCATCCACAGATCTCCCCTTATGTAAGAAATATCTTTAAAAGAGCAGAAAGGGAAGAAAGGACAGAGGCAAGGAGGAAGGAAAACTCATTTCTCCTGATAGTCTTGTCTTTAAATGAACACGTCCCTCTCCCGTTTTATATCTTCACCTGTTCCCCTTCAGACAGTTTGCAAAGTATTTTTCTGGGATTTCCTCTCATATCACTCACCACTGTTTTTTATTTTAATTTTTCTGTTGACGGTTTCCATCCTACCCCTAGCTCCTGATGGTTCAACATCATTTTACTCATTTCTGGCTCCAAACAATTCCAGTAGCTCATGAAGGTACAGATGCCTGCCATATGTAGACAGACCTCTGCCATGGGCACAGACATGAACATGTTGAATGAATCCAAGTATGCTCTACTTTGTCAATGCCTCTCTTATAAGGCAGCTCTCCTTGGAAGTCCAGGTATGAGCTGATAGTATATAAATATTATAAACCTCTTTCTTTCTTGACAGTTTCTATTTAGCTTCCTGTTTTTATTTCATGAATCCCCTTAAGTATATTAGTTACAAGGTATATAACTGTCCTTTAATTCCCTGCATTATCTTTAGATTCTTTTATTTATTTATTTATTTATTTATTTATTTAATGAGTGGTTTTTCCTACAAGTATTTAAGTGCACTCATGTCATGCAATGCCATGAAGGCTGGAAGAGGGTATCAGAGCCCCTGGAACTGGAGGTTTTGGACAGTTGTAACTCACCATATGGGTGCTGGGAACCAAACCCAAGTCCTCTGGAAGAGCAGCCAGTGTTCTTAACCACTGAGTCATCTCCAGCACCTATCTTTGGAGTCTTGATATTCTTCTTTACTCCTTTTTGTTCTAGGGATATTCTCAGATGTCTGTTGATCCTTACTTATTTTTAAAAATATTTTGTTTGCTATTTTTATTTTAGTGTATGAGTGTATTGCCTGTGTGTGTGTAAGGGCGCCCATGTCATGCAGTGCCTGTAGAAGTCAGAAGGTGTTGAATCCCCTGGAACTGGAATTACAGACAGTGGTTAGCTGCCATGTGGGTACTGGGGGTTGAACTCGGGTTCTCTGCAAGAGTAGCTGGTACTCTTAACTGCTGAGCCATCTCTTTAAGCCCCAGTGATCCTTACTTATATACCCAGATTATGAATGAGGCCCTCGGACTGGGAGTACAGCTTAATGGTAGAATGCTTGCCTGGTACATATGAGGACCCACATTCTCCAATTCCCAATTAAAACAAAACAAAGATAAAGATCTCTGTCTGTATGCACATTAAGTTTCTCAAAGATCTCAATAGCATTTCTTTTAGATTAGACACCTTGTTGTTGAGCTTTGTAAATGAAAGAAAGAGAATGAAACACAGGGCAGACGTGGGGTTACATATCACTATATGCCTTCCACAACATCTCTGGTTTTTGTGTGCACCATTTTACTCTACCTGGTCTATGGCTGAGGGCCTGTGTTTAGACTCCTGGTTTAATCTTCCAAAAGAGAAAACAATCACTTTTTCTGCAGGCCGAAAAGGGAATAAGGGACTCTAGTAGTCCCTCATAGGATCTTTAACCAGTCTTTGTATTTTCAGCCCTTCCTCACATTTTGCCTTAAATACTGGGATTCTGCAGTTTTCAATAGCCTCATAGCTCTATAGGCATCTATGGAAACCCCTATAAGGGCATCTGTTCTGTCAGCTCTGCTAAGTCATTTTCCAGTCACTTAAGTGCCTTCCAGCTTCCTAAACTTCTAAAATTCTGTTCATAGCTCTTTTGTTCACTCTGTGATCTACTTCTTTTTGAACTTGCATTTTTGCCCATTTAAACTATTTTTAAAATATATTTTATTATTTTTATTTTATGTGTATGAGTGTATTGTCTGCACATACGTAAGTGCACTCATGTCATGTAATGTCCAAGGAGGTCAGAAGAGAGCATTGGATCCCCCTGGAATTGGAGTTACAGACAGTTGTCAGCCATCATGTGGGTGGTGGGAATTGAACTCAGATCCTCTGCAAGAGCAGCCAGTGCTCTCAACTGATGAATCATCTCACCAGCCCTCTATTTAAACTCTTTAATATTGATGGAGGTTTTTTTGGGGGGGTGGAACAGAAATGTATTCAGTACTTAAATTGTTGCACTTAAGAATAAATTACAAATCTGGGCTAGAGAGATGGCTCAGTGGTTAAGAGCACTGGCTGCTTTTGCAGAGGACTCTGTTTCTGTTCCTAGCACTTACATGGTGTCTAGTACCATCCATAACTCCAGTTCCAGGGGATTTGATGCCCTCCTATGACCTCCATGGGCATTGTACCATACAGATGCACTTACACACATGCAGGCAATACACTCGTACACATAAAATTAAAATAATAAATAAAATATATGTAAACAGAATACGTTAAAATTTATATTTAACTCTTATTACCTTTAATTAAGATGGTTTCTTGCCATTGATCTGTCTTTTCAAAAGTAAATGAACGTCAGCTGTCACTGTCATGTGTTCTATATCATCAAATGTTGCAAGAACTACAGAAGACAAAGGTGACTTCAAGAGAATTCGTTTATTTTCATGAACTTCAGTGTGTTTCCTAAAGCTTTCCTGCTTTTCCAGATCGACAAAGACTTACTCTTTGAATCCGTCTGTTCATCCACTTAAAAATGTGCTGAAAATTGAAATAAAAGCTTAAACTATCTAATCTCTTAACTTAAACTTACTGTTTTTTAGGGAACACAGGCCAAAAATAATGTGTTCAGGTATAAATAAGCATGCTAGCAAAGACAGTGCATATCGGGGCATCCAATTGAACTTGGGGAGTACAAAGAAGATGCTACTGAGGAGAACATAACATCTGGATTTAATTATAGATGATGAGGAAGCACTGGGTAGACAAAGATGACTAGGCACAGGGGTGACAGGAAGCACATTAAAGCAAAGGGAACAGCATATAGGGACAAAGGTTTGTGCCTCTTCTGCCTGTGAACCCTAGCAATTTCTTTCCATCAGTAGGAAGTGCTGACCAAAGGGGACCTGAGTCACCTTTTGACAGAACAGCTTGATGTCAGGGCCTGTGAGACAATGGAATGCAGCCTCCTGTAATGAGGTCTTTGTCTTTCGAATTACCAAATAAAACTGAGGTGTTAGCAATTCCTGGCTACTTGAGAAACTTGCTGATAGAACCCCTGCATTAGTGGGAAGGGATATAAGAGCACTAAAAAGTATAAAAGCACCATGTGAGTATAAGGGATTATTATATTTCCTAACACAAGGCAACTACCCACAATTCCGACTCACAAGGACTTCTCCTAAGTGTGTGAAATGAAGCTTCCTCTTGGTAGACTGTGATGCTGTCCTGGTTTCAGTACTGTACTACAGCTATGCAGGATGTCAATACCAGGGGAGGCAGAGTACAGAGGCATGGGAGCACCCAGTATATCCCTCTGAAACTTTATAACTTAAAAGTTGAGCAAAGGTGAGTGGGGAAGGGAGAGGGACAAAGAAGAGGAGGATGTAGAAGGAGGAGGAAGAGGAGGCACTTGTGAGGGAAACTGTTTCTTCTGCACATCCATTTCAGACTCTAATGAGTTGAACTCAGTGTACTCCTGAAAATTACTATGAAATTAAAATCTAATTTGGATGGTCTCATGGGCCTGGTAATCAATTGGATCAGAGGACAGGCACAACTCTGACTGAATGTTAGTAGGGCTGTGTGGGGTATTTAAAGCACTCGCCTGTACACACAGGAAACATGGTCAATTTTAAGATGTACTTTCAGTAGTCACCATTTGATCAAAATCCACTGGGAAGCCAGGGATTTTCCCTGCTGGGCATTCTGTTCTCTGGTTCTGCTCTCTGGCCCACTCACTGGTAAATATAGTATTTCCCAATTGTTCCAGCTTCTCCTAGATCCTATTTGCTCTTGGAGCTAGAAAGGACACGGCTAAAACATCCAAAGGCACAGTTAGGAAAGCAATCTTGAAATCATGCACAGTGGGTAACCGTAATTTATAATTCAGGGTGTAGGAATATATGGACAGATGAAGTAGGTGTTATAACAAGGAAAAGTTGTATATTTGGAGAGTATTGAAGGGACCAAGTATGAATAACCAGCACAGATTTACCTGGCAAGAACTTTGACTCTTATTTATTTTGTGAATGTGTTTTGTTTTGCTTTTAAGCTTTAGAGTGTGTGTGAACTCTTTCATAGCCAATCCCCATACTTTCCTGGTCCTATTTTCTATCAGAAGCGCTTGACCTAGGAAATGTGATACCATGTCAATCGTGCCAGTTACACTGCCTAAGTCCCTTGGAAAAATGGCTCCAGGTAGTTCAGCCAGTGGGGAGGCACTGTCAGGAGCAGGAAAAGGAAGCAATAAGAGAGAAACAAGCGAGCTGGGCCCTTGCCCCTGCCTTCAGGTGTTATTTCAGGGTGTCTAGCTTTTCTCCATGATTTCTACACATTTTTTTGTGTTTGTTTGGTTTTCTGTGCTACAGACTGAAACAAAGAGCCTTGTGCATGTTACACAGCTACTGTATAACTGAGCTATGTCCCAGTCCTTGGTTTAATACAGGGTTTTCTACCCAGTTGAGGTGGGTCTCAAACTCTCCGTCATCCTGCCTTAGGCACTAGAGTGCAGGGGAGACAGGCATTTACCAACACAGCAAGAAAAAATGGAAGGTTTCTTCATGTGTTCTTGCTCTGGATTCCTTTGCTCAGAACAGAGTGTTTTCTAATTTTAGTGGTTTGCTGGAAAATAAATTATTGGCCCTTTCTTCAGAAAGGCAGACCCAGACAAGACCATGTTAGCACTAACAATGCAACAATGAATACATAAAAATACCCAAGAGGTGGTGCCAGTGCAGTGGATTGGATTCTAATGCCTGTGGAAGGCTGAATGACTGCTCCCAAAGATATCCATATCTTAATCTACAGAACCAGGGAAAATTACTTAATGTCACAAAAGGGACTTGAAGGAAGGATTATGTTAAGGATGTTGAAACAGGGAGATTATTCCAGTTATACGAATGGGTTCTAAACATAATTATACAAGTCCACACAGAGAAATCAGGAAGAAGCTGGAGATGAGACAATGGAAGCCAGAAGTTGGAGGGATGTGAGGAAGGGGTCATAAGCCAAAAGTCAGGGAAACCATCCAGTCTTCAGGGAAAGCAATCTCTAACTTTATCCTAGCAAAACCAATTTCAGACTGCTGGTCTCCAGAGCTGCAAGAGAATAAATTCGTATTGTCTTAAACTGTTCAATTTGTGGTGATTAGTTACAGCAGCAACAGGATACTAATACGATGCTGCTGTTCCTCTGGCTTTAACAATTCCCGATCTCACCTAATAACAAAATCTATGATCTGAGATGAAGTAATCCTGTAGAGAAACATAAGATTTGTTTTGCCTCAAATATAGTGGTGCCACAGATCCTTTTCTAGGCCAACCCACCTCAGCTTCCTTTGGCTTCAGAGAGGGAGGGCTGCATCACCCAGAGCCACTCCTTCCTGTTGCCAGGTAGTGAATGATCGAGAAAGGGGTTTAAAGGCCCAGCCTCTTCTCAATTCAGGGCAACCGGACAGAGCCTTTTCTTCAAAGAGCCCATGGAATTATATCAACAACCAAAAGTTTCTCCTGCCCGATCCTATTTCCTTTCACTGCATGTTGATTTTGAATCACTCCATGATAAATTTCACATCTGTCAATCTCCTTCTGAATACACTCTCTCAGGAACTCAACCAGAAAAAGTGACATCTATATTTAGGCAAAGACGGTATGGTTGGTTTCTCTTATGTATCTGCTAATAATAACTCAACCCTCTCTCCTACAATATATTGAAATTAAAAAATAAACTCAGAATGCAAGGTCCTTTCAAAAATGAATTAGCCTGGATATGAGGTGCAGGGTGAGCTAGGGAGTGAGGCAAGAAAGAGGCATTACTATTGGCCAGGACTGAAGATTAGAATGTCAAGCTTTGCTGGCTTATAATACAAGAGTGATACAAAGAAGCAGTCTGTGGGCTGGTCACAGTGACCTTGATTCTATTCCTGTCTGAAATAGATGGCATTATCCCAGTCCTCACAATTGAAGAATCTGAGGCCTAAAGAGAGAAGCTGACACAGCTAGAAAGTGACTGAGACTACGTCAGTTAGAATAGAGAAACCATGGGTCTGAGGATGTAGCTCAATTGGTAGAGTACTTGCCCAGCATTCATAGGCTCTGGGATCAATCCTCAGCACCACATAAACTAAGTCATCTCAGAACTTGGGAGGCAGAGGAGGGATGATTGCTATACATTTGAGGCCAACCTGGTCTTTACTAGGCTATATACTAAGATTGACTCCCCACCCCTCACCCAATATAAAGAACATATAACTCATGTCATTCTTTCAGCTCCCTCCTTCTTCCAAGTTCAGTTGAAATGTTACCTTTTCTTTTAAACTTTATTTGATCATGAACAGAAGTCTACTTTTCCTACCTCCAAATATCTCTAGCACTTACTTCTGTAAGAGTTATCACATCAGACCCAGGAAATTCTGAGAATTTTGCTTGAGGCCAGCCTGGGTCACACAACAAGTTCAAGGTCATCTTGGGCTACATAGTGAGACCCCTGTCTCAAAAAACCAGAAGCCTCAGGCCAACTAAGTCACGAACCAACCAGGCCAGCTAGTCAGTCAGCCAGTCAGCAAGCCAGTCAAAGTACTCTAAAGAGTGTGTTTGACCAGCCAGACAGGCTATGATATATAGTACATGTCCTTTATCTTTACTCCTTTTCTTTCCTTAAACGTCAAACTTTATACCTCCTTTAATATTAACCCTTTTCTAGTGTTCTCTCTTATGTGGAATTAAGCATGCCCTTCTTTATCTACCCTGTGACTCACATATAACCAATTGTGACACGACATATTTTTGTATATTTATTTTAGCTGTTTCCCCTTCTAGTCTTAAAATATATGGAAGGCAGTGACTCTTACTCAACAATGGTATATAGTCAGTTCCTATACAGGTACTTACTACATAATGTTCATAAAATATAATTGAATTGAACAAGACTATGAAGTTTGAAGCCAAAAGAAATCGTAGCAGGAATACCACAGGCACATAGTTGCTGCCAGGGTAACCAGGGGTGAATTGCTCAGCCTTTCTAAACTGAAAACAATGCCAACTACAATTCCGAGACTACTATGAGGCTAAGGAAAATGGCGTAAGCAAAGATGTTGCACAGAGTCGGAGCCCAGAGCGTGCCTGACCTCCTCATACTAAGTTGAAAATCATTGGTGGGTGAACTGCTTATATATTTTTATTTATTTCGTTTGTTTTATAGAGGTGCTAGGGATCAAACCTAGGGCCTTGCACATGCTAAACAAACATTCTACCATTCAGCTACATCCCTAACCCTTTTTATTTTTAAAATCAGGTCAGCAGGACCCTCAAAGTTCATTTAGGACAACTTAATTAATACTTGGGATAACTCTTTCAGAGAATTGGTTTTCTACCAGTAGCTGACGATTATAACAATAGTAAAGAAGTATAAAGAGCTGGAGGAGAGAAAGAGGATGAAGGAAAAGGGCCTATTGACTTCACTTCATTCTAATTAAATCAATAACTGGAAAGAGAATGCCCCAGGGTTTGGTTTTAAATAAAGGTAACAGCTAACAGGGAGATGTGTAAATCTCCTTTTGAAAACACATGTAAAGGAATAGGTTGTGTGAGGAACTTAGCCCTACTTGGCTCAGAGATACCTCAGTCACAGTGGCTACCTAAGGCTGTGCCTTCTGGCCAGAGGAAGTCCTGGCAAAATATGATGAAATCTATCAGTAGCATCTCATAAAGCAAAAAAGAAAAGCCCTGAAATCTAAACATGCTATCAAATTCAATATGTGTTGTACTAAATTTGTTCTTATTAAAGATTTGAATTCATTGCAGAAGAAAAAATTTATTTTGAATTAAATGTGGAATCATCACTGTCTACCTTAACATGCTGAAAGCTTTCTTAAGTGGTGTCAAAGGCTGTTTTTAAATGTGTACTCCAGCTTGGAAATGCAAAGCAGGGACTGCAGATGATATCACAGGCTATCTACCTGGTAAGACCTGCACATATTTTCTTTGTCTGCTTTTGGAAAGGGGAGACTCAAGCCCTGAAAGCTATTCACTTACACACATGATTCAGATGAATAGTGCTTATACACTTTGAAATGTAACTGTGCACTTTGATTGTGTTGCCTGAGTATCAGTGTGGCATGATTTTTCAGACCGAGCTCCACATCCCATTAAAGTTGTGCATAGCCATCTCCTTCTCTGAGCTTTTATATGTGCTTTCCTTAATCCTTCCAATAGTTCCATGCAGACTGCCATACATACCCACAATACACATGCAAACATGGACACTCACACTAGTGGAATATGGCCAAAGTTCCAGAGCTAGAAAGTGAGAGCAGCAGGCATGGAACCCTGCTGGGATGGCACTGCATGGTGTAGACCCCTTTAGTCATGAGCAGTTACCTGACAATGAATAGAAGAGAAAGATTTAGCATTCACTGTGGGCTACATTGTGTCCAAATGTGACTACTAATGACTGAAAAAGCCTGAACAGCAGGTCTGCAGTAACTCTCCCTGTTTCCCTGTCTGCTCCCGAGATAAAAGACACAATTCACAAATGGACTATCTTTCAACTGCCAAGACAACTGTCCTTTCTGCCTCCCCAGGTCCAGACCTACTGTTCCTAATCTGCATCCCTCTCTTTCTTATGCAGTGTTCTTGGGCCTAAATAAATGTATTCTGTTTATAAATCCAAGAAGACCACGCTTTTAGACTCCTGAGAATTATTAAATTTATGACTATCATCATTCATGACACATCTACCCATAAAATCCAGCATATTAGATATTCCTCTCTATTTCTAGCCCGAGAACCTCTTTGGGGGCTGTTTAACAAAGAAATAAATATGTTTTATGTGTTGATGAAAGGAAATAAACCACACTGAGAGGAAAATGCTAGGACCTTTTCACCCGATGAATATTACATTTCAGAATGTGCTGGGTGTGGTAACACATTCCTCTAATCCCAGCATTGGAAGGTGGAAGCAGTAACAGCATCAGGACTTCAGTCATCTTCAGCTATGCGGTGAGTCTGCGACCAGCCTGGGCAACACGAGGCTCTATCTTTTTTAAAAAAATGAATGAATAAATAAAGTAAAAAGTAAATTTCCTAATGTCAGTGTGCTGGATGTTCAGTTGTCAACTTGACACACCTGGGACGAGGGAACCTCAACTGGGGAATTTCTTGTATTGGACTGGCCTGTGGGCATGTCTGTGAGCTTTTGTCGCCAAAGAAATAAATATGTTTTATGTGTTGATGAAAGGACATAAACCACACTGAGAGGAAAATGCTAGGACCTTTTCACCCGATGAATATTACATTTCAGAATGTGCTGGGTGTGGTAACACATTCCTCTAATCCCAGCATTGGAAGGTGGAAGCAGTAACAGCATCAGGACTTCAGTCATCTTCAGCTATGCGGTGAGTCTGCGACCAGCCTGGGCAACACGAGGCTCTATCTTTTTTAAAAAAAATGAATGAATAAATAAATGAATAAGTAAATTTCCTAATGTCAGTGTGCTGGATGTTCAGTTGTCAACTTGACACACCTGGGACGAGGGAACCTCAACTGGGGAATTTCTTGTATTGGACTGGCCTGTGGGCATGTCTGTGAGGCATTTTCTTGTGTCGCTGAATGATGTGGGAGGGCCTCCCCAGGGCAGGTGGTCCTGGGTTGTATGCCAAAGCAGGTTGAGCACAGGCTTGAGGAGCAAGCCAGTAAGCAGCGTTCTTCTGTGGTCTGTGCTTCAGTTCCTGCCTCCAGGTTCCTGCCCTACCTTCCTTCAGGGATGGCCTGTCACTTGGAAGAGTAAGATGAAATAAACTTTCTTCTTCAAGTTGGTTTTGGTTAGTGTTTTATTACAGCAATAGAAAAGCAAATGAGGAAAGTCAGACCTGCAGAATTCAGTGGATAAGACTGGCTGTCTATTAGCATGGGAGTTCTTATGAAAGAGATTGGTTATTTGCTCTCACATGTGACAAAATTTTTACCAACTATGTGAAAAGACCATCACAGACTCCATCATATAACTACAATAGAATGAGAGAATCAGAGTAAATGCCTCAAACCCTGAGCCTGACATGTAAGGCTCTTGAGATTTGCCCTTAACCCTGTCTTAATGTGTGCTGACCCCTCTCCTTTACAGCATTCTACGTGCAGCAAACTCTATGATTTCCCATTTCTTCCAAGTCCATTTTTTTCCTGTCTCTTACAATGACGATTCTTTTTTCTTGATATTCTAACCAATCTTTATAGCTCAGAATAGTTGCCACTTGTCTAAATACTTGCCGAGTCTACTGGCTGAGTGAAGCCATGGAATTTGCTGTGCATCCACCAAACATTCTGTTAGGACAGTGGTGCTCTGCTTTGCATTTTACTGACTTGTCCTACAAGACACACGCTGGAAGGGTGTGCCTAATTATCCCCTAAAGTCTAATGCCCTAGCAAAGTGTCTTATATCTAGTAAGTGCTTAAAACATTTGAGGAATGGAAATAAACAATTGAACATATGATATAATTAATTTAGGTTTATTGAGAATGAGGTTAATGCATGCTAGAAGCTAATCAATATGTTCAGGACAGGACAAGACTGGAATGTGGAAGCACCTAGAGACAGGAGTGTTGCTAAGACGTCTCAGTGGCTGAGTAGTAGTATGCACAAGAGAAACTACCACTACAAGCAACCACGCAAAAGTTCTGTGGCAAGCCCATGTGAAATAGATGGTGGTCTGCATGCCTAGGTGACCTGGTTAAAGTAGATGCTGAATAAAGAGGTACCCTCTGTACACCCTTTCGTCCATCCAGTGTTTTTCTCCAACCCATCATTTGTCATCACACTCCGTCATAATGAGTGACTTCTTTTCTTTGACACTAAGGACTAGAATATTAGAACCTAGTTCCGTGTCTGGCGCAGAATCAAACAGATACATGTTTGTTGAATAGATGAAGAAAGACAAAGAAGTTTAAAAAGGAGGGGAACAGTAGCTATAAAAATGGAAGTTTCCTACTTAGCTTTTCAGGAAATACTCATTGTAATCACTGTGGAGACTGTGAGCATTATGGGATATGTATCATTGCTGGCCTTATACAATATACTTTCTTATCAGTAAGAGGCTTGTACTTACACATATTTTTTATTCAGAAAAAGCTGAACTTCAGAGGAGGGTTTTTCTGAGTGCATACACGGGGTCAGCTGGGACACATTTTGAGAGCAGATGGTTGAATCCCATTTCTCTACCCAAACCTCAGCAGCAATTGCTCTATAACCCTGGGAATTTATGGCTATGTGCATACATTCATGAGAATTTATAAGCAATAACTTCAATCCTCTGGAAAATTTTGAGAGATTTGATTTTGCCATTAAATTCCTTAAAAAAAGAGCAATTTTAATTTAGGTTGGTCAGGACAGTTAAAAGCATGAAACAGCTCCCTGCACCCAGATGCTCTGGCCTACTTTCCTTCCCTATTCCTAAAATTCAAACCCAAAAGGATCTAGTCCCCTGTTCTGCTCTTTTCTAATTTGTCATACATTGTTTCACTGTTTTAACAGTGAGCTATTGGCAGTACAGTGCTTTGGGGAAGTTGTGCAGATTCAAGCCTTGGCATTTCTTCAGATGCCAAAACAGAACCGTAGGAATACTTGAGATGCAACTTGGACTCTAGGTGGCTATCACAAAGGCAACCTGGTCAGCACCCTGCTCATCTACCCATAACATGGCTGAGATCACCGATCGGGGACAATCTTAGAGCACTTGTTTCAGAGAGCTCTACAAGGCTAACAGATGGCAGCCAGAACACAGCCCTGATCAGTCAGCAGGGTGGCACTCATTAAGAGTCATCACTGAATCCATTTTCAGCAAAATCCCATTCCAATGAAATATCACTTTCTAAAAAATGTCAGTCAGCTTGAACAAAAGCTACCCCGGGGAACTATAATGCCAGGTCTGGTTGAAGCTCTGCAGATAACAAGGGCTCCTTCAGAGCCTGGGGGCCTTTCCATCCATCATTTCCTCTGAATGGGTCCTGACAAAGCTTCTCTTTAGCCTTCTTAGCCCCTGTAGATGGTACAGGAAGCAAGGTAGCACCCCAACATCCCTCCCAGAGCCTGGCATTCCTTCCCTTGCCTACCTTTTCTCCCTCAGAAGAACACTTGAAGGAGAGAAGGTAGGGACGAGTGAAAGAGGGAGGACATAGGGCACTTGTGATTATGTCAGAACTCCTTCCACAGTAGAAATTTATTCATCTTTCCATTTCTTCAAATATATTGACAGTTTGTTCTTCAAGGAAAGTCTTTCCCTTTCTCTCTCCCTATACTTCACAATGGAACATACTGATCTTCTAATACAGCCCATTAAAATTACATTTTGGTGTGTTTTAGATGCCATTAGTGAATTAAAATACTGCCATGTGAATCTAGCATTAGGTGTACAGAACACCAGCCCTGGACAGGGATGCTCATGTCATCAACCCCAAACTGCCTTGCCCTCACTGGCGCCAAAATCCTCATCTCTCCTTTCCCTTCTGGTTCCCCATTTACCCTCACAAACAAGTAAAAATTTCAGTACTCAGATTTTTATACCTTCGAATCTCCCTATAGACTCTCTCACCTATAGAAGCCTAAGAAAATCTTCTTTATCCTCCCAAGCCTAGTACAAATGCCCTTCCTCCTAGTGAGCACGCCGGGAAGCCTCGGTTGCCAAGAGTCACTCTTTCACCTGCCTTCCCATAACTCTTTGTTGTAACCTATATTGCAATTTGTCTCATTCTCTGTGCTTGCCTGCTGCTACAATTGCAAGGAAGACGTGTGAAGCCTTACATTACCACCTGACATGAAGAGTCACATGGATGGTTAAACAAAGAGACCTCTTGTGTTGATTTCCCCAGCTTGCTCAGCCCATTATGAGGGGTGAAAGGAGAAATCACGTCAGCGTGGCACACTGTCTAGATGAAAAGGCCAATGACATCCATTAGCTAGCAGAGGCGTAGGAACAGAGAGACCTTACTTCTAATTCCACCTTCTCCACTAACACTTTCTCCAAGCTCACACCATGGTAAACCAAGGCTCTCCTGTACCAGGGGTCTACGTTTTGTTCAACAGTTATTCCTTACTTCATAAATCTTACCAGTAAGAGGCTTGTACTTATACATACTCTACTCTTTTGTTTTTCTCAGCCAACAGTCATTATTTAAAAAAAAAAAAAAAAAAAAAAAAAAATCAGTAGGCCAAGAGAAAATCAATAGTTGCCTATGGAAAACAAGCTTAGCTTTCATTCATGAATACACTCACCAAAGAAAATATGGCAGCAAAAAAAGGAGAGCGATCTGGAGAGATGGCTCAGTGGTTAAGAGCACTGACTTCTCTTGCAGAGGACCTGGGTTTGATTCTCAGCTCCCACATGGCAGCTAACAACCATCCATAACTCCAGTTCCAGGGGATCTGATGCCCTCTTCTGACCTCTATGGGCACTGCACAAAACGGGTGCACTTACATACATGCAGGCAATATACTCATACACATAAAATAAAAATAATAAATAAAATACTTTTTTTAAAAAAGAAAGATGTGGCTCTGTGATGCTGTGTGATCTTGTGCAAGTTAAATTTTAAGCCCTTGATATAAGGACAATAGCTATGCCCACCTAGACTTCATGGATACAGGCATACAAGAGCTGTGCCTAGAAACACTTTGCAGGAAATTGATTTATGTGTCTGTGTGAATGTTTGCCCATATATATGAGCACCTGAGGAGGCCAGAAGAGGGCATCAGATCTTTTGGAGCTTGAGTTATTGGCAGTGGTGGGCTGCCTAATATGGGTGCTGGAATCTAGACTCTGGTCATCATGACTGAGTAGTAAGCACTCTTAACTCCATCTCTACAGCCCCACAGAAATAGAATATATATTTTTAATATTTTGTTATTTTTATTTTATGTGTATGAGTGTATTGCTTGCATGTATGTAGGTGTGCCTGTGTTGTGCAATGTCCGAGGTCAGAAGAGGGTGCTGGATCCCCTGGAACTGGCCTTAAGGATAGTTGTTAGCTGCCATGTGGGTCCTGGGATTCAAACCCAAATCCTCTGCAAAAGCAGTCAGTGCTCTTAACTGCTGAGCCATCTCTCCAGTCCTGAAATATTCATTTTTATTCTTATTTTCTTATGAAAGATGGGGACAAACACACAGAAATCTTATTATTTCTGAAGAAGTTTTACTATTCAAATCCTATAGATATGAGGAAAAAAAATATTCTTTCCCAAAATGATCAGTCCAACCAACCATAAGCATGTTAATTATATTCAACTTTCAGTGAAGAGGTCAAAGGTGAAGTCTGTTCTCCCCTTTAGAGTGATAATGATCTTATTCTTAGTAGCTACAATATATTTTGCAATTGCAACTGACACCATTTGACTTTCATTTTTTTTGTAAGCTAAATGATTTGCAATGTATTGTCTTATTTGAAACAAAAAATGTTTTGAGCTTAGTGAATGCCACCTTTGTCCAGTGTGACCCATCTTCCTCTCCACAATTTGCTCTTCTATTTGAGGGCTTCACTTAACAAAGGACTCAGAAAAACTATTCCCTTAGAAAGTCCTGGGATTACTTAAAATCATTCAACTTTCCACTTTTAAGCTCCTTTCTCAGGGAGGGAGGGAAGGAGGGAGGGAGGGGGGAGAGGGAGAGAGAGAGGGAGGGAGGGAGGGAGAGAGAGAGAGAGAATGAAACCCTATTATCATGCCAAACTAGAGGGTATACAGAAGTCAAAATATTCTCTCTTCCCTAAGTATATACTCATGCCTACATCCTTTATTTTGGGTTGTTTTATCCTACCCCTGAATCTTTCAACAGATGAGTCTTTAGGTGCTATTGGGCTACTTAATTAGCAGGCAGGACGTTTGGATTCTTCTTGTAATCTTACCCAGCTAGTCTGACATGCCAATGAGGATCTAACTGTCCTTTGTGCACAACAACCCTGTGAGGGTACATCTTATCCTAATTTTACAGGTGAAGGAGCTGGAGAGAGGAAAGGCTAAGTGAAAGCCGATCTGGGGTTTAACTACAGACTGTCTGGCTCCAGAGCCCAGCCTTTCTTTAATCCATATAACAGAAGACCATTCCTTTCTCCAGTTCTCATACCACCCAGCCACCTCTGTGTGATCCCACATTAAACTGTATATAACGTATTATATTGCATTGTATTGTACCACACGGCATTGCACTATGATACAAATGCACTGCATCATATCGCATACATGTTGGCCTTACCCTAAACTGTCCTGATATGTAATGCTTTCTACTCTGTGGCCCATTTGGCTGTAAGGTGTTTAAGGGATCATATCATGTCAAGTTGGATGGCTCTCAGAGTGCCCATCTCAATACCAGACTTCCGATTTGTTGAATCCTAAAGTATAGGCTTTTTTCAAGATTGGATGTTAGCTCAAACAGAATCAGAAATTTTCCTTCCTTCTACAACACTAGATTTCTCTCCTTAGCCTACATGTGCTTTCCTGAGTTTTTTTTTTTTTTTTTTTTGCTTAACTACCACCATGACCTGACATCTGTCTTCACAGAGTTAGGGTACCAGACTCAACTTCTGATGCCCTTCAGAGGTTAAAGCAATTGATACATCTTCAACCAGAAGACACTGAAAATCATCCAGTTTCCCAACTCATAACACCAGCAGGAATCAGCTTTTAAAATCTGTATCAAAGGTCCAATATTAAAGATGATAATATCAGGAGTATTATACTGTCTGCTTGACTTTTCTAATATTGGTATACAGCTTCTAAATGTAAAAGAAACCTTTACCCTTATAAAGCCTTGAGGTTTCATATATTCTCTGGACTTCCATATTTTAAGCACTTTCAGTTTTGGAGGAGAGGCAGAGAGAGACAGAGAGGGGTAGGGGAAAGGGAGAGAGGGGGGGAGAAAAAGGGAGAGAGAGGAAGAGAGAGAGAGAGAGAGAGAGAGAGAGAGAGAGAGAGAGAGAACACTATCCCTTATCATCTTTAGCCTACACCCAAACTAGAGGCTGTGTATGTAACAATTTTTATTCTTGGTTTAAAAATCAAACAGGCAGCTGTACTTCCTGTGTAAAATAGAGCTTATAGCCTAACAAGTCAAAGGAGATTAAGTGAAATGTTCTTTTGCTCATAATATTGACATTCATTTAATTTTACATGTATGTTCCTAGAGAGGTAGGGCTACCCCTTGGAGCATGGGTGATTTCATCATGAACCACAGGTGCCCAACATGGAGCCATAGGATTCGATATTTTCTCAGCTGGATTTCAGTCTTGCTTTGGTTCAATCTTTCCTTGCTGTGTCCCCTCTTCCTTCCTTTTGAAATGGGAACGTATACACTATGTCCTTGTGTGTTGGAAGTATATAACGTGTTTTTTGATGTTATAGGGACTCACAGTTAAGATATGCTTGAATCTCAGAAGAGACTCTGTACTTAACACTTTTGAACAATTTTGGAACTGTTAAAAAGTATGGGGTGTTCTACAATTGGACTGAATGCATTTTGTATTATGGGATGGGATGAGCTCATGGGGACAAGGGTACACAGTAATGTCTTAAAAAGAATATGTTTAGGTGTCGGGGTGACAAGGGGCAGACTTGTCATGGTTCATATTAATTGTCAACTTGACAGGATCTAGAACCACCTAGGAGACAAACCTCTGGGCATGTCCATGAGGGAATATCTAGATTGGTTTGACTACGGTGGGAAGACCTACCCTAAATGTAATTCTTTCAACTATCTTATGACAAAGCCATAATTATTTACATTTAATAAATGAGACAAGTGAAATTATGTGCCCAAATTTGCATGTCTGACAAATCAAAATGGCACGATTTAAGCCCACATCTACACTCAGAGCCTGTAAGTGCTCTCTCACTGATGTGGTCTCCAAAAAACTATAATCCTTAAAACAAAGAAACACGATAATAGTTTCACTGGTTTTTCTTATATTTGGTAGATCATGAAAGCATCAACTATCCAGTTTCTAACCTATTTATGCAGTGATATTGATTATGGTGACTCACATTTAAAAGTCAGAAATAAATGTTGTAGAGCTGAAAAAAATGGAGGCAACAAGTTTTGACTGGAAAGGAAGAAGGCTTGTACTAGAAAGAGAAAACAGGAAGTCTGTGACAGCACAGGTTAACACTGTGGTCATTACTCATGTCAGGTTAATAAAATACAACGTAGCCCTCAGGAGCTCTTTGCTCAGTCGGGAGAACACACAGAAACAAGGATGTGTCGTCATGGGGTTCATAGTCTATAATGGAAGATGTGCAGGTCACAACCAGGAGTCTGCTGTCTGTGTGACCCATAGCTATTTCCTTTGATTTCACAGTACTTTAAAAAACATGAGTAAGGGTTAACATTTAAATGTTGAGAAACTTCACATAAAAATCCATCCATTTGTGGCCTCCCAAGATGTCAAAAAGGTTTGATGATACTGACACCTGGAATACTCTTGTACGGCTCCCATCAATCTGAGCACAGTAGCTGCTGTTTGCAAATATGTGCACATACTTAAATAAAAAGGCTTCTGTATCTTTAACAGTTTCTTCAGGGGGTTAACCACTTTTTGTTACCAGGTATATATTTGATATATCTATCCTTGTTAATAGTGCTCACGTGACTGTACATAAAGTCATGCACTGACATTTAAGATGACACACATAAAATTATCAAGGCAGTCTTTACAAGAAGGGAAAGTACCAAAGCATAAATGGAGGAGGTGCCTGTGCAGGAGTGACGGGAAGACAGACAGAAAATGATGCAGTTGCTCTACCTGACCTCCTGTCCTTTGCATCGCATCCTGCCTCCCCCTATTCTTTCCCTATACCTAAACTTCCTTTCATGACTCTGCAACTCTGTTTAGTGTCAGAGACGACACTATGTTTTATGAACAAACTCATGCAGACAGGTATTATCTTAATAGAGAGATGTGTTTCAAAGATTCTAGTCACCATATTCTTTATAGGACGCACTTTGCTCTTAATAACACAAAGAATTCAAATGACAAATACTCTTCCTGTAGAGCACAAGGTTCTTAATTTGTACAATGACCTCGAACAAGTTTTGTGTTTAGGGTTCAGATGTATTACATGAGAATAACACAGTTATAAATCACAGTCAT
>NW_008347536.1:5759373-5792124 GCF_000622305.1 Nannospalax galili | reverse complement strand
TAACTCCTGATATAGTTATTATAGGGGTTAAATATAACGCCCACATAAAACACAATCTCCACCATTATTAATAATTGAATCACAGAAAAAGTTGAAACCACAAAAGGAAAGATGCTATAACACTCATGTATAAATAAATTAATGTTTGTGGAACAACTGCTGTGTAGCAGATTATCTGTATTTGTCTTCTCAATCCTCATGACACTATAGTAAGTTAAATTTCATCATCCAAAGTTTTTGGCAAGGAAACAGGAAGCAGAAGAAAAGTCCTTTGACATTTATGGCTCTATTAGGAGCTCCAGACTTGTTTGGCTACAAAGCTTATGTCCACCTGCTGTGCATTCAGCCTGCAGTAAGGGACTATAAATGCTCAAGGCAACTTCCACTCCAGACTGGTGGGCGTCACAGAGCTGCCTCCTTGCAGAGGTTAAGTGAATCAGCTGCATCTTTCAGCTTCTGACTCAAAACAGGGAGCAAAGCTGAGTGACTGTGTCTTGAAGGCAGAAATGAAGTGACTGGCAGGTCCTCAGGACACAGCAAACGAATCATTTGCATAAGTGATCATATTAATGCATGCTCTGATGTTCATCTCTCCTCCATATAGGATACTTGTGTCTCAATACACACTTCTTCTGACAAGTATCTTCAAAATGGTCTGCACCATCCAGTGAGAGTTGGTAGGCTTTGCGATAGATTCAAAATGGATCAGAGTCAATGCAGTGGCAATAGAAACCACTCCCCTCATCATTTTCCTCTCAATCCCTAAACTCTTTCTCTTCTCAGAAATCTCAGAGGAGAAGACAGTGCTATACTCTCTTGAGCAAGTTCAAGACTTTGAAGAATGGAATGATTATTTCTAAGGAACCTGCTGAGTGTCTGGCTCTACTAAGTGTGTTAGTTTATTAACTCATTTCATCTTCCACAGGTGAATGTGAGCCGTGAGGAGAATATTTTCCTGTTCTATTTTCCTGGTACTGCCAGAACAGTTCCTGGCATGCAGGGAGGTGATTGTTCTGGCTGCTGTCCACTGGCTCTCAACACCATTCCTCAGTCCTGGATCACAGGGGTGGGAAGCCCGAGAACTACAGTCTCTCATGTACTCACAACCAGAATAACCGAGTTTGGCGATGTGGAGGGACAGGCATGACAAGCTAGCATAAGATTTTTGCAGCTGTTACCACTGCTACCATTTCTTAGATTTCCTCAGACTTTACAGTCTACAGTTGTCAGTCTCTAGTATCAGAACTTGAACAAACTTTCTTGTAGCTGTTCCTGGTTTTATAAATCACTCCTCCCACTTTTCCAACAGTTTTTAAGATTGCCATTATCCAGGGTTACATTCTTTTCAATTAAAATGTCATAGGTGGTGTTTTCCTAATTGATTTAATGATAAATAAATATAAACAAATGTGTGAATCTATATGATGGACATTACCATCCCTTCCCTGCACTTGTAGAACTGAGGATCCAGAGATGAGACCATGTAAGATCTCCTTGACAGCTATCAGCTGTCAGGGCTGAGAATTGAGCCCTAGCCTATTTCTTGTTAATGTGCTCTTGGTTTTCCCACATACTCACTGCCTTGAGGGATTAAGCCGCCAGTGTAGCTGCCACAATCTTATTTCAGAGGGTAAGCAATGTTTTTGCTCTTCCTTTTGCTGGTGTATCATGACAGTTGAGAACTTCCCTATAAATTGGAAGAGCACAATAATTGTCAAGATAAGGAGTCTATTAAATATGTATTAGACCTGACAGGACTCCCTGTCAAAAATGTACATTGTATATTCAATGTCACTGAATATACAGTGTGTGTATGGCACATAGTTGAAGCTTGTCAAGTACAAATTGACTGAATAATTGAATGAAAAGTTCACTGGTCTTATGCTTGGCCAGAAACTCATTTCCTGATCATAAGTTCTGACTCAGAGGTCACTTGGGTCAAAAACTGCTTATGGGGTGGTAACACCATTAACCTTAATACCTAGATCCTACCCAGTGTTCAGAATAGTAACACCACCTCCTAGGTCCTGGCATGGAGCTGCCATTTGTCCTTTAGAAACCTTTGCTGTTAAGGACATTGCAATTGTGGGGTAGAGACAAAATCTATCCCTACTTTTCAAATGATAAGATGGAGGCACTGAAAGTTATTTATATTCTTCCACTGTAATGTAGTAGAAAGAACATCACATTTGGGACCAAATAGACCTGGGTTCTCATGCTGGCCCCTGCCTTTAACTAGACTGGAAATCTTGCATCTGTGATCTCTGTTTTTTCATCCATATGAGGACAGTTCGGATTTGGTTGTGACTTATGTTCTCCAAAGATTTGTATGTTGGAAGTGTGGGCTAGGTGTTTAATATTCAGAGGTAGTGAAACCTTAAGAGGTAGAAGGGACTTAGTGGGAACGTGTTAGATCACTGGGAGAATGCCTGTGGAAGAGATTTACAATAGTTCTAGTCTTGGGACCCCAGTCACTTTTGACTTCCAGTCTCATGATGTAGTCTCTCTCCTTTCCCTCAATATCAGTATTCTGGCTGCTTTACAGCTGGGCTTCATGGTCTCTCTCTCTCTCTCTCTCTCTCTCTCTCTCTCTCTCTCTCTCCATTCTTTCCTTTCTCTCCTTGACACATCCTTATACTATGAAACCAATTGCTATGAGGCCATCACAATAACCTAACTGATGTTAGTGCTATGTACTTGAGCCTCTAGAACTGTGAGATAAATAAACTTCTTTTCTTTATGAAATTATGCAGCCGTATGAGCTTAGTAACATTTTAGTAACAAAAACTAAGCTAATGCAATGCTTTGCTGATAACTCTTACAGAGCTTACTACACAGCTCAACTATTGTGACAGAAAGCATCTAGCACAGCATCTGGCCTGTGATTGCCACCATAAACAAAAAGTAAAGGTCTGTGTCTACATAGGAAATCATTGTGCAGGCTGGTCCACAAAGTTCTCCAGTCTCAGATCCATAGTGGTGGTGTAAAGGAACACATAAAGCATGGCTTTACACTCACAATTATACTACACAGAAAGCCTATGCAATTGCACATATGAATATTAGAACTTATGTTGGCTTCATGGTGTCTGGACCCTTTGAGGATGGGGTTGGGCATGAGAACAACTGGCACAGAGTGGGTAGAGCAGAATCATCACATCTCATTTTCCTGAAAGATGAGAACCAAAATTAGACTACCTAGAAGAATCTGGGGGTGGACAGGTAGAGTTGGGTGCCTTTTGTATGCAAAGGTAGTAGTTAAAGCTTCAGGAATGGATGAGGTCATGGGTAGTTTAGGATTAAATGAGAAAAAACTGAACTACACTTGACCTCAGCAAACTCATAGTTCTTGTCCGTAGCTTAGCGCTTGGCATACAGCAGATGCCCAGTGAATACTTGTTGAATTAACAAATTAGTGTCAGGTTGAAGAGACCTGACCTCACTGAACTCACTGATTGAACAGGAACGGGAGGACAGCAAAGCCCAGGTATCTTCCTTTCTTTGCCTCCTGAGTGCTGGGATTACAGGTGCAAGTGCTGCCAGATCCAGCTTTTTATGCATGTGCTGGGAATGGAACTTGGGTCCTCATGCTTGGATGGAAAACACTCTACCAACTGAGCCATCACTCCAGACCCCCAACAACCATATTCATTTAGCACTGACAGAGTTCTGGCAGGCACTATGAATTTTCCCTCCCCACTTATGCATCTTAACCCCAACTGGACTTGGAAGTTAGAGACCACGTTTTTTGTATGGCTAAAAATTTCATAGTTCCTGGCTATTACAAGCTCTCAACTAATAGTGCATTTTAGTCTTAATTAATAAAGTAATCTTTCCATCTTGTCAAATAAAGAAGAGAAGTGGAATGCTCTGGAACTGTAAAAGTGTTCACAAATGAAGTGTGCGTATCTAAGAAATGACAGGTGCTTGAAGAAGAGAAGATTCAAGGAATGAGACAGACGGTATGAGCTTCTGGTAAAAGATTTTACTGGGGTGCGAAAGAGAATCAGACTTGGAAGAGACAGGTAGAGTTGATTATGGGAAAAAAGTAATGTATTTTCCTTCATTCTCCAACCACATGTGTATTGTCATTGTATGCCAAGTGCTGCGCTAGGTAATGTGTGCAGAATGGTGATAAAGTCACTGTGTTCCGTTAGAAGGGCTTGACAGTATTATACAGATCTTCTGACTGGACACGCCCAAGAAAGGCACTCAGCTATAACAGAGTGCCATGACTTACAGAAAGCAGACTACAAACAGCAAGTGTACTTTTGAAGGTTAATCTCTTGGGTGCTCTGTTACTACCAAAGATAACTGGAGGCATAAAACAGACATTGTGACAAGGGGTTAAACAAGCTTAAAGGAAGTGATATTAGACAAAAAATTTCAAGAGTAAAGCCTATCAATCTTTTCAAATACAATTATTGTATAAACTATAATAGAAGCATTCAAACCATTATGTGTCCTAGACAAGGGGAAGAGCAGATCCAACATGCATTTTGGCAACCATTAGGCAATGTGCCTATATCTCTGGTGCTCTTTTGGTGGTTTTGAGAAGATGAGTGTGTTTCCACAGGACCTTGAGGCTGGAGGCCTCTGTCAATTACAGAGATTTTAAGAATCAAGAGATAAAGCAGTGACACATACAAGTGTGAAATAGTGTTGGAAGACCTTGGGAAATTAACTATCATTTTCCACTGGGGTTTTCCTCAGGGATCCCTCCCTCCCTAGAGTCTCATACTAGACTTCTGAGAACATTTGTATCAAGACCTCTTGATATTTTTATTAACACTGTGTTTTTAGATCTGGTCCACCTTGTTAGATAGATATTATTGAAAGTTTTTCTTGCAGCATACTGAAATACTTTTGGTTTTCCTCCATGAGCCCTACTTCTGCCCTCTTAGGTTACATAAATTAAGTTTATAGTCTTTCATCTCCTCAATGGCTTTCTTGCATTTGAATCCTGCTGTTGTCTGTTGTTCTTGCCCTCTGAAGCTGAGAAATCAAGCTTTAACTCATCTTTAACTCATCTTAAGCTGATAAAGTTTACAGACCTTTTCCCCTAAGAGGATACCTTTAGATCATTTATAACTAATAAAGTTCCCCTCCTAAACTGAGCATAAGACACGCACACAAGTAGTGATATACAAGAGAAGGTTGATGGCTTGCCCAAAGTGATGTTAGCCTTCTGTGCCTCTTCCTATCTGCAGTGGTTTGAATGAGAATGTCCCCCATAGGCTCCAAGTAGTCAGACATTTTGTCCCCAGTTGGCGGTACATTTGGGGAGGTCTTAGAAGGTGTGGCTATGCTGGAGGAAGCATGCCACTGGGTTAAGAGAGTTCTTCAGCCTTGCCACATCCTGAGTCCTGCTGCCTGTGCCTGCTTGAAGATGTGAGCACTTAGCTCCTACACCAGGCACCTCTGTCATCATGCCTCCCTGTCATGATGGACTCTTGCTCCTTTGGAACCATAAGCTAAATAAATTCTTCCTTTTATAAATTCCTCTGGTCCTGGTGTTTTATCACAGTAACAGAATAACTAAGACACCATCCAACTTCTAACTATAATGAAGAGTTAGACAAGGTGTTGTGTGCCTGTAACACTAGAACTCAGCAGGGGGCTGAGGCAGGAGAGGATCACGAGTTCAAGGTTATCCTAGGCAACAGAGCAAGAATCTGTCTAAAAAAGAAAAGATAAAAAAGAAATTGGACAAAATACCTTCATTGTAGCCCCATTTGCCAGGTAATTTTCCATGTTCAGACATACAATGGAACGAGCCCATGCAACTGATTGCATGGTCAACCTTCCAACTTCCTTGCTGCAGCTGCACTTTGATAAAAGATGCATGTGTTTATGAGCATGTGTCAAGACAGAGAAATAAACAAAAATATGAATAAAGGGAATTTTAAAAAAATACCTAAGGGTGTGTTTTTTTTTTTTTTTTGTCTTATCCCTAAAGTGCAGTTTTGATAACCTTTCCTCAGCTCATCCAATGAGTTTTCAAGTGCACTTTTCATTCAGTTGCCCTTTGAAATGGAATTTTTGCCATTTAAAGGTGATCTGCAAACTCTATCCTACCTACGTTTATTACAGCTGTCTGTGGATATGACATTCAGGCTGTGTATTGCTGCAGGGAGGTGGACATGGTGCTGGCTTGATGTTGATATATTTTTTTATTTACTTGTAAGCAATTCTGTTTTCATTTTCATCAAACCTGAGGTTTGGGTTGGACTCTAGTTTCCTGGTCTCTAGCATCGATCTTAAAATGGGCATTTTCATGTGTTCTTCACAAATTACTATTACCTGAACATAAAGGTCTCAGCATGCTGGTTGGTTAAAAAAAAAAAAATGCATCCAGCTTGTTTAAAACTCTTGGGATCATGCTGGGAAAAATTCATTATGTTTTTCCAGAAGTAATTAACCTCCTTCTAGTTGGATCAGAGTCTGCTACTAGACATGTACGGAATGAAAGGAAGAGGAAAGAAAGCCTGGCCTCTGCCTGCCAGACATCAAAATCTCCCAGGGAAGTAAAATGAGGAAACAGAATGGGGCCAGGCTTCTTTCTGCTGGCACAGAGCTTGCCTAGCACACATGAAGTCCTTGTTTCAGTCACTCATGCTGAATAAAACCAGGCACAATATCCCACACTTGTAATCTCAGCATCAGGGAGATGGAGACAGGATAAGAAGTTCAAGGTTATCTTCGGCTACATAGTGAGTTTAAGGCCAGCATGGAATACATGAGACTCTTTCTCAAACAAATAAGTGAACCAAAACCCCAAACAAAACAGTAATAAAAACAGAATGGTGGCTTTCAAATTGATGTCCATGGACAAAGATATTGACACGGGCAGCAATGGCCATGTCTGGGCTCACAGCAGTGGGTATTGAAGCAGGGTGAATCTATGTGGAAATGAAATGGAGCAGAGGACCTCCAAACTCCTATCACTCCTCTCCATTTCTAGAGAATATTTTTGGGTAAGAACAAAAAACTATTTATGGGCCCCAGAATATACCATACTATTTCATGTCTCCATATTTTTCTACAGGCCACTTGGTGTACCTGAGATCTCTTCTGTCCTTTAATATACTGTGGAGAGGCTGGAGAGATGATTCAGTGGTTAAGAGCACTGGTTGCTCTTCCAGAGGATCTGGGTTCAACTCACAGCACCCACATGGTGGCTAACAATTGTTCAAAACTCCAATTCCACGGAATCCGATGCCCTCTTTCTGCCCTCCATAGGCATTGTGTGACATGGATGCACTTACATACATGGAGACAATACATTCATACATATAAAATTTTAAATAAAACATAAAAAATACAGTGGAGATATTCAGAGAAGTTTTTTCTAGGCTCACTAAATAGAAATAATCACTTCTCTCTGGGCTATCTTTATACTTTAACACAAAAATAACTATGCCCTTGTTCTTTTACTGTCATTTAAATTATAACGAAATAGAATTAAAACTGTATAATATTTATACTTGCTTTCCTGTTAGACTGTGAGTTCTTTAAAGTTCATGGTTCAGGTTTCATTCAGGACCTAATCACTTGTTCCTATCAGAAATAAGAAGACAGTACATGTTTGCTTAGTTTAATGGAATCTCCATATGGCAAAGACTTACTTATTTCATAGCCAAAGAATTTTAAAGTTCACTATTATAATATTTTCCCAGTCTTGAGCTTGCAGTATCTGATCTATTTATTCATTCAATGGCTACTATGTGCCAGACAGTGTTAGGTCCTGGAAGACAGTGATGTTCAAGTAGATTTGACCCTTCCTTTCATTGGCATCTTTTCTTTTCTCAAGGTTATCCAAATTGCCCATTCCTGATAATTTACTACAAAATAATTTTCTTGCCACTAACAATAAAATTTCAATTCAAAAGTCCGTAAGTAAAAAAAAATCGATACTGGTTATATTTCAAGCCAAAAAATCTGTAAGTACACCTTCTGTCAGTGTACCCCCGGATACTCTATATTTTTCGATATGTTTATATATTCCTATATACAGGAACATGTGCTATATCAAATATATGCATATATTACAGGCATGTAATCTACAATTGACTCACAAGAGAAGCAACCTAGTTATAAACAGAATGATACCCTGGTCCCTTCAAACACAGACCTACTTAATTAAAAACAAGTATGATTTGTATCCTTAACTTAGTGGCTTATGGTTTTCAAGGTTCAGAACTTTTGTACTGACTACTTTTGTGTTGAGTTGTTTCAGTCCCATTTTAAAGGCCCTCCAAGTACATTTATGTCCTAAAACAGAAAGAGACACCTTTCTAATTCTGAAAATGGATGAACCAAAAAATTAATTAACAAACTCAAAAGCTATTGTGCATCTCCATGTACCACAAATGGTGCTGAGTACAAAGCAGGAATTAAAGTTTTGAATAACTGAATGATGAAAGAACAGATATTTGCAAAGATGAAGTTCTTCGTTGTTTCAGACTGACAGAAAAATGTATGGCTCAAAAGGGAAAGACAACTAAAGCCAAGTCTTGATCCAAATGGTCAAAAGAATTACATCTAGATGATTTAAAAACTAATAAACTTACAGCTTTACTGTGTATTCTTGGTTCTCTTGGTGTAGGGATATGCACTTTGACAGGTGTAATCAACCCATCTACCTAATAGAAGGAGCTTACTCTGCTGAAGGGGGGATCTATAAACATTTCAATGAGTTCTGGTGAACTTTAGAGTAAATACACATCCAATTAATTCTACATTCCTCAGCACTGTTTTCAGGCTCTGTAGATACTTTCTCTAGTCACTGTGCTTCACTTCTTGTCACAAATAAATTAGATGCTTGTGATTGTGTGCCTTAAAGCTCATGGAGGAAGGTAAATGCAGTCAGAAAGGTCAACAGACATATACCAAGCATGAGCTTTGACCTAGGCCCTGAACATTTACAAATAAAAACACCCACCAATGGCAGCTCTGTCTGGGGAGGCTCTGATTTAATGGGACCTGTGCTGGACAGTCAGTTGTCAACTTGACACACCTGGGAAGACAGAACCTCAACTGGGGAATTTCCTCTGTCAGACTGGCCTGTAGGCATGTCTGTGAGGCATTTTCTTGATTGTTAATGATGTGGGAGGGCCCAACCCACTGTGGGTGGTGCCACACCTGGATAGGTGGTTCTGGGTTATATAAGAAAGCAGGCTGAGTGGCTGAAGAGATGGCTCAGTGGTTAAGAACACTGGTTGTTCTTGCAGAAGACCTGGGCTCGAATCCCAGTACCCACATGGCAGCTAACAACTGTCCGTAACTCCAGTCGCAGGGGATCCAACAGCCTTTTCTGACCTCTGTGGGCATTGCATGACATGGGTGCACTTACCTACATGCAGGCAATACAAACATCACATCAAATAAAAATAATAAATAAAATTTTTTAAAAAAAAGAAAGAAAGCAGGCTGAGCGCAGGCCAGAGGGAGCAAGTAAGCTGTGTTCCTCTATGGCCCATGCTTTAGTTCCTGCCTCCAGGCTCCTCCCTTGGCTTCCCTCCATAATGAATTTTGAGCTGTAAGGTGAAATCAACCTTTTCATTCCCCAAATTGCTTTTGGTCAGAGTTTTATCACAATAGTAGAAAGTAACTAGGACAGGCCCCCATAATGGGTCTTAGTCTACACAGTCTATATTTGCATTTGGAATTATATCTATATCACTGAAAGAAACCCTTTAGGACTTGATCACAGGCACACATTCATGAAATTCTAAGATGTAGGAAAATTGATTGTGTTTTTCATAGATGAAGAAATTTCATTAACAAAATTGCAAATCCAATCTGGTCTGTGAAACAGGTTCTCTAGGGGATGCTATGCATGCTTTTATGAACACATCGCACTGGATCAGTCCTGAGTCATTTACTAAGAACTCTGAGGGATAGATTCTTTCCTACCGTTAAGGCATATAGGCTAGCATGGAGCCATTACTTAGGTAAAGCACTTGCCACGCAAGTGTGAAGATGAGTTTGGCTTCCCAGGTCGCTTATAATCCCAGTGCACCAGAGGTGGAGACAGGGAATCCCTGGAGCAGGATGACTAGCTAGTGTAGCCAAAAGGGCCACCTTTGGGTTCAGTGACAGACCCTGCTTCAATATACAAAATAGTGAACAAGGAAGGCACTGAACATCAACCTCAGGCCTCCATACACGTGTGCATAGGTGCATTTGTGAGCACGATACATGAGGCCACTTATGCATACACGCATACACACACAAAACAAAACATAAAGGCTACAAGTTATTTGACAAATGGTTTGGACATGCAAGTCAATTATTATTTCTAGTACTATACATTGCTGGGGAGTGCTTTGATTAAAATCTTTTTAAAACAATAAAAAGTGGCTGATCTTTGTCTTGAGTTTGTCAGCCCAATCTGGATCAGAAGCAAGGCCACTATCCAAATCACCTAGCAAAGCCTTCCCCAACCTATTAATCCCTCAATTTCCAAGGGTGCAAATGCTACTGGTATAAAATAAATACCTATAAGGGACCAAAAGGGTACTCCTAAGAGCACAGCAAGAGAACCCATCAGAGTCTGTTCAGAATATGTCTAAATTTACATTGAAAAGTAGATTTAGATAACTGTAATATTTCCTTGTTTTATTTGCATTATTTCATTTTTTAATTTCAAAAATGTTACATAGATCCATTGTGGAAGGGCTAAGTTTTTTAAGGTATGATTACCTCACATAATTTTTTTTATTATTATGAGAACATACAAAATCAGAATTTTAAAAAAATCCTTTAGGTTAACATAATGTTTTGTTCCTTTTAAACACAAGAAAAATGTTTTTCTTATTTTCCTTATCTCTATGACAACTCAATAGGATTCAAACAATGGCACCTCTTCCTAATTAAAAACATGACTTCACATGTGGCAAACCGTGAATATTAAATGCAAATGTGTGAATCACTTAGTTTCAATTAGGCTGCTGCAGCTTGGCTTTCAGTTGTGAGCAAATGTTGTTTTGTATATAGAATATAAATTGAGACTTGTTTCTTAAAAATTAGATGAAAGTAGGGAGAAATCAAAAGGAACAAACTGCCGGAGTCTGATGAAACTCAGAAGACAATACCTACAAAGTCTGGGGCTTGGCATGTTTAGGAGATTGAATTAAACGAGACTGAAAACCTCAGAATCAAAGTCTCACTGACCTTCGCCTACTCTGTGGATTCTTCTTTGAAGCAAATCAAACATAAAAACCAGAATTCCTCTTCTCTCAGCGGACATGCAAACTAGAGCTCTTCCCCTAAAGCAAGCTATAAAATCTGGAAAGCTCACATTCTCTCCTTTTCCCTGAAGACATTCCCCACAGGCCCTGCCTGGCAGGAAGGAATACCCAGAGAAAGGCTTGGCTGGCTCCCCCACCCCCCAGCTTTTTCCATGAACATGATTCTATGTAACTGTTCATACATTCTTCATTAAACCCAAGCATGAAACAGACAGTTTGAGTCTTGGGTCCTCATTTCTGAAGACTCCTCTGTCATAAACTTCGATTAAATAAAATTTGTTATACTTTTCTCCTGTTAACCTGTCTTAAGTGTTGGTGACTGTCTCATGACAGGTGAGGATAGTATCACAGTCTTCCTCTCTCTCAAATTACACAGCCTGACATGGAATGCAGGAGTCTATATTCACCTCCTATCCTTCTTAGTCTTCCATCCAACATTACCAAGTCCCTGCTAGGAAACCAGGCCATGGAGTGAGGAAAAAAAATTTCTGCCCTTATTAATGAGCTCCTTCTGACAATGGGACCCACAAAAACCAGATAATTATAATAAAACGAGGTAAGCACAGTTACAGAAATCTGCCTGCAGTATGTGAGATACAGCAACGTATGCCCACCTATGGTGGAGGAAGACACAAGGCACATCTCCAGGAAGAAAATCACTCAATCAACAATGCTTATACATTTATTTCTTATCTCACTTAGAGCTCTACTCACATCCCCTTTCATCTAATTTTGAAACAAGTTACTTCATCCATGAATACTTTACTGTGCACTACTAAAAGGTGCCTCTTTTCTATAAGTACAATATACCATTATCACATTAAAAACATTAGAAATTATTCTAAAATCACCAGTCTTATGAGCATCATGAATTTCATTTTTGAAGTTTGTTTTAATCAAGACACAGTAAGGGAAATTATTAACAATCAGTTGGTTCATCTTTTAGAATTCTCCCCCATGTCTCTTTTAACTTTGCTATGTATTTTTTGAGGAGTTTCAAAGGATGAGCAGGGTGGCACTGTGCATGACGCTGGGCACAAAGATGAATGAAATGAAACTCCTTACTGTGAGGCGTGTTACTAGGAAAGGAGGTGATTCCTGCATTCCCTATAAATGGGCAAGCATGAGTTTATGGTTATGTAGGCACAGCCTGGAAAGGAAGGGCTAGAAAAGTTCCATTTTTTTGTGGAATTGTTAATGAATAATTTTGTTCTTTCCATTTTTTATTTAAAGATGGTAGGAGTACCTACAGGCTGTGTTTTCTATTCTTTTTTTGTAAAATCTTTTGCAATGCAATGATCAGGTAAAGACTAATATTGGAAGATTATATATAATCAAATTTCACTAAGTTGAGCTTGTGCTCTATATTACACTTATATTATTATTGAGGTAACAAGTTACAATGTAAAAACTTATCCATTCCTATTTTTAAAAATATTTTTTTATTATTTATTTTATGTGTATGTGTGTGTTGCCTACATGTAGGGATGTGCACTCATGTCATACAATGCCCACAGAGAACAGAAGAGGCTGTCGGATCTTCTGGAACTGGAGTTACAGACAGTTGTTAGCTGCCATGTGGGTGCTCGGATTTGAACCTGGGTCTTCTGCAAGAACAGCCAGTGTTCTTAACCACGGAACAATCTCTCCAGCTCCCAGTCATATTTTAAAATTATTTTTATTTTATGTGTATGAGTGTATTGTCTGCATTATGTAAGGGCACCCATGTCATGCAATGACCACATAGGTCAGAAGAGGGTGTTGAGTTGGATCCCCTGGAACTGAAGTTAAGGATGGTTGTTAGCTGCCATGTGGGTGCTGTGACTTGAATCCAGGTCCTCTGCAAGAGCAGCCAGTGCTCTTAACCACTGAACCATCTCTCCAGCCCCCCCCCCCTTTTTTTTTTTTTTTTTTTTTTTTTTTTTTGTCTTTTTGAGACAGGGTCTCCCTGTAGCCCCAGCTGGCCTGGAACTCACTATGTAGACCAGGCTGGCCTCGAACTCACAGAGATCTGCCTGCCTCTGCCTCTCGTGTGCTGGGACTAAAGGCGTGTGCCACCATGCCTGGCCCATTCATATTTTTACTAAAAGCTGTTCTTAAATGTCAAAGTCCCACTAGCACTCTTTCAATAAACCATTATATTGGGAGGGGCTGTCAATACTTCTATCAGTTTGCTATTGGTCAATACAAGTAGAGAAACACATTCTCATATTCACTATGCCAACCTCTGTGTAGAGTGAGATGTGGTGGATGATGTGTGGACTATCCTGGCACTTTTAAGCTATGCTCAAGTGTCATTTCCTCTTTTATATGTAGAATGCTGTTGTGAGATGCAAGCCATGCTGTATGCCAAGTGCTTGGCACAAAGTGACAAGTAATAAAGCTATAAATTTGGGGGCCTAGAAGATGGCTCAGTGGTTAAGCCTGATGATCTGAGTTCAACCCCTGGGACCCAAATGGTGGAAGGAGAGAACTGACTCCTCCAAGTTATCTTCTGACCTCCACATGAACACTGTGGCATGTATATGCAACACACTTTTTTTTAATTAGAAATTTTGTTATCTGTTAAATGCAATAAAAATTGCATAGTCTGAGACTATATCCTGTAGTATCCAATCGTTTGGTCAATCTTTCCAGACAGTCTCAAATAATAGCTTCCCTTTGTTTGTTTGTGACAGGGTCTCACTATGTAGCACTGGGTGTCCTGGAAGTCAAAATGTAGACCAGGCTGACCACAACCTCACAGAGATCCACCTGCCACTACCTCTGGAATGCTAGAATTAAAGGCGTGTGCCACCACGCCCAGCCCCCTTTATCATCTTTTTAAAAACCATAAGAGGTTTGGGGGTGGGAAGGAGAGGATGGCTCAGTGGGTAAAGCACTTGCAATGAAGCATAAGAACCAGAGTTTGAATTCCCAGAACCAATGTAAATGTAAATGCTGAGTAGCTGTGGTGGTAGATCTGTAATTCCTATACCCAGAAGGCAGAGACAGAGGATCCCCAGAGCAAGCTGGCTCACTAGATTAGTCCATATAGATAAGCTCTGAGCTCAGTTGAAAGACCCTGCCTCAATGAATAAGGTGTAGAGCATCCAGGGAGGACTGCTGATGTCAACCTTGGGCCTGCACATGCACACGTGTGCATGCATTGGCATTCACACATACACGTACACCCATAAGAATGCACACATACCATATATACATGCAAATAAACCATACAAGATTATTTTAAACATCTTAATATTTAATTACACATCATTTCCACATCTGAATGCTATTACTATACCTAATTATAACCATAATTCTTTTACAAAAACATAAGACTTATACAAAATTCATGTCACTGAATTTAACAACTAGCTAGGCCCTGTGTTAACTCCAGTTCTCATCCATGGAAATGTGTGCAAATTCTGGGGAAGATATTCAGGGGGCTGGTCTGAAGTGGCTGGAGACAGGGGCACTCAGCTATTTACCAAGAAGAATGTTCCGTGCTTCACTATTTTAAGAGCCAGGAGGACCGGAATATCAGTGCTAGTCTGACTTGTCTTTAGCATCCTGTTTATAAGTAGTCACAGTAGTTGTCATGAAGTGAAAAATTCAGCCAAGAAGCAGCTTAAGTGGTTATCAACGTACTTGTACAAGAACGCTTCCAAAGAAGACAAAGGAGATTTTATCTGGTTTGTACTACTGGGAAGTGAGGAAATGCCACAGGATAATGACACCTTTTAATACGTATGTGACAGATCATGCTTTTAAATGAACATTATCTATCATCTTTCCACTGCACTGCATTTTGCTCTTCACTTAAAAGCTAACTTGGAAAGGAAGAAGCCATTGTCCCGGAGAGCACTGTGTATGTGGTCACTGGATCCTTCCCTAGCCTGCATCTATTTTCAAAATTAAGCCCTAGGTTCTTCACTGACACAGCTGGACGGGGCCAGGTATTTGCACCTGGCCGTGGGTTTTCTGAACAGACTTTCTGTACCAGGAGCAAATACCAAGAAGATTTCTACTTTGATTCTGTTTACCACCATGACTGAATGTTCTCTGAGAAGAAGCTGGGTAGACTAATGAGTATGCAGAAGCGTGCACACCAGGTAGGTGGAGTGGCAGTACTCAGGCTGCAGGAGTGAACAAAGGCTTCGTCACTGCCATTGGAAACCAGCACATTGTGAACAGTATGAATACTCTTCCTATAGAAAGTAAACAATGGTCTTAGAACTTTTTCTGTGAGGCAGACCTAGAAAAACAATCCAAAATGTAGCTAACTAAACTTGGAATCAGCTATTTTGGTGGGAAATTGTTCCCAAGCCTTCTTGGTGCAACCTTATCAAGAAAGCACATTATTTATTCAATGGGAAGAAAAGATGAACATTGTCAAAAGCAGAACTTATGACTTACATAAACTGTGCATCCCACAGAAATCATAGTTAAGTCTAATTTCCTGTGGAACATTGGTATTCATAGCAAAATATTTCACTCTGCGCCACGTCACTGGCAATGTGATACACATTGTACATCTGACCTGGAAAACATCTACCCGGAGGTATTCCCATTTGTCTTATAACATTTTAACATCATGAGTCTCATGACATCAAAATTCAGATGAATTGAAGGCAGTGGGCAAGCCATTAACATTCTTCCAGTGGTTTCATCAGAGGGATGAACCAGGAAGATGGCAATGATGATACAATTCAGCCTTAAAATACTGTCATTTTGAACCCTCCGGACATAAATGTTAAGGTTCACTTTGAATACATACCAACCTGTATTTATATTGTAAAAAAAAAGAGTGAGAGCAAGAGAGAGTGTGAGAATGAGAGAGAAAGAGGGAGAGGGAGAGGGAGAGAGAGAAGAGTATTAGGCTCTGGAATTATTCAACAGCAAGTTTTAGTGACTGATACTTTAGGTTTTCTGTTCATTACAGACGGCTTTGGGTTGGTGTCTTTTGTAATGGTGCCTGGATAAAGGGAACAACTACCGACTAGCTTTTGTGAATACAAAGAGATTTTCTTTTCTCGTTTAGATTTTTAAAAATTATTTAATAACCACATACTTAGAAGAAGAATTTCATTACAACAGCATTGACATAGTCAATAACAATTTCCTGAGCATCTCTTTCAAAATTGCATCTCTTTCAAAATTGGCTGTAAAATTTTAGATTTACAGTTGAATTATTACAGTTATACAATATTATACTCAGTATAAACCCTATAAGACATAAATTAAATGAGGTTTTAACCCGGTTGCTTTCTGAGCTCCTTGGCATCTAAGCATGGATATAAAGTCATCAGGTAGATTTCAATCGTCATGTTTTTCACATATACTAATTATTAAGGAACAAATTTTTATGCTTTGAAGTATTATTTTTTTAATCATTATTTAAAAAAAAAATTGAGTTCATACAGTTATACAATACTGAACTCAGTATAAGCCCTGTAAGACATAGAATTGAATGAGTTTTTTAACCTTTAAAAATTTCTCCATTTCATTTTAGAATATATTGTTCCTTGAAGAAAGACTCATTATTTTTGCTACTAACACTGAGATGTTGGCGCATGCATCTCTAATCTGTATGTATCTCATTATTACTAGTCATAATCGGTTGCACTTGGATCCTTGGTGCCTGTGTATGTATGTCTACAAAGTCAACGGGTAGATTTCAATGGTAATGTTTATCACCTCTACTAATTAACATGATGTAAATTTCCATGCTTCCTCCTCAAATATAATACATTTTAAAAATTTTGTTGATTTCTTGTTTTTTTTTGCAAAGAGATTTTTATTCTGTGTCTTAAGCCTTTCTCTTACTTTATAAATTTTCATTGGCAGGAAATCAAACTCAGAGCCTTGTACCTGCTAGGCAAGCATTCTGCCACTCAGTTAATATCTCAGTGCCCCCCTTTTGTGTTTGTCCCTGGAAAACCCCTGCTCATCCTAGAAGTCAATTTAAGGGTATTTATTCATCATATGATATGGTCAGCTTTCATTATACTCTGCTAAGTAATGATTTTAGTGGATATTTGTACATTTTGTGTTGCACATTTTACAAGTTATAGATGCCTGTTGGGCCCTTTGCCAATCTCCACCATCACCACCATTCCTAATTATCAGCAAAAGCTGCCAGATTTCATTGAGAGGCCCATAAGAGCCTAGGAAGGCTATCTTTATCCTACCTAAGTTTCAGAATGAGGCTACTGATTTGGTCTCATGTTCAGAGTAGACATAAACTAGTCCATTCCAAGTGAATTCTAGGGACCATTGCCAGGATCTCTTTGGGGCTGAATGTGACTCCGTAAATAAGCTGCCTAGGAATCCTTGAACAATCCTAGAGCTATCAAGGCAGTTCTTAGTCCTGGGATGTGGCAAGCCCAGCCGAATAGCAGGATGAAAAGAAATAGGGATCAAGACAACATTGTGAGCCACAGGGTCTGACTTCTTGAGGGTTGCTAGACTGCTAGGCTGCCACAATCCTCAATATTCACAAATCAATCTGGGTCGTGGTTTTTGTTGCTTGCTTTTGAATTCTGTTATGTCAGGGGAGGAATCACACATGGAATCACAGACTTAGATACCCATCCATTTCTTGAGTTACAAGCTCTTTGAGTTAAGGATTAAGGTTTCTCGTTTTGTAATTTTATCACTCAGCAGAGCCCCTAGCACTTAGTCCATATTTAAGAAGTGATTAATGGCAGATGATTAAGCAACTATATATAAGATACATCTCTTTAGTATTTTGCATCTTAATCTACTATTTGATTTGAGTATCTTTGCAGTGATGTTTACAACATACCCTTAGTCATTTTCTAAACTAATTTAATGTTCTGCTTTCTCTTCCCTTCCCTAATTACATAAATAATACAAATTGTTACAAAAGTTTAAATGACACATAAACCATAAAAAAGAAAGTAAAAATACATCAAGATACAACCATCAAATATTAAGAGGCTTCAATACAGAGTTAAATGGTCAATTTTGTCTCTATTTCTTAACTTCTGTGCATGATCCTTATCACTACCTCTTCTAAGCAAAATAAAGTGTCTACTTTGATCTTCAGAGTCATCATTCTATTTGCTGGCTTTCAGACTGAATGAACATTTTAACGCAGGTACACTATGTGCTAAGTACTTACTGTGCCAGATACTTGTATATGAATAAAGAATAGCTAGCGCCTGGACATAAGTTATAACATTTACATTTTTTCCCCAAGAGCACCGAGAAAGGGGGAGAAAAGGCTGCAAAGTTTGGTAGCAGGGAATCCTTGCCAAGATGCATTCTGCTTTTCACCTAGAAAACTACTTTGTGAAATAAGAATAACAACAAAAATAAAAGCAAAGCAAAAATCACTTATGTTAATTGCATAATTTTCATTGCTTTAGGAAAAAACCCACAAAACTTCCAAGTTTCTAATAATTACAGAGATCTGCTCCCTGAGTTCCTACCTGATAATTCCCCTTAGGTGGATCTTTGTTTGTAACACTACATAAAAGGCAGAGGGGCTACTGGGAGAGTGAAATACTACAAAGGAGAAAGCACTGTACTAACAGCATTAGGCCACACAACGCCACGGATTCTGTCTGTTTTTCACATCTGCTTGTAAGGCACGGTTCCTCAGGGAGCATTCGAGTGGTTCCCAGCCCTACAGGTTAAAGCCACAGTTTAAAACTAGAGGTAAGAAAAGGACACCCAAAATTAGTGATGGTCCTTCTAAGCAATCGTGTTTTCCAATGGCCTAAAAGATAACTGGCAAAGAGCTTTAATCCAGCTAGCCCCAAATTATCTGCCAAAGTCAACCTAATGCCTCTGGATGTAAAGAAAAGCCATGTCTATCTTTGATGGACCAAATTGATGTCAATTCCAAAATGGCACTTAAAAAGCTTTTAGTTTGACATCTTTATAGCTTTTTGACCACTTTCTTATTCAAGTCATTCCTTTTCACTTAATAGGGGAAATGTCAAAGGCAAAACCAAACAAAAGCCCCATAAAACCAATCCACTGGAGTTTTAGGCTTACTATTGTGAAATATAGGAGAGCATTCTGCAATTTAAGGCAGGGCTGTCTCCAATATTTTAGGAACCTAGGACAACACCACAAATGGAGGCCCTTTCTAGGCCAATCCTTTTTCTAAAGTTTCTTCCTGTACCACAAAGGGCCTTTTTTCAAGACATGCAGATATCCTACTTCACCAGTCCAAGCTGTGATAAACACTACCCTATCCCCACTCTACTTTCTATCCCCACGGGAGTCTCTTATTTTTATCTCAAAGTTCTAAGAACTGGATGCAAGAACACATGCAGAAGAAATTCTGGGGTTCTACTTACCCTTCATGTGACTTTTAGAGAGAGAGCTCCATCCACATGGGCCATCATCTTGGCCCACAGACTCTGCTAAAGCTGGGGCACATGGAAACGCTCCTGAAAATGCTCCTTTAAGGGAGCTCTTGATTCTGGGCAGCTTTCAGTTCCCTGAATTTGATGAATTTGTAATCTTTGTAAGCTTCATACTTTTTATATCCATTTTATACTTTGGCAAAGACAGGAAGGATGGTTTAAGAAAATATGATCGTATTTGGTAAAGACCCAAAATGATAGGAAATGAATTTCTAAACTTCATTTTTTTCCCCAATCAACCCTAAGATTCTGATTGGGATTAAATATGGACAGCTATAAGGCCAGGGGGCTGGAGAGATGGCTCAGTGATTAAGAGCACTGGCTACTCTTGCTGAAGACCCAGGTTTGGTTGCCAGCATCCATATGGCAGCTAACAACCATCTGTAACTCAAGTTCCAGAGGATCCAATGCCCTCTTTTGACATCCACAGGCATTGTGTGCACATGGTGCATTTTTATATACATGCAGGTAAAACACACATACACATAAAGTAAATAAATTTAAAAAAATTTTAATGCTATAACACAAAGGTCCAAAATTGAACCCATGAAAAGCTTGTCAAATTCTATCAGGTAATTTTATTTGGAGATTACAATGTGGATTCTGGAATCAGAACGGTGTGAATCTAAATCCTAGGGCTGCTGTATGCAAATTAAATTGATCAGTTTAGTAAGACTGGATGAACCTAGCTATATTTCTGTTTCTTCACTTGATAACAGAAGCAAGCCTTCCATGTAGGGCTGGGCAAAGGAGAGAATGCATGTGAAGCAGTCAGCAAAGGCTGGGACATCATAAGTTACATGTATATGTATTCTTATAATCTTGCATGTTAATGATGACAGGGCTGGACCTGTGGCCTGTTATTTGGCAGATAATTTAAAGAGCAATGATATGGTATTTTATATCAGTTTATTTCCATGCTCCCTTTTCAAAATGAAATTTATTCTTTGAATAATTACATAAAGGCTTTGGAGCCATTCTAGGAATTAGTTAAAAGTGAACTGAAATGTAATTGTCTTTAATGAGTTTCCAAATACAAACAAACGAAAATGTTTAGGTTTAGGAAGTAAATCTTGCAAACCAGAAAACATTTGTGGTTTTCCTGTTTACTGTATATTTCTTCCAAAATTAACGTCTATCACAATAAGGCAATAAGTTATAGAAAACACAACTTACTAGAATTAGGACTACCTTCTGGGTGCTGCCATATCTATTCTGCTTAGTGTACTCAGCTTACGGCTCCGAACTTTCCCCTGCTCCGTTTTACAGATGAGGAGAGTAGAATAAATACCGTTAACATTCACTAGGAGACACAGACCTTGCTCTTGCCATTTGTGCCCTGTTCTCTTTCACAACCTTCCCCATCTTCTAAAAGGTAATCATGTGTCACAAAGGCAAAATTAATTTTTGCTACTTTGGCTTTTAATACTTTCTTTCAGACCTATGATTTGTCTGTATCTTATATTTCTTAGAAGGTTCTTCTTACAGTTTTTATGTGTCTTGCTGTAAATCTGTCTCTCTGTCTCTCTCTTGAGACAGGATCTCATATAGCTCAGGCTGGCCTTCAACTTGCTACATAGCAAAGGATGATCTCCCAAGTGTTGGGATTACAGGTGTGTCCTATCACTTCCAGTTTGTGCCATCCTGGTGAATCCAAACCCAGGGCTTCCGGACTTGCTAAGTAAGCACTTCAACTGAGCTACATCCTGGCCCCTTTTGCAGTAAATGTAATTGTGAATAACTCATGCTAAATTTGCTTTTGTTTCTATGAATAGAGTGCATCTTTTGTGGGTGAAGAAGATAGAAAAACTACCAGATGAGAAGAAACTCAGTATTAAGCTTGGTACACAAGTTCATTTTTCCATACAGCCGCACTGAATGGAAACCCAGCTACTGCTGCAGAATAAAGTGGGGATTCTGGCATGTGATTTTAAAAAATGTGGTACAATAAAATTCAGAGTATAATATATCTCAAAGGTACTTTGTAACTATATTGGTTTGGGCAGTAAGATAGACTAACCCCTCTAGGAGCCTTCAGTCATTTATCCGGGCTCAACAAAATGTCATGGGCTGGCTGGCCCATTAAACACAGATGCTCATTTATGTCTGCCATGATCTGCTGGATTTCCTACCTGAACCAGTATTGCTGAAGCCCAGAGGCTTTGAGCCGAATGTAGATATTTTACAGACCCCTCTTGGGACATCATTTGTAGATTAGAAACCAAGTCTCAGATACACACCCTAGGTGCCAACCACAATGCATCATTCCTCTGCTCTTTAAGCAGAACTTATTCAGAGAAATGGAAAATATGGAAAACCTATTTATAGAAGAAAAAAGTATGGGAGAGAAATGTGTTCATGGAAAAAAATATATCCCATATCGCACATTTCCCAAATGTTTGGGGGCAATCAGAAAGTAAACTAGAAAAGGAGAAATAACTATCGACTGTGTAATGGTACTGATAACCAAAACATTTGCTAGAAAAAAGCCAACAGGAAGGTAGGAGGCTAAGTTTCTTGGTGGAAAAAAAAAGGCATATATTTTCTTTTCAAAGAGATGCTAAAATGAATTGCTTTTCTTGAGGATAAAGAGAGCAGCTCTGTCAGATCTATGGACAACACATGAAGAGAAGGTGTGCTAAACGTACAAGGTAAACACTTTGTGCAGACATTTATGGGATCGGAAGACAGTAGCATCTTGCTGGTGAAATAAAGCAAATGCCAACAAGCCAGACACACTTGAAACATTTGAGAAAATGTCCTTGCTCTTCCTCTCCATATATAATATGCCATATGACACTACAGTTAAATCTGCTTCTGAAAAAAAAAAGTACGTCAAGCTGTTGGTTTCCAAGAGATTTGGACAGAGGCAAAACCACACAGCGGAAAGGCGTCTGGAAAGGTATATGGCTTTTGATTCTCTTTTCTGACAAGGAAACAACAACCTACAGGTCAATGACCAGGAATGAGCACACATTCAGTGGAACAGGGACCTGGAGCCCAGAAATGGAACATCCAGAGAACCAAAAAACAGCTCCAGGTAGTTGGTAATGGGAAAAGAAAACTCTAGAAAACAGCCACAAGTTACCCAGATTCAAGTCATGCTTCTGCATCTGTCCTGCGTGTGAGTTTGGGGGCTCTTTCCCTCTCTTTCCCCCATCTATAGGCACAACGAATGCAAGGCTCATCACACTGTGAACCCACCCTACCAAAATGCAGAGTGACCACCATACCGACTTTTACAACAATCTCCACAATGCCAATTATTCACAGCCCCTCAGTTCTGTTCACACAAAAGATTGCAATTTGAATCTTGCCTTGCCCAGGTTCAGTTCCGTGGAGCTGGTTACCAGGCAAACAGTCTGTTTTAAGATTTACAGATCACAGGGGAGAGTCAGTTGGGGGGTGGGGATGGATAAACCGCCCTGTACATACCTCATTTTGGCAGCTAAGAAAAACAATTTCATGACAAAGAGACTTGTTCTTTTCTAAGCTCACCCAATAGATGAAACTGACAGAATGAAACCTGAGAAACTTTAGCAACCAAAGAAAGCAGCCTTCTAAGGATCAAGGTGAATAATTGATTCATTGGGCTCTCTTTCATCTTTTAAGCTATTTTGCTCATTAAAAGGGAAATTGTGGAATCTGTCAGAAGCCCAAACACTGACACACACACACTTCTGACAGCAAGTGCATATTCCAAGCTACGGATCTGTTTGCCAATGTAATTCAACAACAATGATTAGCTGCCAAGCCAGGGAACTTACCGAGCACAAAATTACGGAACAAAGCAGGGAGGAGGCGGGAGGCGCTGAAAGCAGCTTTTCCGTCTCCTTGGTGCCGGGTTCTCCCGTCTGCTGTCCGGTTCACACTTGCCTGGATAACTAAGACTCCGGCAGAACTCACTAGCGGAACCTGATGAATTATAAAACAGCCCCTCCTAGACTCTCATATTTTACATCACGGGGGGTGACCGTGCAGCATCCTCGCTTGCTGGGTGCCTGTATTTCCTTGTAACTCATCCTGGAGAATATATCAGCTTCAGAAGCAGTGACAGTAATTGGTGTTTGGGATGTACCAGTATTAACCAATAAGATGCTTTCCCACCATCCACACTGCACTCTCATTCTGCACTTGTGTTCCCCTCTACCTTGTTAAGGTGGATCCACCCAACCCAGTGGGGAGAAGGCAAAGACAGCGAAATGTAGAGAAAATCCCCTGCATCAGTGCACACACTGAGAGAGCTATATTATTCGGGGTTAATTCTCATAATAGTCCTGTAAGGACCAATCCTTGCGTTTCCATAGCATGTCGTAGTGCACCAACACTTCCACTCTGATAGCCTTTCAGTAACTAGGACGGTCAGACACTGCAACAGTGTGGAGAAATACCAGAGCTCAGAGTTGCTAAGGCACCTGCCTGGGTCCACTGAACTTGGTGGAGGCAAGCAGCTCTGAGGATCAGGGGGTCCAATCTGCTCATTGCGCCAGTATCTGTGGCAAGAAAGAAAAATGGCTTGCCTGGGTCACATAATTCATAATTGCTAAGTATGATCTGAACTTGAACCTAAGCCAGGCTCTTCTGATGTTAAGCACAGAGTCTTTCTGTCCTTCTATGCTGCCTTGAAATGAAAAACAGTATCCTTGACCAAAAATCATTAGCAGGTAGGCTTTAGGTGAGCGCTATACTCAAGGCTTTTGTCTCCTCTCTGACAAGGTTAGTTTGCTGTCTTTAGATTCTTCAAGTATCAATACTGATACCTGATGCACATACTTTCAAGCAATACTTGAAAGCACATTTGGATAATAATGGCAACTATCACTTAAGCACCTTTGTGTGAAGCAGTGTTCTAAGTGCTCAGCATGCATTGACTCACTTCATCTTTTAAATGTTTCTGTGAAGTGGGTTCCATCATGAAAAACATATTGCAGATGAAAACTGAGATTCAGAGAAGGTAACTAATCTAGAGAGGACCACACATCTACCATTAGCAAAACTGGAATCATCCCCTAGGCAATCTACCTCAAAGCCCACACTCTCAGACATACTGTCCTACCACAGGTAATGTTTATTAAACTGTTTAAAGAAGGTGAACAATGAGCACATTTATTTGCTATTGTTTTTACTAGAAATAAGATAGTAAATTTGAGAATTAATTATATTTTTAACCCTAGTTTTGCCAGTAACATACTATAAAACTAGTTGTTGTATCTGTAGAACGGGTAGGCTTATGCCTGTATGAAAAAATAAGCAAAATATATCAGGAAAATGCAGTGTCTAGTTTATAGACTGTGTATGCAGACCAGTGGGTACTGGTCCTGCTCTACTTCTTTCATGGATATTAATTTATGCCTTCATTTCTCCCTCAGTATCTTTTAAATGTCAGTTGTTCCTTGCCAAGCAGTCTTCTCCATTACTGTGAAGGTGAAGAAGGAAAAAAACATCTAGAGATGTTTGTCATTTGGGCTGCAGAGCATCACCAGGGACACATGGGTTTTCTACAGAGGATGGAAGACCATGGGGGCCCTGCTCTGGGCTGACCAAACAGTTCATTAGCTTTTCTCTACTCCCATCTCTTCTCTACTTCAATCAGCTCAGCTCACTGGATTCTTTTTACTTCACCATCAGTCAAATAAGCATACCACTCCAGGAAAGCATATTTACAGCTCTACTCTGATGCTCACTTGGTGTCTTTTGCCCTTTCAAATGAGCATCTTCCACAAACACAAAACCCATTAAAACCAATGAGATTTTAACTTTTTTTCTTTTTCTTTTTCTTTTTTTTTTTTTTGGTCTTTTTGAGACAGGGTCTCCCTATAGCCCCAGCTGACCTGGAACTTAGCTATGTAGACCAGGCTGACCAGAGATCTGCCTGCCTCTGCCTCTGCCTCCCAAGTGCTGGGATTAAAGGTGTGCACCACCACGCCCAGCCAATGAGCTTTTTCTGCAGTGACCCATTTTCCTGCCAACAAGTCCAGGTGTGTCAAGCAGAGACAGGCATCACTCTCAAATGCTCCACCCCTCCCAAGATCTTCTTAAGTCAGTATAATCTATCCTCTGTCTACCGACAATGTCTCAATCCAACGAGAGCCTCCATTAAAAGATGGCTATCTTGGGGCAAAAAGGATGACTCAGTTATTAAAGTGCTTGTCTAGTAAGCAAGAGGACAAGTGTTGGGTACCCCAGGGCCCATGTAAATGCCAGGCAGGAGTGGTGACCTACCTACAATTCAATCCCTGGGAAAGCAAAGCTAGGGGATCCCCAGAGCAAGCTGGCTAGCTATACTAGCGATATTGGTGGGCTCTAGGTTCAGTTGAGAGACCCTGCGTCAATGAATAACATGACTAATGAGGAAGAAACCTGACATTGGCCTTGGGCCTCCACATACACGTGCACACATACACATATAATGGCATATGCACCCATACACTGGCATATGCACCCATACACACATAAACAACCATACACACTCCATACACACATATATGTAAGAAGAAGATAAAGGAAACTGCTGTCTTCAGCTAGGGAAGGTGGGCACACGTGCTATCCTGGCACTTGGGAGGTGGAAACGGGAAGATGACAAGTTCAAGGCCAATCTAGGACACTAGCAAGACCCTGTCTCAAAACAAAATGAAATAAAAATAGGAGGAAAATAAAAAGAAAGAAAAAGAAACTCCTGTCTTCAAGGTATGCAATCGGCATTCCTTGAAAGTCCTCAGAGGTAACTCAAGGATACGGCGGTGTCATGTTCTGTAGAATACACAGGTTAGACTGACAGACTTTCTTAGCTCCCTCTTTCTAGAGAATGACTTTGTGGCCAACTTAATTTGATCTGATACTAACTACCTTCTTATTTAAAATTTTCCTCTAAGTATTTTAGTGGGTGTCTAAAATATACATGGTGAAAATAACCCCTTTTTGATGCCATTCTTAACACTAGACACTGTAGAAAAAAACGTCTGCAGTATAGTTGAGGGTGGGGCCTGAGTTTCTAAACTCATAAGCAAGGCCAAGCAAAATCACCATGTGAAGGAAGAGCAAATGATGACCATGTTTTCAAGATCAGTGGTTACTTTTGGATATCGACCTGGGAGTTATCTAAACACTACCTGAAGCAGTTTGGCTATTCTCATTCTTTCTGTGATTTCAAGGCTCTCTGACTTTTTATGATCCCTCAAATCTCTCAGCAGCTTTTTCTGAAAAAAAAAAAAATTACATTCATGTGCTTTTGTATGTAGATGAAGGTCACAGTGAGTGTGTGGAGAGCAGAGGACAAACCAAGGGAGTTGGTTCTCTCCTTCCACTACATGGGTGCTGGGGACTGAACTAGGCTGCTGGTCTTGACAGTAAGTGCCTCTTTGCCTGCTGAGTCATTTTGCTAGCCCTACAGCAGCCATGTCTCTCTCGTCCATTCTCCCCGTCAACTGACTTCTCCACCATTACACTCTACCCTATGAAAATTAATACAGATGAGCATTTACAACTTGTGTATAATACTTCTCTGCCTCCCAGTCATGGATAATCATAACTTTATACAAATTCAGTCATAACTGCTACCTCATGTCACCGATTACTCAGACATAATGAATTATACAGAGCCATAAAATTAGACCACTGATTTGCTTATATAGTATTAGTAATGATGTGAGTGTTTATTTGGCACTTAATATGCCTTGCAATATTATATTTCTTACATTTAACCTTACATTTCTCATGCAACCCCTACAACACACTGTTTTGAAATGGGCTGTGCTGCCCCTACATTATAGACAAGAACTTGCTGGCAAAAAAGATGAGGTTAAGATATGTCAATAGATGGCAGTCAGAATGGTAAGTGACGTTTAAGACTGCAGAGCCATTTCTCTTAATTATTATATAGCTTGTAAGAAATGGAGGCAGCAGATAACAAAGTATTGGTGTTTTTACTGCTTTTACTTCATCACTTCCAGTCTCTCCTTAAGTGACTTAAATCAGGCTCACTGAAAATTGCTCTTATTGAGGTAAATGATGACGGCATTGTCAATGACAAAAATCAATGGCCAATATGTAGTCCTGTTCATGCAACTCTGGCTGGCACTTAGTAGAATCAGTGACCACCTCCTTGAATCAATCGCTCTCTCTGTTTTTCAGACCCCTTGATTTTCCTTCTACTTCCTTTGTGCATTCTTTTTTAAAATGTGTGTGTGTGTGTGTGTGTGTGTGTGTGTGTGTGTTTGGGAGCATGCCTGAAGGCCAGAGGGGGACAGTGGGTTTCTGCTATCATTCTCTGGCTTATTCCCTGGAGATAAAATCTCTCACTGAGATACTTGCTGGTATCCAGCAAGCCCCAGAGATCCTCCTGTCTCTACCTCTCACAGCGCTGGGGATACATAGGTCTGTATGTGGTGCTGGAGATTTGAACTTGGTCTTCACTGAGCCATCACCTCAGCCCCTATTTACCCATTCTTCAATGTCTTCTTGGCCGAGTCTTCCACATCCCAATCTTTCAAACTGAAAGTGCCCTAGAGCTTGTCACTAGACCTCTCTGGTTACACTTACTCCTAGGACCACATTATCCAGTGTCAAAGCTCAAAAGACATCTGTGCCCTGATCTTCATTCTCTCGTATCAGGCTAAATCCCACAGCTAAACATCTCCACTTCATAGTTTAGTAATGGGCTTTTCGCATTTAACATATTGAAAACCCAGCTCTTGGTCTCCTTCCCAAACATGCTCTACTCTCAGCATGCATCTTTTTGTGTATATGTACCTGTGTGTCCATGTGTGCGCATACATGTGTGGAGGCCAAAGGTCAACTCCAGGGGTCATCCACCTTGTTGTTAAGACAGAATCTGTCATTGGTCTGCAGCTTGATGACTGTGCTAGGCTGGCTGGCCAGCGAGTCCCAGGGATGCAGCAGTTCTCTCTGCCTTCCCAGTGCTGGGACATCACACCTAGTTTTTTTACATAGGTTCTGAGGGTCAAACTCACGCTTGCATTGAAAGCACTGACAGAGCTATCTCTCTAGCTCCCCCTGAGAAGTATGTACCTTTTAAATAAATTATATAATGATTTACCTAACTGTGCTTAGACAAAGCTTTGGAGACATTCCTTGTTCTTCTCACCTTACACCACAAGCCAATTATCATCAAATGCTTTCTGTCTTCAAAATATATCTTGAATTTTTCCTATCTCCTCTGGATTTCCCTAACTTATACCATATCATCTCCCATAGGGATGTCCTCAATTCCCTCCTGATTTGTTTCCACTCAGCCAAAGTCAGACCCCAGCATTCCTACTTGAACTCCTAGTGACTCTTGTTTTGTGTAGGATTTGTTTCCTCACTCGGGCAGCATTGTGCTGAAGACTTTCCTCCTCAGAGGATAGTGCCTGACAGTGCCACACCCTCTGCTCCGCATTTACCTCTGTCTTCTTTGTAAACTTGCTCTGTGAGGTCAAAGGAGTGGCCTGTTTGGTTTGTGACTGAATCTCAAACTCTTGAACACAGCCAATCACATAATACTTAAAATATTTATTAATTGAATGTGTTACTTGAATGTATTTATAAGTTCTATTTTTACAACTTCCTAGTATCATACGCTTACACAAATCACTTTATTATTCTCACATCAAAAATTGATTAAGTACGAATGTTCTTAATAAAAACAACCAGCCTACACTACACTGCTGTGGTTCCTCAGTGTCTTCAAAATGCTCAGCCTCCTGTGTTTGCCTTTGATGATAGAATAATTTCACAAGGTTGGTCGGTATTGGTTCAATTATGACCCCTCACCATATTTACATGCGGAAGTCCTTATACCCAGTACCTTACTATGACCTTATTTGGAAATAGATGGTTACAGATATAAGCAGACAAGGTGAAGTCATACTGAAGTAAGATGAACCCACAGTTCAATGATTGTTCTTCAAAACAAGGGGAATTTGGACATTGATGTGTGCACAGGAAGAATGCCCTCTCACAAACCAAGAAACTGGCAGGCTCCAGGAGAGGAGCGTGGACAGACCTTTCCTTAGCACCTTCAGAGGAACAACAACAACATCCACTAACACCTAGAAGCCTGAAGATGTCTGGCATCCCGAACCATGAGATAGTAAATTTCTGTTGTCCTAATTCTCCAGTTTTGTACTAATTTATTGTAAGATCCTTAAGAAACACAGGTTAATTATTATGCTCATCCAATGTATTAGGAAACTGCAGCTCAGAAAGGCAGAAAAGTCAAAGAACTTGCTTCAGTTTTCAGACATAGGAACTGGTGGGCTGGGATTTAAATCAAGATCTACATGGATTCAAAGCCCATATACAGTTGCAGTGACCCCCTAGACACTGGTCCCTCACCTTTATGGTTCAGAGAAGAATGAGAAACACTAATAGGATGCAGTGATTTTTTTAAAAGTTATTTATTTAATAACCACATGATTAGAAGCATTTCATTACAGCTTTAACATACTCAATAATAATTTTCAGAACAAAGATGCATCTCTTTCAAAATTGGCTACACATTTTTAAGTTTTCACAGTTGAATACATACAGATATATGTGCTGGATAGCTTTGGTGTCAACTTGACACACCTGGGTTGGGGGAGCCTCAGTTGGGGAATTGCCTCCATTGGACTGGCCTGTGGCCATGTCCTTGGGCATCTTCTTGATTGTTGAGCGATGTGGGAGGGCCCAGCCCACTGTGGGTGGTGCCACCCCTGGGCAGGTGGGCCTGTGTGGCATAAGAAAGCAGGCTGAGCAGGGGCCAGGGAAGCAAGCCAGTAAGCAGCATTCCTCCATGGCCTGTGCTCCAGCTCCTGCCTCCAAGTTCCTGCCCTGAATTCCTACCTTGGGCTCCCTGATGAACAGTGACCTGGGAGATGTAAGTTAATAAACCTTTCTTCCCCTAGTTGGTATTGGTCAGAGTATTTTGTCACAGGAATGAAGAAACAAATTAGGACAATATGTAATATTGAACTCTGTATAAATCCTATAAAATCGAATGAGGTTTTAACCTTTAAAAAAGATCTGCATTTCATTTTAAAATATACTGTTTCATACAGAAAAACTCATTTTAAATGCTACTAACACTTAGATGTTTGTACATACTTCTCTAATCTGTCATCCCTGTTACTGTCCACTGTGTTGTCGGCACCCCAGCCGTTCCCCAGTGCTTGTCCATCTGCTGAATCTATTCAGCCTATCCAGAGTTCCTTGTTTTAGGAAGATCAACTCTTCCTCATCTAGCAGCAATCAGTTGCCAATATTCCTTTAGATAAGATTGGGGTCTGCTGTTCATTTTCCCAGTTCTATACTGGGTTACTTTCTAGAAGTCTCTTGGGCCATCCTTGCCAACAACTCAAAGGAAGGTATCTTCTGTCTGGCATTGTTTCTTGTTATGTAGCCTTTAGCTATACACATGGACTCCTAAAGAATTATACTGATCACTTTAATCTTTGGTTATACTTTCCTTTTGGGTGTTTAAGGTTCATTTAAGAATTGTTTGTTTGAGGATCTGTTCCTCAGGGGTCATGGCTTCTTTCTTTTACCAGTTTCATCTATGTGAAGATAAGACAAAGGTCCTGCTCAACAGTGGCTGGCTTCACTTGGGAGCATGGAGAAAATGTTTCCTCTGTGTTGACCCTCTTCTTTGTAGACCAGATACTGATTCAAGTCCATCTGGTGGGGTCTCCATGGCCTCTTTGATCAAGAGGACAGGTGACACACCACAGTTACAGAACATTTTGAGAGATGCTCCATAGTCCTATGGAACTTAGTCGACTTTGGAGGGCAAGGAGCAATAACTCCTTTAAATCCCTCTGGCCAAATTAGTATAGGCCTCAAAGTATGGTTTTTAAACATCTAAGAAGGTTAGTTCCACCAATCTGGTACTTTTAATTATCATGTGCTATGTAGATAAGGCTTGGGCAAAGAACAAAGCTTCTCGGATAAATCTTGACTAGACATATATTATAAGTCGACTTTGGAGGGCAAGGAGCAATAACTCCTTTAAATCCCTCTGGCCAAATTAGTATAGGCCTCAAAGTATGGTTTTTAAACATCTAAGAAGGTTAGTTCCACCAATCTGGTACTTTTAATTATCATGTGCTATGTAGATAAGGCTTGGGCAAAGAACAAAGCTTCTCGGATAAATCTTGACTAGACATATATTATATTCTTTGAGCTAGTTTGTATGTATAAATTATCAGTAGGTTGTTCAATTAATATGGTTCCCTCTGTTGTTTTCTTTTTAACTAGCTAGGCATTATTTATCTCTTGCATTGTCTAACCCTTCTACTATGGTTTCCCCATTTAAAGTGCCCCCATTTTCCCCATAAAAATGCCCTTCCCCTATGGTCCCACTTTGAGCTCCTTCTTTTCCTTTATCCCCAAGGTTCTTTGTATAACCCTCTCTCTACCCTCCCCTTACAATAACCCCATTTTTATCCATGTCTCCCTTATTAAGGACTGTTTCCTTTGTTCTTCTCTTTCAGAGTCTTTTTTTTCCTTTACCTCCCTGGTTCCTTTTCATTATCCTGGTTCTTGTAGTTGTGTCTGGATACATACTCACTTTTAAGGATTTGGTGCTAGGATCCACAAATGAGGGAGAACATATGTTGTTTTTTTGATGTTGTTTTGGTTTGTTTTTTTTTGAGTCTGTGTTACTTCACTTAGCATAAGTTTCTAGTTCCATCCATTTACCTGCAAATCTTTCTTTACTGCTAAGTAAAACTCCATCATATAAATGAACCACATTTTCATTATCCACTCATCAGTTGAGGGACAGGTTGCTTCCATCTCTTAGCTATTGTGAAAAGAGCAGCAACAAACATGGATGTACAAGTGTCTGCAATAGGATGAGTTCTTTTCGTATATGCCAAGGAGTGGTATAAGTGGGTCAAATGGTAGGTTCATTTATCATTTTTAAGAGTTCTCCAGACTGCTTTCCATAGGGGATGAACGAGTTAGCAATCCCACCAGCAGTGGATGAGTGTTGCCCTTTCTGCACATCCTCATCAGCATTTGGTATCAGTTGTTCTCTTGATCTTAGCTAGTCTGATTGGGGTAAGGTGATACCTTAGGGTGGTTTTAATTTGCATTTCCATAATTACTAATGATGCTGAACATTT
>NW_008347536.1:5755425-5759301 GCF_000622305.1 Nannospalax galili | reverse complement strand
TTAGCCCATCTTTTAATTGGGTTACTTCCTTTCTTGATTCTTTGTTTTTATGTTTTTTTTTGTTTGTTTGTTTTTTGTTTTTTTCTTTTTGAGACAGGGTCTGCCTGTAGCCCCAGCTGTCCTGGAACTCACTAGGTAGACCAGGCTGGCCTTGAACTCACAGAGATCCCCCTGCCTCTGCCTCCCGAGTACTGGGATTAAAGGCGTGCTCCGCCAGGCCTGGCAATTCTTTGTTTTTTGAGTTCTTTATATATTCTGGATGTTAAACCTCTGTCAGATGTGTCACTGGTGAAGATTTTCTTTCACTCTGTGGGTTTTGTCTCTACTTCCCTGGTTGCCTCCTTTGATGGACAGAAGCTTTTAAGTTTAATGGGGTTCCATTTGTTGATTCTTGACCTTGTTTTCTGAGCAACTGATGTCCGCTTTAGAAAATCCTTTCCTACACCTATATCTTGTAGGTTATTGCCAATATTTTCTGAGGATCAAATTGACAATTTTGATTAATTATAAAGGTTTATTTTCTGTAATGTTTTTGGTCCATAAAACAAAATTCTAGTAACTGATGTTTAATATTGTTCTCATCATGAAATAAATTCAAGAAAGTTCTTTACATATAACTACACTGGCAGATAAGTGGAAAGCTTTGCTCCCAGTTAACTAGAAAGCCTCCTTCTCTTGTACAAAGTACCATGTTAATGGTTATACTTGTCTCAGCACTAAATTAATCCAGTGTGGTCCCATCAATCAAAGATAACTGCATTTAGCAATATTCATAACATAGACATTTCCTTACTCTTTACCTCTCCATCCCCCTACACTGTATTAGAAGACTTACTATTTTTCAACAAAATTCTTGACTTGTTTTTGACCTGATCTCTTTTTTTTTTTTTTCCCAGTACCTATAGGCTTATGAAAATGTTTAAGGATTAAATGAGATCACATCTGTTAAGTATCGAGAATACCATAAAAGCTCTTAGTAAATGCTAATTCTCTTCAAAGAAAGAGGTAAAGCCTTATGTCTCCAGAAAGGAAATAGCTTTAGGATTAAGGGAGATTCAGAGCAACTGGTTAATTCTGCAAGACTGGTCAGCCAGCCTGGAGAACGTCGGTGAACTCCACACTTTTGCTGAGCATTCAGTGCTCCATAGACAGTTTATAAAGTTGGTGGTATCTATTTTTATGTATTCATGTTCATAAAATACAGAGACTACATATGTTATATATAATATACATTTTGTGTGTGTGCGCACGCGCGTGCATGCAGTCTCTTCAGTTTGAGCGATGCAGAAGAAAAAAGCCTTCACATCTAAGAATTTTTCTTCATTTTAGCATTACCCAGATCCCTTATAAATTCATTTGTCTACCCATTTGCCCTACCTTATAAAACTTAATCTAAACAAACATATACATATTTCTTTGCCCAAGTTATCACAGATTCCAAATCAGTGAAAGGAGAATTGTTTTCTTCCATGAGTATTTATGGAGAGCCTACTGGCTGTGTCCTATATGATCACATTGAATTTCAGTAAAACAATGTAGTCAAAGTTGGATTCCCCCTTAGGATGTAAACGGGTAATAGTTAACTACATAGCTGTATAACATTTTGTAGGGACTTTCAGGTGCTCGGAAGAACAGCACTCAACACAGCCTGAGGCAGGATGAAGAGTGGAGAGCTTTGAGGTCATTAGAACTTCTAGAAAAGGTGGTGAAATTTTATATTGACTCTTTGTGTGTTGTTGTGTGGTACGTACACTTGAGTGTGCAGGGTGCACGCACATGTAGAAGCAGAGTGGGACATCAAGTGTCTTCCTTTTGCCATATTCCCTTGAGATAGGGTCTTTTGCTTAACTGGAAGCTAGACGTGTACAACCATGCTCAGATTTTTATGTGGGTGCTGGGGATTTGAACTGAGGTCCTCATACTTGCAGAGCAAGCACTCTTTATCTACCAGGCCATCTCCCTAGCCCCCTTTACACTAGTCTTAGTAAATGATAATAATGATCTGAATGTATCCTACAAAATTCATGTATTGAAGACTTAATCCCCATTGTCACTGTAGTGGGAGGTGGGATCTATTAAGGGGTGATTAGAGAAGCCACATAGATGAATTAATGTCCTTATTAGAGCAGTGTTAGTGATCAGAACAGCTTTGCTATTAAGCCAGCTCAGCACTCTATTACTCTCTTACCATGTGATACCTTCTACATGTTAGGACACAGCAAGATTCCCTTACCGGATGCAATCCCTTGATCCTGAACTTCCCAGACTCCAGAACTTTAAGGATGTCTTTTTAAAAAATATATTTTATTTATTATTTTTATGTGTATGAGTGTATTGCCTAAATGTATGTAAATATACCAGTGCCCATGGAAGTCAGAAGAGCGTTGAATCCCCTAGAACTGGAGTTAGGGAAAATTGTTAGCCACTATGTGGGTTTTGGGAATCAAACCCAGGTCCTCTGTAAGAGCAGCTAGTGCTCTTACCTCTGGACCATCTCTCTAGCCCATTAATGCCTTTAAAAAATTTATTCAGTCTCAGATACTGTTATAGCCTCAGAGATGAAGAGGCATGACCAGGGTATGTTTTAGAGTGACAAGCATGTTCAAAGGTGCTGGGGAGGGGGGTTGATCAAGGAACTCTAGAGAAGTGAAACTATCTAGTCAGCACCAGTAACCAAAGTCTATGTGATGGAAAAAGGACTAAATTCAGAGTTTAGAAATGCCAGAGAAAAAGAAATCCTTTCTCGTGAACTTCAATGCAATGAAGGCTGAAGTAGAAAATGTCACATGCTTAATAGTTTATTCAAGGAACTCTCACTAATTGAGCCCTGGCTCCTCATCTATAAAATGTAAACTACCTATCTTCTTTGGTATATTTTTATGAGATTAAAAACATAAAGTATCTTATTTTCTATCTTTCTGAAACTAGGCCCTAGGGTCAATGTCAATTCATGTCCAAATAGCACTTGTGTCCTTGTGGCTAAAAGCCTGTGTCATTCACTCTAACTCTGGTTTCTAACTGAGATGTATTTATTTTCTTCATAGACTAGTGGGCTCAAACTCTGTGTCATCATTTAAAGTCTGCGCATATACCCCCATTATCTCTTTTTATATTTATAAATTAGAGATTATACAACCATATTACTTTGGTACAGTATGAACATTATAAAAATGAAATTTAAAGGTTAGCATAAGAAATTAGTAAGAAAGCTGGGCATGGTGACATATGCCTTTAATCCCAGCACTTCGGAGGCAGAGGCAGGAGGATCTCTGTGAGTTCAATGCCAGCCTGGTCTACATAGTGAGCTCAAGCCAGCTGGGGCTGTAGGGAGACCCTGCCTCAAAAAGACCAAAATAGAAAAAAAAGAGAGAGAGAAAGAGAGAAGAAGAAAAGATCCTGCATACCCCTGGGTACACATAACTATTTTCTAGAATACTGAGAACTCTTGGACAGAAAAGACTCAATCTTAGTCAGTCACGGAGAACTAGGTAGCACAGACCAAGTATTTAAAAAAAAAAAAGAATCTAAGTAATTCACCCTACAGATAAGAGTTATGCAATCTGGGAGTCTTTTAGATAGACCCACTGAAGGGATACCCCAGTTGCCTCACCCTGTGTCCCTGTTTAGCATGGAAGAAGTCAGAGTGGACTGCATCCCAATTCCCTATTGGCAATTTGGGTAACCTCTTCAGAGGCTGGTGTGATAAGAATAGGAGGTAGGAATTGGCTAGGCAGTTAGGGTAAAAAGACCCCAAAGAAAAGAAGCCAGTTTCTTGGCTAAAAGTCAAAATGTCCTTGGGCCTGTTAGCAACATACTCTGTTCCAAAGGCCAAAAATGTCAAAAGTATTTGGGAGCTTGTATCTAATCCTTAAAAGA
>NW_008347536.1:5745819-5755282 GCF_000622305.1 Nannospalax galili | reverse complement strand
GATGGGAGACATGGGAGGAGTTGGAGGGGAGGGAGTGGGTGTGGATTTGATCAAAACACCTTATATGCATGTATGAAATTCTCAGTAAATTTTTTTAAAGTAAAAAAAATTGGCAACACTGAGATGGAAGACAAAACCTGGGTGGCTTACAAAGCTCCTACCTGCCCCAACTAGCTACTTCTGTGTGTGTGCATGCACATGGAAGCTAGAGGACAACCTCTGAGGTGTCATTCCTCAGGCACCACACACCTTGTTTTTTTGAGATCAGTTCTCTTGCTTGGAGCTTGCTAAGTAGGCTAGGCTGGTTGGTCAGCAAGCCCTAGGACTCTGCCTGCTTCTGCATATCCAGACTGGGATTATAAGTGCATGATACCATGCTGGACTTTTTTTAACATGGGTTCTGGGGATCAAATAGAGGTCCTCTGGCTGAATCATCTTCCCAAGCCCAAAGCAGTTATTTTTCAAAATTTAATACATATTTTAATTGTAATAAAAGATGAATAAGCAACCAAATTATACATGCCTCATTTCCAAAAAGCTAGCGGTAAATAGAGATAATATCCAATTTTTAAAGGGTTAATTACAGTAATGATGGCCATTTGCTGAGCTTTTGTAAGGAACAGGTGTCACACTTACCATGCCCTCTCTTATTTGGTCTGTACAATAATCAGTACATCATATTGCATGTTTGTATTAAACAGATTTTGGTTCATGAGCTGCAAACCTGCAAACGAGGGCCTGTGGACCATATCTGGCCCACTGCTGCCATGATATACCATCCATGACCCTTGGTTATTTTTCATGTGATTGGGGGAAAAATCAAAATATACAACATTAAAATTGCATGTTATTCTAGTGTCAGTGATCATAGATAGTTTTACAGAAACATGCTCGTTCACTGATATATTATCTATGGCCACTTTTACAGTACAATGTAGTGTAATTCATTATTGTAGTGTATCTGATGTAGTGGGTTCAGTATTTTAATGATAAGCATATGAGCTACAAAAGCTAAAACATTTAGTTTCTGGTCCTTCAACAATCTTTGTTGACTCATGGGTGTGGAGTACCTTGGAATTACGCAGGTTGTACCTTGGATGGTTATGCTATAGTCACAGTAACAATGGTTTTGTTTTATTTTTTGAAATGGAAGATCACAGAGGTTAGAAAATAGTAGACTCGGTGACTTGTAGGAGGAAATTTGAATGTTTACATATACCCTTGAACTCAGAGTTTAAGCCTTTTTCTCTGATGGCCAGTTCTGGATATATAACTTAGGCAGTCAGGCCCAAGAGAACTTCCTCACTGAGTCTTCTCTGCTCTCATACCTAGATTTTTAATATAATTAAGGCCAAGGTCAAGACAAGCAGGGAACAGGCCAATCAAACAGCAGCACAATTCACTTGCTCACAACACCTTCTTCCTCCTTGGGTCTCCAAATGTACGTTTGGTTCCTGAGTACGAGGCTCTGCCATCTCTGACCGAACTGAAAGCCATGAAAAGGACCCGTGATGGAACACTGGAAACCTCATTACTGGCTCTTTGCCTACAGAAACTCAGCCAGCTTATCTTCTTTCCCAACAAACTTCAAGCTTGCACTGGCTCAGCTGGTTCCTTCCAGGCACCTCTAACAAGCTGCTCTGCCCAACTGAGATGAGAAGCCGATAGGTCTGGCTCTTCATGCACTTTTCTATCTTAGAGAAACACATCCCTTTCTCTAATTCTCACTGTACTGCAGCCTCCTGGGGTCCCTTAGCCACTCCTGGACTGTCATCAGGTTATTGTAAACTGTAAATTACAATAGTATTTTCCTGACTATAACCCTGAACATAATTAGTTACCCAATTAAAGCTAGAACTTCACCTCTAAGAACAACTAACATTGGCAAGACATCAATTACGTAAGCTTAGCTTGTAAGATCAGCTTTCACATGTGAATCTTATTGAATACTCCCAGAAAGTGGGGCTTATTATTCCCATTTTAGAAATGATGACACTGAGACTCCCTAAAGATTAAGCACTGTATGTTTTATATGCATCTGGAGAATGAAAAGTCCAGGCATTAAACCTTGAGTTCTCTGACTTCTAAGTGCCTATCACCAGTAAAGGAACTTGCCATGAAGTTAGTTCATTGCTATGTCAGTTGTTAAAAAGCTGCATGTGGTGGCACATGCCTTTATTATTTTGATATATCACAGTGAAAGATTTATCGTCCTCTTTTTTTTTTTTTAAAAAAAAAAAAAAAAAAAAAAAAAAAAAAAAAAAAAAAAACCAAACAAGGCAGTGAACAAGCATTCCCTCCCGTGCAAAATTGCAGCATGATTAGTCCTTATAATTGAGATGTAGTACAGTATTATCAATTTTAATAATGAGCAAGATTTAAACAAATTAGCAAATCATTTAAGCAATGTGATCTCCTATAAATTCATCTGTGAAAAAGGAACAACATGCCTGCCTTATAGACTTGTGAAGATTATATTAAAGAATGTAGGCATTCTATTTATATTAAACGCTTAGAAAAGGAAATCCAGACTGACAGATTGTAATCAGATTGGTGGTTTTCTGGGGCTCAGGATGAGGGCTGGGAGCCAATGAGGTATTATTAATAGGTGTGAGGATTATTTGGGGAGGGGGTGATGAGAATGCTCTAAAATTGATTATGGTGATGGTACTCTGAATATATTAAAATCATTGAATTACATACAAGGAGTGAATTATATGATATATGAAATTTTGAATACTGCAGGTAAAGTGCTTAGCACAATGCCTTACAGAAAATGAAAGCTTTGGAAGTGTGTTGGTTTCTGTCATTAGTACTTTGAGCCAGAGACTCGCTGGTTCACCAAACTGAATTACTATCCTTCCAGAGGATAAAACTAGACTCCACCCTGGAAGTTAGGTGTGGCCATACGTGGGAGCTCTGGCCAAGTGAACATGAGCTCTGCCCCATGAGATCTGTCCCATAAAAACATTCCCTCCCCAGGTCTTCAAGTTTTTCTTCTCTCTCACTGGATTCATGCAAATGAATCTTTTGCCTTTGGAAATCAAATGCTGAAGCTGGAGGAGGCAGAGCAGAAAAAAACAGAAGTCCCTGAATTCTCCAGAGAAGTGTCTCCTGTGCAGAAGGACTAGATTCAAGTTTTAAATTGAGAAAGTTTCTATTTTGTTCATACCATTATTCCATTTTGAGATTTGATTGTAACAACTAGGGCTACTGCAATTAATACAGTATTGTTAGTTTTAGCTTTTCCAACTTGAAGAGAAACATCCTTCCATTGCCGGCCTGGAACAAACTGTGGATTGACTGACCACCCTAGGTTCGGGGTCCTGAATGCATACTGCAAAGGTTGTCTGGCTACTTTAACCATAATTTTTCTAGTGACAGATAGTCACTGGACATATTTGAGAGAGTTTGAAGCTTCAAATTACCTGTCTTCACCTGAAGAAGCTGAGTCCTTGTTTTGCCCTCTAATCCCTCTAGAAAGGGCGAGATGAACAAACATGCCATCAGACTGTGAGCAGCAGCAGGGTGCAACTGACAACTCAGGCAGCCTGTGCCTCCTCTCCAGGCTTCCCTCTTGCTGTCCCTTCAAGGAGCACACTCTGCTCTGACCTCTTCCCCTTTGCTAAGTGAAAACAATGCAAACCAAAGACTTCACACAATCAGGTTAGGTATAGTCCTTGCTGAGTGCTTTCTAAAACATTATCTTTCATTCTCTAAATATGGAAGGCAAAAAAGAGCTATTATCTTTCCCAGTGACTAATGCCAAAATATTTGCTATTGTCTCTCATTCAGAGGATTTGCTGTCAAAAGGAAGAGCTCTGAGTCATTCTTTAGAGGAAGTGAACAGAGGATATGTAGCCCCAACCCAAAGCTGACATAATGAGGAGGGACCAATCATTGAAGTGGGCTTTTAAGTGCATTCCTCTATTTAAGTGTGTCAAATTGGGATGGCAAGTGTTGAAGACCAATGGTCATGTAAAGTGAAGGTGCATTAAGGTCTTATAAAAATACAAGTGACTCCTGAGTATTCACTATGAAGTTCTTTTACAGACCTTGTTTACTTAAGTTTTTCTGTTTGTATACTTGAGATAGGGTCTCCTTTCCTTGTAGCCCCAGTTGGCCTGGAACTCCCTATGCAGACTAGACTGGCCTCAATCTCACAGAGATCCACCTGCCTCTGTCTCCCAAGACTGAGGCTTAAGGAGCTGAACAAAGCAGCATCCTTGTGACCACACAGGTGGCAAATAACAGAGTTGGGTCTGTACCTAGGAAAAGAGAGATGCTGAAGGAGTTGAATCTCTAACCATTATAGGCTTTTATAACTCTAAACCAATGCAATCAATTATTCAGGTCAATGGAACTTCTGGAGAATCCAGCAGCTTCATGGGACGCCCAAAATCAGTTGTCTATCTTTAAGGAACAAGATGTCCTCCAAGGCTGTTTGCATATGAAGGGCTCAAAAGAATAATAAAACAGAAGTAAAAAAAAGAGGAGGAGGAGGAGGAGGAGGAGGAGGAGGAGGAGGAGGAACAGGAAGAGAGAGTAGAGGAGGAAAAGGAGGATGAGCAGGAGGAAGAAGAGTGTAGGAGTAAAAGTGCTGGAGAGATGACTCAGTGGGTAAAGGTGCTCACTGTCAAGCTTGAAGTCCTGAGTTCAATCCCTGGAACCCACATGGAGGAAAGAGACTAGCCTGCCTGATTGTGATTCATAAGTCATTTACCAACCCAGAGTCACAGACTTTTTAGACAGAAATATGGACTTTTAGATAAAGAGTGTATCTTCCTGCTGAAAATATCTTCCCTTTCTCAGAACGAAGTCATAAAGGAAGAAAAAAAAAAAAAAGAAAACATTGCAATTCCCGTTTTCTCCTACTTGCCAGGCAGCTTTCCCCTCTACCTCATGGTTCCCATGGTCCTACTGCTCCTTGATTGTTTCTTAGCATGCTCTATTTAAACCAGATGGGGAAGGAACATTCTGAAGCTAGTTCTGAATGCTGGGAGATGGGCATCATAAATTTAAAAAAAAAAAAAAAGACCAATTCAGCAGTTGGGAAACCAGGCAGGAATGAGTTTATCAACAGAGCTGGAAAAGGAGCAGAAAATTGACTCCATGATAAAGGATCTGAGTGCCACTAGAGTTCCCTCCACTTAATATGTAACCACACTGACTTTTTTACAGTAAACCGGAATCTAGCAAGGAGGCAGGGAGAGGCAGTAACAAAGAACATCCAGTGGCTCTCTTTCCATTGCATCACCACCAAGTTCAACCGTTACCCCACAGTTGATGGGGGTATCTGTTTACCGCCTATAAAAGCAAGACATTTTCAAGTGCTGATTTTCTCTAAATATGTTCTGTTTCCTTTACATCTTGCATAAACCAAATATCATCCATATGAGGCTTAATTTGAAGGAAACTATAAGTTGAGCTAATTCACTGTGAAGGATTTTGGAAGTTAAATTTATTCCAGAGAGTCAGCAGCAATGTAGTAAAGTTATCTATGATATGCCTGAACCAGTGCCAGGCTCTAGGAATGCAAATACAGGCCTAGCCCCTGCCCTGAAGTTGTTCATGGACTCCTGGGAGAGAGTCACAATCAAGTGAAAGAACTGCTCTAGATATTGAGATACATGAAAGTGCATGAGATGTTTGGCGACCAGCTCCAATGAGGGAAAGAGTATATAATAGAGATAAAGAAGACAGATTGTGGTTCAGTGAAGGAGGCCTCTACATATACCTATAAAGCCCAAAGAGCTGTTAACCTTTGAGAAAAGGGTGATATGTGGTCCAGGTGGAGGGAATAGGATAAATGGAAACAAGTTTATATTGACATAAAACAATGTGAAGTCGGTGGTCGTGAAAGGTGCTTGAACTCAATGGAAATACATTTTAAGGGAAAGAAATGAGAGGCAAATCTTTGCAACAAGAAGACAGATCATCTGCTGCAGCATGGGCCATGGGACTCTCCCGGAGCCATAGGCACTTCTAAAAGATGTTCAAGAACAGAGTGAACATGATCTGATTTGCACTTTAGATCACCTTGGTAACCATGTGGAGGATGGAATGGAGGTGTTAGAGAGAACAGTGAGGGGGTGGATGCAGCAGGCCAGGTGGGAGGGACAGGGCCTGGTCTTAGGCAGCAGCAATGGGGATGTAATGAGAAGACAGATGTTCCAAAGCGAGAAACTAGCTAGAGGTGATGAAAACTGGGTTCTTCTCCTGCTTTGGTACAATATCCTCATATAACCTTAGAGAAACCCTTCCTTTCCTAGACATTGCTGCCCCATTTGTCAGGTGAAAGGGAAACATTTTTTGACATGGGAGCAGGCACTACACATGATTTGATTATTTTCTATCATTCACCAAGTAGGACAGTCAGTCAGTAGAGCCTTTCATTCTTTAATATATACTTTTGAAATAGGAAATACTGCTATCAAAAAAGAAAATGGTAGTACAAACAGTCCATCAAAGGCAACAAAGGAGATTGAAGTTCATAAGCACTTTCTGATCATGTGCCTTGTGATATGGTACAGCTATGATGGAGTAGAAATAATTGACACTTGGCCTCTGCCCCTGGGAAGGAAATAAGGCAACCTGTGATTAATTCGAGTCAACCAATATTGAGAAAGGGCCCATGTAGGCAGTATTGTGTCTGCCAGAGAGAAGAAACAGAGGAAAAGGACAAGATCCCTTGCACAAAAGACCTCTTAGTCACAAATGGAATAAAAGTATTGTTACTACTAGAAAGTTGCAAAGCATTGTGGGAATTCAGAAATAAACCAGGACTTTAACCAAGTTAAAAAAAATCTCAAAATATTTGATTATTATTATTATTTTTTTTGCCATGGAAATCTGAAGTATTTTCTGTGGTCCATACCTGCTTAGAGTTCTATTAGTGACAGCAGATGAAACAGGAGGTGACCGTTTAAACAAAGATTTTCTATGCGTATGGCTCTACACTAGGCACTCCATGTAAGAACAAGACATGTTCTTTGCTCTCAAAGAAATCAGTCAATGGCTATAACATTTGGATTGTGACAGAGAATGTAGAGAAGTTTGGATTCCTACAACCAAAGTGCCTTGAACGGTGCCTAATTGTTCAGCAAATGTTCAACTGAGGCTAACAAAATTTAATTTGTTAATTTTTTAGAGAAAATGAAGTTGACACAAAACAAAACAGAAAAACCTGAACACTTCATACTTAATTAGTCCAAGTATACACTTAGGAAAAATTATTTTAATGTAGGAACTCATGAGTAATTCATGAAAATACAGGCTTATTGTAATACAAATTCCTACAGGTTTCTAAATGACAGATCCACATTCCCAAAATCTTGGAAATCAGATGGCATCTAATTTGCTTTAAGGAACATTTGGTTGATCAATTTGATTCTTTAAACCAAGGTGAGCTCTATGTTTGGAACTTTCCTTAAAAGAAATTGATTGCCAATTCTTAACGTTCAGCAAGCTGCTCTTGCTGAAATCTTGTATCAAATCTGAAAAGACCATACTTCACAATGGCACTGGCCAGGAGAGCAGGATGTCTTGCTGGCAGGGAGGAGAGGATTCTGCCACTAACCTGGCTGGGAAAAGTTGTGGACTTGGCAGGTGAGATACTATAGGTGAAAAGATTTGAAATAGATCAAAGGCACTAAGTTAACAATGCAGGAGGGATTTTAAAGGAACAAGTACTGGATTGTGATAGATTTCATGACTAAAGGGGCCCAGAGTACTAATGTCTCTTCTGGAAAGAAATATTACATATGATTGAAAGTCTTTGGTCAGTTAGAAATAATCCTTTAAGACTGGGGATAAGCTTGGCCCTGGGATTTTGAACTATGTTAGAGGCCAAGTGAGAAGGCCACCACACTGGCCACCATTGGAAAGAAGAGGCCACGGTGAAACAGACGTTAATCTTAGGGGATTTGGGTTACAAGTTGGCTTCGTTGTCATCCAGGTTCTGTTGTTCATTTAATGTTAATACCCTGGACAATCACTTAAGTGTGAAGTCCTGTCTATAAATGATGATAATAATGGGGTTGTTATATAGGAAGTCCATGACAGAACAGACGTAAGCAGCTCAGCACAATGCCTGGTGCATACAAGCATGGCAAATATTACAATTATAATTAGTTTTCCTGCAAGAAAAATGTTCATTCCAAAATTGGCTAAAAAAAAAATCAGCTCGAACATATATGGATGATGAATTTGCAGAAATGAGAGTGGGTGTTTCATTTTAATATAATTGCAATGTGCTGAAGAACTTGGCAGCATCTTCTGTCAATCATGAACCATTTTTCATAGTGGTGTTACTTTGTGAGTGAACTTGGATCATATGTGCAATGTTTTACTAAATATGTGCTTTCAGGTGGCACTAGGTAGCATGGGTCACTTCTGAATACCATTTGATACTATTAAGAATGCTAGAGCTGGGTGTGGTGGCGCACGCCTTTGATCCCAGCACTCACAGAGGCAGCAGATCTCTGTGAGTTCAAGGCCAGCCTGGTCTACACAGTAAGTTCCAGGCCAGCTGGGGCTATAGGGAGACCCTGTCTCAAAAAGACCAGAAAAAAGAATGCTATACTGGAAGGACTTTGATTTGAGTATCAGTCTTGTCACTTGCTTATCAGCGCTGACAAAACAAAATCTTTCTCTGTCTCCACATCTGTATAATAAGGGTAATAATCATACTTATAGTTCACATGATGAAAGAACTTCATTTGCAATCGTATCTTTGCTGAGTTCTTCCCTATGTTACCTCCCAGTAGTGTGGCTATAAAGTCAGGGTCTGGGTCTGTGGGTGAAAGTTCAGAATCAGCCAGATGGTATCAGGCAACCTGAGAAGCAGAAAACTGCTAAATGATTACCCCCCTACCCCCAAGTAACAGCAGCTTTGCAGCATTCAGGACAGTTAGCCCCTGGCTAGGGAGGGGTGGGTGGCAGGTAGAGGTCCAGCAGGACAGGAAAAATACTTCTGAATGTACATAAGTATGAGAAACTTTGGGATCTATGGCTGGGCTGCAACTTTCCAAAGCTCATTACAAATAAATGCTCCCAAGTGTCTGTCTAGAGTAGACACCTAAAAGGTTCCAATAAAGGCAGATATGGATGAAAAGATAGAAGCCCAGATATGTAACAAAGACTGAAGAGGATCAAGTGGAAAAAACAAGGTATATCACTTGGCTGTGATCCAAGCAAGCCCTTCAAGCCTCAGAGCTGAGCCTCAGAGGTCTGAAAGGGAGCAGTGTAGGGCTGTTGAACTGTGTGTGTGCATATGGAAACACACACACACACACACACACACACATACATATTGGCCTGTATGTCTTTGACAGATGATCTTCATATTTCTGTGGCTCTTAGAATCAGAGCTAAGGCTAAGTGAAATGAGAAATTTGATTTCCTTTCCTCCCTCCCTCCTTTAACAAAAATATTTTATTTATTATTTTTATTTTATGTGTAT
>NW_008347536.1:5709752-5745704 GCF_000622305.1 Nannospalax galili | reverse complement strand
CATGTGGGTGCTGGGATTCAAACCCGGGTCTTCTGCAAGAACATTCAGTGTTCTTAACCTCTGAGACATCTCTCCAGCACCACCCTCCAGCCTCTATTTTTTGAGACAGGTTCTCCCTGGAGTCCCAGTGGGCCTGGAATTCACTAAGTAGACCAGGCTGGCCTTGATCTCACAAGAGACCACCCTGCCTCTGACTCCAGAGTACTAGGACTAAAGGCATGCACCACCATACCCAGCCAGGACTTTACTTCCTTAATTTTTAAATTTATCTTTATTTATTTATTTATTTATTAGATTTTTTTTTTTTTTCGTCTTTTTTGAGACAGGGTCCCCCTGTAACCCCAGCTGTCCCGCAACTCACTATGTAGACCAGGCTGGCCTGGAACTCACAGAGATCTGCCTGCCTCTGTCTCTTGAGTACTGGAATTAAAGACGTGGCCATTGGGCCTGGCTCACTTTTTTAATTTAAATAGAAAGTTATTTAACCTCAGAGTCTTGTTTCATCTTTAAAATTATGATAATAAAATGATATTATAGGGCTGGAGATGTTGCTCAGTGGTAGAGGTCTTGCCTAGCATGTGGGAGGCCCTGGTCTTGATCCCTAGCATCACAAGAAAGAAGAGAAAGAAAAAGAAAATTACTTTAAAATTTACACTGAACTATTGAGCATCTGTAAGGAAGAATGGAGAGACTTTTGTACAGTGCCATGAAGGATCTCCAAGACATCTCACTAAGTGAAAAAAGAAAGTACAGAAGAGAGAGCATAGGATCCTCCTTTGATATGGAAAGGGCTAAAAACTGCCTCCCTGTCTACCATATACACACTAACACATACACACATCTATCGCTATACGATATACTGTCTTTGTAAAGGAAATCCCAGAAACAGACTCCCCTGAACCTAAAAATAATGGTTAGCTATATGCAGTGGATAAGAGTAGGAGAGGAAACAATCTTCTCAATAACTACCTAATAAAAACAGATATTTAATTTTTAAAAATAAGTTGGGCTAGCAATTACAACATACATCATGATATTGTTTTGTTTTTGTTTGTGATGCTAGAGATTGAACTAAGGATCTCATAAACTCTAGGCGGACGCTCTACCACTGACCTACATCCTCAATCCATGAGGTTGAGGACTAAATGAAATAATGCATTTAAATAGTTTAGCATGTAGCTAGACACATAGTAAGCATTCAATAATAGCCACAGAGATGCAAGAGGCTGACTCCTGGGGCTCACATTGAGGCTTGAAGAGCACAGACATTGTGGGAAGCTTCTGACTTCCTCTTAGGTCATCCAACCAAAAATTTCCAGGGATTTGGGCAAAATGCTGAACCAAAAATAACAGTGAACTTTTACCCAGGAATCTGAGTACAAAGGACAGAACCTTAACTCCAACATGGCCCAGGTTCAACCATGACTCCAGGAATTAGAAATGATTTTAAAATAGCAGGGGGGCTGGAAAGATGGCTCAGTAGTTAAGAGCACTGGCTGCTCTTGCAGAGGATCCAGGTTTAGTTCCCAGCACCCACATGGTGGTTAACAACCCTCTATAACTCCAGTTCCAAGAGATCTGATGCCCTCTTCTCGCCTCTGTAGATATTGCATGATACAGGTGCACATACTTACATGTAAGCTCATTCACATAAAATATAAATAATTTTTTTAATTTAAGAAAGTAAAATAACTGGGTATGGTGGTGCATGCCTTTAATCCCAGCACCCAGGAGGCAGAGGCAGGTGGATCACTGTGAGTTCGAGGTCAGCTGGGTCTACATAGTGAGTTCCAGGTCAGCTAGTGCTACATAGTGAGACTGGGAGGGAGGGAGGGAGGGAGGGAAGGAAGGAGAGAGAGAGAACTACAGGTGACAGACTCCAATACAATATCCTTTTGACCTACTGTGTCCAGAGGACAGTATTTGGAAAGGATATATTTTGATGGAGCAATTGGAAATGTCACAGTAGATTGAGAAGTATATTTTTTTAAAAACTGAATGAATATTGCCCTTTATGTAGTTGCAGAATTAATAATACCTTTTTGCTTTATCTGTACTTAAAAGATTTAATAATCAGACTAAAAAGGTAGGAAATCACAGTGATTTGTGAGCATTTAGATATTGTTATACAAACAACTGCTTTAACATTCCTCCTTTACTTAGAGTTATGCTAAATAGATGATAAAGACTGCAATTTTTATAGTTCTTTTTGGATTAAAACATATCACTTTTAACACAGAAATGTACCATTTGGGGCACTTTTGGGGGGAATCATGCACCATATGATCTATAAAGGGAGCAAGCAGGAGGCATCCTTGTTTAGATACCAGATTGTTAGCTGTAGTTAAAAATTTCAGCTCAGAGAGCAGAGAGATTTGGGCACAAGTCTTGCTAATCATTAGTTAAGTCACTTTGGGCAAATTACTTAATCTTGTTGAACTTCAATTTTCCCATTGGCAAAATTGGGATAAATAAAACCTGACCTAACAGGGATGCTATGAAGAGCAATTTTTAAAAATTTATTATTTTTATTTGATGTGTATGAGTGTATTGCCTGCATATGTATAAGCATACCCATGTCCTGCAGTGCCTGCAGAGGTCAGAAGAGGGCATTGGATGCCCTGAAACTGGAGGTATAGATGGCTGTTAGCCACTATGTGGGGTGCTGGGAATTGAACCTAGGTCCTCTGCAAGAGCAACCAGGGCTCTTAACCACTGAGCCATCTCTCCAGTCCTGAAGATCAAAATGTTTTAAAGACACTTAAAATGCTGGAATATGGCAGACATTTAGTAAATGTTATCTGTTATCATTATCATCTATCTTTTTACTCATTCATCCTACCAAACTATCATTTAGGCATCATGTTATGTCAACCTTTGAGTTCGACATAGCGAAAAAAAAAAAAAAAAAAAAAAAAAAAAAATCAGGAAGAATAAGATGCAGTATTTGTATAGAGAAATATTCTTAGCTTGAGGGAGAACAAATAAGACAAATACTGCGGGTATTATGACAGACATCAATGGACGTATACAAGGGCATAAAGAGCACAGCTGAGTCTGCCACAAAGATAGTACGTGGCTTTGTGGAGCTGTGGATCCTTAACATGGGATGTGTATCACAGGCCTTTAGGACAAAAGCACAGGAAGACATGGACATTTGGAAAACTAGGTCTGATAAAAGGGGTGAACATCTAATACAACTGGGTCTTAGGGGGTAAGGGAGACAGCCTGGGAGCAGGGCCAGGAGTCATGGCACACAGGGTAAGTATACAAGGAAGTTTCTGTAATGTAGTATCTTTGACAAGTCAACTTTTTAAATTAGGAGTTCAGGGACAGTTAGCGTTGCTCCGCCACTGTCTTGAGGGTGGAAGGATTATTATTATAGTCTACAGAAGGATAATTTTTCACTTCCTTGGCAAGGATTATAAGACACCCTTGAAAGAGTGTCTTGCCCCATCTTGCCAAGAACTTCCCATCTTTGCAAACTCAGTGTTGACTTCCAAGTCAGCATGAGAGTCTGTCAGCAAATTTTCCCCATCCACATTTTTTTTTTTTACTTCTCTTAAACAGATAGTTCATTCTAACATGAAAGGAGTGACAAAGTTAGTATTGGTTTAAAAGCATTTTTAAAAATGGGGTATGGTAAAATGGAGGCGATCTTGACATGTAACATCATTGCAAATGTCTTCTGCTTAACAAAGGTGAGAATTTGGGAGAGAACCTTAACTTATTTTTCTATAACGAGACTATGGACTTGGACTTGTCTTTTGGAATGTTCAGTATATGAAATAACTAGTGCTATTTACTACCAAGAATGACGGGGTCTTGAATGGTGGCATTAACTACAGGCAAAAGAAATGATTTGGATGGTAGCCTTAGAAAAAAGAAATCTGAAGGAAGCCAGGCATGGGTAAAGGCACAAAAGTCAGGCCAGTCTGTACTGCTATGTGGACCACACACTTGCTCAGATAGAGTAAGTAAAAACTGTAATTTCTGTGTGTTAGAATTAGGCTGGAGCTCTTTTGATCTTGATCTTAATCTCCCTCCTGGCTCCTCTCCCCTACTCCCTCCCTCTCTCCCCTCCTAAGTACATGTGAAAATTTCCCCTAGGAGAATGAGCATCCTGTATCAATCCAGGTCAACTAAAATAATACTTTTCAGAAGTCTGAAGTTAATTCAGTTCCGTAGATCTGGAACAGACATGCTAACAAATGAGGTTTGCTAAATGTAAGCATTTTTAAAAATAATCCATGCAAACATTCTTAAAAGGGGTGATGGAAAGAAGGGAACTGCACACTGTTGATAGGAATTTCAGTCCTTCCTAAATGCACTATAAATAATAACAACACGATGCATTAATCCAGTGGGTGAAAAAGCATTCATTATCCCTTATGGCTCATCAGTGCTGTTCAAGCATCTCATAGACAAGACTGAATTCTCATGTGGCCCTCGGAAAACCACATACCCTTGCCTTGTAACCCAGTATCTTTAACTGGTGAAAGCACATTAACTCTGTAGACCACAAATATATTTATACTAAAGGCTACTTACAATGGAATTTAAAGGAAATTTGATGGTAACATATCACCAAAATCCTATATTCTGACCTATAAATCCACTGATGAAAGAATATTGACCAGGAATCAAAATGAGACTTTATGAAGTACATAAATTATAATGTTTAATATCAAGTATTAATGGGACAATACGCATGAAAATCTCAATAACTTTTAAAATATTCTAAATAATCTACCTTTTCAATGCAATTATCTTGAAAGCTTTGGTTTTTAGATACAATTTCTGAAAACTCATATAAATAGCCGTATCAATAAAACTGAATACTTTTCATGGCAATGCTACTTATACTGGTGGTAAAAAACAAACAAACAAAAAAACAAACAAAGCAAAGCAAAGAAAGATCTTTAAATATATAATGATGGAAAACTGGGTAAACCAAAGCACTGTATTCATTTTAAGAAACCTTAGCCTCTTGAAATTTCCCTTACACACACACACACACACACACACACACAGAGAGAGAGAGAGAGAGCGAGAGAGAGAGAGAGAGAGAGAGAGAGGGAGAGGGAGGGAGGGAGAGGGAGAGATCTCACACCATATACTTCAATGAAAGAGGAGGGTATGAACTACTGTGTGTAATATGATGGAGATTTGTAGAACATAGAGAAAGGATGATAAAGACTAGCAAAAACAATGGGGATTATTTCTTGATTATTTTCTTCTAGATTTTTTTAGTAATTTAAAAATCAAAATAAAATGCCATTTTATGAGAGCTTAGTAGGTCGAGTTGTAGAAAAGTACTTTGAAAAGCTTTGCATTAAAAATAACATTTATGGGGCTGGAGAGTTGGCTCAGTGGTTAAGAACACTGACTACTCTTGCAGAGGACCAGGGTTCAATTCCCAGCACCCACATGACAGCTACCAACCATCTGAACTCCAGCTCAAGGGAATCCAACACCTTCTTCTGACCTCTGAGGGCACTGTAAGACAAGGGTGCACTTACACACATGCAAGCAATACACTCATAGACATAAAAAATAAAATGAAATAAATGTTTATAGCTGGATATAGTGGCACATGTTTAAATTCTCAGCATAAGCAGGGGGATTGAGAGTTTGAGGCCAGCCTGGAGAAATTAGTGAGATTCTGTCTCAGAATAAACAACATGTTGGTAATACCTTTTAAATGACACTGTCAAATGCATATTATTTAATGTAACTGAGTCAAGATGGGAAGTTGTACACACAAGCTGATCTCCCCTTTTTATTACATATACAGAAATAGGACTGGTCTAAAATAAGACAAAAAAGAAAAAACATCAGGGACCTGTTGAGTATCAGACATCACCAAAAAAGTTCTTTTCTCCTTAGCTTTTACACTTATATATTTTGCAAAGTTTCAATAATAAACATTATAATAAGAAAAAGCAATTTCTGTAATTCAGGAGCAAAAAACTAAACCTTCAAATTATTGAAATATTAAACCATGAAGATTGGACTTCCAGCCTTCTAAATCCAAATCTACTTTCCATGCTGTTAGCTGTTTCAGTATAATATAAATCTAAGGGGAAAGGTCTGTGATGACTAAAAAAGGCAGAATGCACCCTTCTACGTATTCCCATTAATCTTTTTAAAACATGCAATTAAGATTTACAGATCTCTTGGCAATGAATTCTTTTTGGGAAAAAGAAAATACTCAAAAGCTTATGAAAACCTATTATGTGTGGTTCTTGGAAGCTATGTCTAATGTTAAAGGCAAAGGAGGGCAGATTTATAGCCACTGTACAAACTAACATCATTTTCAACTTAGTTTTTATTATTTTATTGTTTTTATTTTACGTGTATGAGTGTATTGCCTGCATGTGTGTAAGTGCACCTGTGCCATGCAATGTCTGCAAGGGCCAGAAGAGGTCACCAGATTCCCTTGGCACTGGAGTTACAGACTGTTGTTAGCCACCATGTGGGTGCTGGGAATTGAACCCAGGTCTTCTGCAAGAGGAGCCAGTCTCAACTTCTGAGCCATCTCTCCAGTCCCTTCAACTTAGTTTTTAAAGCCAACAACAATTTTACTTTCAGTTCAGTCAAGAATTTTTAATCTCCATTGCATGTCAGGTTTGATTTGGTACTGAGGACATAGAAGCACCTGCAACCAGTACTGGAGAGAGTGCATTGCTCTCCGTGGACATGCTGAAGCTGTGGCAAAGATGTTATAACAAGAATCCAGTATGTGAGGTGGCCACGCTCTGGAGCCATTTCTTAGCCTGCAAATCTCCCATTCCCAGCCTTCCTTTCCAACCACCCGCAATTCCACTTCCACAATCCTCTGGGAAGCAGAACCTGATTTAAATGCTTGCAGTAATCTATTCACATATGACAGGGCATTTCGAGCACTAATGCCAGGGAAAAGGCATGAGGAACCATGCAGAGTGAACAAGGAAGAGTGTGAAGGTGGTATAAGCTATGCATTGACTGTCTACTGCTGTGAGCAACTGGAACACCCTGTGGGGCCTTCTGAAGAGTACACATAATGCAATTCAGAATTTCCTATTCAAGGGATGAGGAGGAGAACCTCTATCCTTCAGTTCTCTTCCCCTTGCTAATTGGCAAGGGTTGCCACACAGGCTGCCGCTGACTCCCTCTTGCTTCTAGTTTGTGCATACCAGAGTGATGAGTAGGTAGAGAGTAGCTATAGGTGTGGCTGCTGAAGCAAAGTGGTATCTGGTTATTCCTGCATGAATCTGATTGCTGTAGCAATGCCTTGAGTTAATTTGGCAGAAAAGATGTAAAGCCGAATGCAAGAGATCATAGCACAGTAAAGATTCCTAAGCCATCTCAAAGAATGGTAACAGCAGTAACTGTAAATGAGTTTCATACAGAATCATAGTGCATGCAAAGTACAGGTCTTTTAAATCACTCAACCCTCAAAACAAACTCTGTGACATACGTCATACTTTCAATTCAATTAAATACAGTGAAATAGCTTTCTTTATGCTAAGTGGTCTGTCAGAGGTCATCAGTAAAAGGCAGACAGAAGATGAGGCAGAAGTTCCAGCTATGGAGCCCTAGACAATTGCTCCTTCCAGTTCCTATGTGTCCAAATGTTTCCTAGATGAGAAACAGAGGGAGGAATCACTTATGCTCAGGAGTTCCTATTTTTACGTCTGTCTTTGATCAGAGCTTGAGTTCCTAGAAGGCAGAAGCTGTCATCCACATCCACTCCCTAGTACTTGTGTAGCCTATGACAAGTGCTCGATGCTTTTGAGACTAGTTGAGAGTCTGCTTCTCCACAGGATGAGAACATTCACTCCAAGTAGACTATTGGTTCCTGAGAGCAAGAACCATATCCAATCATCTTTATAACCCAGCACCCAAAACATAGTTCAGTCAATCTTAGTTCATCCTAATAGAATGAAAGTTTCCAGGCAGAGCATAATGATTACAATGTTGCCTTATGTCAGGAGGCCCGATCTACTTGTTATAGGACCTTGAAAAACTATGTAATATCTTCTTAAGCCACAGACTTCTTGTCTACAAAAGGACATGATGTTAATTGGACTCTATCAGAATGCTGTTGTGAAGATGATGTAATACAAATAAAAGCATTTCTTGTTAGTATCTGACCCATAGAAAGCACATAACAAACCTCATCTATTGTTGTTATTTGAGGTTTTGTGCTTTTAGTGTTTACACTGTATTCAAAGTTCCTAAACTAGCTCCAAAGACCTTTGGACTAGCCACTGTGGCATGGGAAAACCTGCAGCACACAAAGCATAATAAATAAAGATGGTACCTGGCACCTAGCTGATGCTCCATAACTATTTGTTGAATATTAAATGAAGCAGTGAGCCACAGTTGCTGCACTCTGGCATCCGTAGCCCACAGGCTTCAAACCAATGAATGCATTGTAAATTGTCAACTAATATCTGCTAGGGAAAAGATACTAGTGAAGGGAACGACTGCGCAAGGTGAAAGGTGTACGCTAGCAAAGCAAGGCTAGATCTCTGAGGCTCATTTTCCAAATAATCTGATCACAAATTTCTTTTAATACTCGACCTTACATATCACCAAATTAAATAGCCCTGTGTTTGATGGTCTAAAACGTCATCATAATCTAACCTTAAAATTTGAGGACTTAAGGATCTATTTAGAACTATTATTTGGTAGGACAAGGAACCTAGAAAACCTGAGTGATAGTAAGTCAGTATCTGAGGTTATATGGGAAGAGTGAACGTTCTATTTGGATCATGATGGAACCATCTGCAGGCTCTGCCACTTGCTAATTGAGTAAACTTGGACAAATTACTTCCTGTTGAGGTCTATTTTTCATAAGATAATATGAGGCTGCTGGTGCCCGTTTCCCTGACTTCACCTAATGATTTATTGGGAAAACAGCATGCCTGGCATGTGGTATATACTCAATTGCACTGGTACCTTTCCCTTCATTAAGCAAAAAAAGTATGTATTCTTGGGTAGTGACTAATGTCATTCATTCTCTTACCCTGCCCACCATCCCAACGTACATCATGCAATTCTTCATCAATAAAGAATTTTCCTAAGAAAAAAGTTCTCAAATCAGAGTACCTAGGGCCAAATTTTGCAAAGTAATTTTTTTTTTTAACAAGATGACTTATTAAGCAGCAAACCATATCATAAAGTTCAGCCCAACCTCAGCTAGCTTTCTGGCCAATAATCTGGGCAGACTTCTACATCACACTGGCCAGAAGATAAAGACAGTGATTCATTGGGCATCATTACAATTACTACCCTGGTGTTAGTAATATTCTTCAGACTGCCCATGAAGCTTAGTGGCTGAGATAGCAGTCAGGAGTTATTTTAGGTTCCAGAGCATCCGCAGGTTTTGTTCTCAGTAGAGAACATTAGGTTACATAATTGTCTTGGCTTCTGCTCCAGAAGGTGAACCTTGACTTGTCAATTAACTATCGACACAGAGGTCTTCAGGAGCAGAGGCTGTTGTACCTGGACTGGATTTCCCCCAAATTGCTTGGAATGCAAAGATGACACTTAAACTCCCTAGACAGTTGGCAGGAAAAAGAAGTTTCTAAGCAGGCAGCCACTGAAAAGACAGTCTAAAAACCAGGTTTTCTTTTCCACTGCATTTGACTCTTCTGCTCTCCTTCCTGATTCCTGTGTGGGTAGGCACTGCGTAAAGCATTTTTGAGAACAGGGGTTAAAAATGGGGCCCATGGATGACAGGAGACTATGAGGGGCTACGTGGCAGGAGAGTTCAACGTATGCACGATCAGTGATGAGTTAACACATGCTCACAAAGTAATCTCCATCTGCTCCAGGAGGCACAGGAGTAAATTTTGGAAACACAAATAAGGAACATTGAAGGGAGAAAAAAAGTAATCAGAGACTAACACAATATACAGTTCACACAAAATGTTCTCGTTTGAAGATATGGACGGCACAATCCAAACTTGTACGTATGCTCATGTCAAGAATATGGAGAACAGTGAAAGCTTAGTCTCATATCTAAGCTTTCTACGTGGTTTTCCAGTAGTAACAGGAATCTAAGGGCGGGTAGAGTCAGTTCGTGTGAATACACTTCAAAAATAGATCTAGAAATGTACTCGAGCATTGCAAACACCACCAAAATAAAACTAAAACACGAGATAATAAAGTCATACATAGTAGTAAATGTTAATAATTATCATCTGTAATACTAATAAACACAGCTAATAATTTGGCCACTAACTGTACACCAATTCTTATTGTAAATACCTAACATGAACTATCTCCTTTATTATCCTCTTGGGGGAATGAAAACTTGGTTTTTAGATTAGGCTTCATGACTTCAGTCCCATGAACCTTCCTGAATGTAAAAATCACAGCCTAAAGAATGACCTCTCACACTCTTTCTTGTACTATACACTCAAAATTCTGTGTGCAATTCAAAAGCAAATACACATACACATTCTTTCTTGCCTTATGCACACATGGAGAACTAGACAAAGGATATGACAACTCATTAGGGCTGGCGTGACAGTTCAGTTGGAAAAGGGCTTGTTATATAATCATGAGGATGATCCCCCCTCAGAACTCATGTCTAAGAAAAATAGTCCAGTGTGGTAACATCCACACTGATAACTCCAGTATTGAGGAGATGGAAACCAGAGGATCCCTGGTTCTCACTTGCCAGCCAGCATAATCAGTGAACTCCAGGCCAATGAGAAACCTGGTATTACAGAAGAAGGTGGACAGCACCTGAGGATTGACAGCCAAGCTGGTCCTCTGGCCTACACACACACACACACACACACACACACACACACACACACGCACTCACGCGCGCACGCACGCACACATCCACACCTGTACATACATGAACACATACATACGTGCACATTCATATAAATACACAAAAAGAATATGACAGCTCATCAAAGGCCAAATGATCTCAGATAAGCTGTTGAAAAGGACAGGGGTCCTTCATGAGAGCCAGGATCTGTGTCTGCTATACCATTCTGGTCAACAGAATCACTCTACTGCAGTTGCTTACGCTAAGACTAGTCTCCCAGGGCTTCTCCTCTAGATGCCTCTGTGACATCATTTACCGCAGAAGGAGGTCTTCCCAGGTAACTGGATGACGTCAGTGTGTAACTTGACATCGTGAGTCATTTGACTGTCATCGTGTAGCAGGCGATGCAGTGCAGATCAAGCTCACCCTGTGGGAGTCCTGCAAGTTCCCTGGTAAATTTTATATTGTTCTGAAGAAACTATACTTGATACCTAGGTCTGACTAATATCCATGAGAGTACAAGATAAGTACCCAGCTCCCAACTTTTATAACTATGAACAAAGTTATATGCAAAAAAAAAAAAAAAAACCCCAAAAAACACCAAAAAAAAACAAACAAATCACAATTGTCGCTAACATGAAGGTCATCATGCAAATACCATGTCTATCTAGACTAGTCAGAGACGGCAATATAACAGCAAGGGCATTCCCACTGCTGACCTTTGTGTGAAGGTTTCCAGTGAGTTTTGCTTTGTGGGCAGAACAGCAGAAGCAGCAGCTGTCCTAGGAGCATCTTAAAACCAGAGAAGCCCAGGTTCCTCCCTGAGCTACAGAACCTAAATTCTATAGGATCCTGTGACATAAAATTATACACATTCTTGCTTTGTTTGTTTTTTAGATACAGGGTCTACCTATAACCCCAGCTGAACTGGAACTAGCTATGCAGACCAGGCTAGCCTCAACCTCACAGAGATCATCTGCCTTTGACTCCCAAGGCCGGGATTAAAGGGTGCACCACCATGCCTGATTCCTGTTTATTATTTTTGAAAAAGAATTGTGTATTAAAAATTTTACTGGAAGCTGAATTAACGTCTGAAAAAGAAAAGACCGTTGAATGTGCTCCATTATAGCACTTACACAATGGCTTCATTTTTTTTTTTTTTGTTAATCCTAAAAATTGGGGGGGAGGGCTCTTTTTTTAATCTTCCCTAGCCTCTTACTGATAAAGGCATTGTCCAATGAGAGTTTAAAGGCTTCATCCCAGGGAATTAATTTGAAACTAGGTATTTCTATAAACTATACTATACCTTAATAGATGCGTACAGAAAGCCAATTTAAATTCAATTAGTCAGAAAAAGCAGAACTTGAACTGAAGTTTGAAGGGTAAGATCTGCAAATGGGCCAGCCTTCTAGAGCAGTGGAACAGCAGGAGAAAAATACTTGGGATGGGCAGGAGAAAGTGTTTTTAGGAGACGGCCAAAGAAAATATTTAAATGTAGAATTCCCATCCTTACATAAGTAGTAGGAAGGCAGAGTAAAAAGAGCAAGTCGGACTACAGCTCTGAGTGATTTGGCAACACAAAGACTGATATACGAAAGGTACTTTCAGAAGTTACTATTGTTTTGTTCATTACGTTTCAGTGTTGATTTCAATATACACAAGGAAATAATGCCTTTAAAACATTTTATTATTTTTATTTTATGTATACGGGTGCATTACGAGCATGTAGGTAGGTGCATTTGTGTTGTGCAGTGTGGAAGTCAGAAGAGGGCACTGGATCCCCTGAAACTGGCATTGAAGACAGTTGTTAGGCAGCATGTGGGTGATAGGAATTGAACCCAGGTTCTCTGCAAGAGTAGATCATGCTCTTAAATGCTGAACCATTTGTCTAGCCCCAAAATAATGCTTTTGAAAAGAGAAATAAAAAGACACACTTTTGAAGATTTTTCTATTGCGCTATGGCACTGGTACCATCTGTAACTCTTCATTACTTTTATCAACCCCTGGCTGTATCCCAGGAGACCTGACTTTACTGTTTGCTGACCAGACTATAAAGTATTTGTCAGCATGTGGGAAAGTATAAGGATGAAAAGCACACTGGCTCAGAACACGTGTGGTTCAAGCAGGACATTTGGTGGATTATTCTTCCCTTGAACATCAAAAATATGGAGTAAAGCTACCCGGATGGGCTTGAAAATACACTTTTAGTTAAATGCCAAGCCAGTAGAACGTGTTTTTCTAAGGGTCACATATATGAAGCAACTTGTTGCTAAGCAACTTCTTAACAAAACAAACTGTTGTTTCAGAATCAGAAACATAAATGTAATTATACAAAAAGTATCAGTTTACTATCATGCAGGATTAAGAAAAAGATGGGCCAGGCAGGCGTGGTGGCACATGCCTGTAATATCAACACTCAAGAGGCCGGGGTAGAAGAATCTAGAATTTGAGGCTAGCCTGGGCTGTGCTGCAAGACCCAGTCAATGGAAGGAGAGAAGGAAGAAAGAGTCAGGGATATAATGGGAAGGAACACTGAAGACATAGAGAAGAACTGGGGTGATGTACAGAAAACGGGAGGAAAGACACGGAAGGAGTAAGAAACTACTGTGAGAAGATAAGCCCCTGAGGCTCATCATGGTTCTTCCTATCTATGACCTACTTTAACAGTGGGTCTAACTCCCTATGGTGGACATTATGTTCATTTTAGAGATAAGGAAAGTATCACTACTAGAGATTAAATAATGAGTCTAAGAAGACACTGATGAAAAGCACTAGAGGTGTGATTCAAACATTCGATCTACTCAACCCAGGAGACTGAAGAGAGATCACTCAAACCCTACAGCAGATTACTTTACATCTCTAACACTAATAAAAGCTTTTCCTAGGTGGGATGTGGTGGCACATGCCTTTAGTCTGGGCACTCAGGAGCCAGAGGCAGGTGGGTCTCTGTGAGTTCAAGGTCAGCCTGGTCTACATAGCAAGTTCCAGGCCAGCCAGGGCTACATAGTGAGGCCCTGACTCAAAAAAAAAACCAATTTTTAAAAATTGCTTTTTCATTTGGAAAATGGGATAGCAGTTATAAAACAACTAGATACAATATGTTTAACTATTAACAGCTATCACTAGAGGAGTTCCTTGAAAAGGGTCAGTTAACTCACTGTTAATGAATTTGAGTGTTGGAATTTCTCAGGAATTCTTAGCTTTTTGGGCAAAGAATCCTCAAATCTATCTCTACCAATCAACTACTCCATAGACAGTTAACATTTCCTCCATATATATCTGACTAAATGTTATTAAGTGCACCTAGGTTATGCTTTGACTGAGTCACTGTATCGTTGAGGTAGTTAGGGGTCCCTGGAGAACTCAAGGGCTGGGAATTGCCACAAGCATAATTCTTGTGGTAGCACACACTGAAGGACAGTGAGAAGAGCTCAGTAATACCTACTCCTGTCTCCCTCCGAAGGACAGTGAGAAGAGCTCAATGATGCCTACTCCTGTCTCCCTCCTTTTCAGACCAAAGATGCTCATCCTTGTCATTTTAATGATTGTCTTTTCCCCTATCCATTCTGCTCATGGCTGAGATGTGATTTTTTTTCTAATGGTAAAACCAATTCTTTCCCTTTCTTAATAAAAGCCAATTAACTGACCCTACTTACACATTAAAAATCGAAGTCCAACTGGGCATAAAGATCCTTCTGTGATCTGGGCCCTCCCTCCTATCAGACCCCACTAGATACTGTGGGAACTCCAGGTTGTGCGACTACTCCTGCTTTGCAGCTGAGGCTGACAGCCCCAACCATGTTCTAGATTTTTCTCACTGTTCCTTGCTTCCATTCTTCACGGCAGATTTCTGAATACTTCATGTCTCAGCCTTGACATTTCTTCTCCCAGGGAGCCTTCTTTGGTCCTCTTTTCAAGGTGAGGTAAGAATTTCTCCCCTAGCAGCTAAGAAGTTTCCATTATTGCATTGCAATGTCCTCTTAAGTAGAGTTATACTCTATGAGGATGGATATCCTGTCTGACTTTACTATGATATCTAGCACAGTGCCTGACACATAACATTGGACAGGTGCTCAATGAAGATCTGCTTAAAACTCCACAAGAGCCCTAACTCCAGAAGTGGGGAGCATGGGTTTTTGTTTTTCCTTTTGAGTCATCTTAAATCTTTGCAGAAGAAGAGTATCCATCAATTCAAATCTTCAAGTAGAGACAGGAGAATGAAGAAGAGTATCCATCAATTCAAATCTTCAAGTAGAGACAGGAGAATGAAGAGAACAGAGGTGTTGAAATTGACTGGAAGATGCTGGTGGTCCTGGCAGCAGGTCCTGGTGTCCTTGGCCAAGTCTCTTCTATCAGGGTTTTCCTACCTACTCTGAGAAATTAATACCAGCTACTCAGCTTTCCATTTTTTATATGAACCTGAGAGTCCCTCAGTAAGTCTCATAAGGAACTGGTGATAAAATGAATCTATAGTTGAGTGGCTTTTGATTAACAGTAAAAAACACAACTATTTACACACTGTTTATCTTATAATAGGTACTAAGTAATGTAGAGACAATTTAAAGTACATAAGAAAACAGCATGGAGATTTCAAAAAAAGAAAGAACCAGCCCCTCAAATAGATAGGCCTGTGATACGTATCAATTCTGTGCATGTTTGCAAAGGGAATCAAGAGATACAGGTGGCCCATGTTTATTGTAGCACTAGTAACAATAGCGAAGATATGGAAATGGACCCAGGTGCTTATCAACCCATGAATGATAAAGAAAATGTGATACATACAGAGGCATATCCAGCCACAAAGAATGAGCCTTGTCATTTGTAGCAAAGTGAATGTAACTGGGGCGGGGGGGACAGGATGGTATATTGAAAAAAAAAGTCACACACAGAAAGGCAAGGCAAGTAGCACATGCTCTCTCATAGGTGAAAGCTAAAAATGTCTACTGAAATAATGATGATTAACAGTTGTGAGGGGTGAGGGAAAGGGTGAATATCAGGAAGCTAGATTTCACATGCTGTTTACACAACTATAATACATGTGAAAAAATAGACATTAAAAATAATATACAGGTGCTGGAAAGATGGTTCAGCGGTTAGGAACACTGGTTGTTCTTGCAGAGGACCCGGGTTCGAATCCCAGCACCCACATGGCAGCTAACAACTGTCTGTAACTCCAGTCCCAGGGGATCCAACAGTCTCTTCTGACCTCCACGGGCATTGCACGACATGGGTGCACTTATCTACGTGCAAGTAATACATGCATACACATAAAATAAAAATAAATTTAAAAAATTAAAAAAATATATACAGTAGGTATTGCATAAGTTATATGAAAACATTATGCTATTTATAACCATGACTTGAGCACCTGTAGGCCTGGGTATCTGTAGGGGTCACAGAGCCAAACCTCTATGGATCTTGAGGGGTACTTTAACGTGAGCATCACATAGTTTCTAAGAGTTAGTATGCATGAACTGATGTAAGTCTTTTCCAAAAGTTCTTTAAAATGTACCCCAAGTTATTTAGTTCACTGTCATTGGTTATACCCATTTGCAGTTAGAAACTTGAATAGTGGGAGGTCAGGGGAGTAGATAACAGAAAATATTGGAAACTTCTGCTTTCTTTTTCTAATTCTTCTTCTTTCCTTTCACACCATTGCAGACTTCTTCCATATCACCTTAATGCTGCATTGTTTATTTATGACCCCCCCCCCTTTTTTTAACTGGAGTTTAAGCTTCTTGCAAGCAGGCCTAGGTCTCGCTTTCTTGTCTTTAATTTAGAAGCCAAAATTCATAGGCACACAAAAAGCATGGCTGAAATGTTTGCACAACTTGCATAAATACTCGGCCAACCATATCCTTAGATTTATTGTCAGAGAAACATCCCTGTCTGTGATTTATTGAAATGAAATCGCAGCTTCAAAGGAAACTTCGGAATCTTCTAGGAATCTTCACCTTTCACCTCTTGCCTCCACGCATCTCACTCTCCACTTAAGCTTCTTTAGTGACATGGATTTCTTATGTGTTCAAGGAAGTGGAGTGGTTCTCAGTATTAAGAGGCCCTAGTGTCTTCCCTTGAAGCTACAGAGGAATGTGATTTGTACATAGCTGGCTCTAATAATGCCAGCACCACTATAAACTGAGTAAAAGCAATTCTTGGTCATTTTAAATGCAAATTCATCAAGTCTACATGATTCAGGATTTTGGTTTCCACTTTAGCAACGAAGGATCAACTTAAATGCATTTTTTCAAATGGACGAGCTCTCCTAGATGTTAGTACAACACAAATCAAGTACAACACAAATCAGTCTGGAGATGAATGAGTTACTGCTGCATCCTACAAGAGGCAGCTGAAGGTTTTGTAGGGGTTTACTCACAGGGTTCCATAGTAACACTCAGGGAGTGAGAGGAGAAAAAGTAAAAATAAAAACAAGATTAACTGTTCAATTAGAGCAGATGGGGAAAAACATCACATAAGCTAATTGATTATAGCTATCATGACAGCTGATTATAGTGTCTGTCTGTAAAAACACAGGAGAAGAACCACAGAAACCCTCATGGCACTGTTTGGCTGCCTTGGTGAAACACCCTTCAAACGGATGATGCAATATAATTGGGCTCATTCTGGTATCTGAGTGAACCCACTGATGTGGTAAAATAGAGGCAAGTTTGTTCTGCTGAACACAGTAAGTTAGACAACCTTGATGCCTGCTTCAGATGCCTAAGTTAGCCTTGGCGCAATGTTATATGATTGTGTGCAATAGAACTGCCTTTGGAATATATTTCTTTTTCTGCCCAAAGGACTTTATGGTCAATGACATTGTTAGGTCTACTGACCTAATGTTAAGGGACCATGTATGTTCAAGTGTTTCTTTAGGAGTAAACATGAGCTTGCCCTCAAACCCACTTTCCTGTTCCCTCTGGTATGCATTCTGCTCAAGGGGTTATAAGACAAATGTATCACAAACCTTTGGGAGGACAGACAGACCATAAACAGAAAATTACAATGCAATAAGTTAAACTCTAGGAGTGCTTTGGGGACATAGCTGGAAAGGACAACTCACTCTGAGCAAGTAGAGGAAAAAGGCTCCCAAATCAGGTCTTAGAACTGGACTTCTAAGGCCATTGGGAGTTCGTCAGACACATAAAACAAGACCAAGTTTTCAAATAACTATATTGCTATTCATGAGAGGGCAGTGTCACTGCTCTGAACTGAGAGGAGGCATGTGCTGGCAAAGAAAGAATGTGCTAAGTATCCCATGCTCTGGAAACACGCTGTTTGCCTGAGGTGCAGACTGGTGATGGTCTTCTCATTTTAACAAGGTAGGGACGAGTGCACTGAGAGCGGCCAAGGGCGGTGAAACCTGGGAGCCCATTTAGACAGATGTTATAAGAAAGTTCAGTCAACATAAAGACTACTCTCAAAGAGGGAACTACTGAGGGAATATTACCTTTACATAAACAGAATCTGGAGGAATTGGGTTCTCACACACCAAAAGGTCAACTCTGCACCTTCTAAATTAGCCAGTCTTCCAGAAAGTGAGGGCCACATTATTATCCAGACAAACACAGCCAGCACTAGATCCGGTCTTGGACTCTGACACATTCGGGTGAGTGCTTGTTTCTCTTTCAACAGTCAATTGAGTGTTGTTCTTCCTAGTACCCATGTTGAGTGACTTACAACCACCTGTGACTGTAGCTCCAGGGGATCTCATGCCACCCTTATTTTTTACTTCCAAGGGTACCTGCACACATGTGGTATACACTCACAAAGACACAAACACATAAGTCAAAATAATAAAAAAATATATTATTTCTTTAAAAAACAGTATATCTTGACCCTTCCTTTCCCTCTTTCTCTGCTTCCTAGCTGCCAAGAAGTAAGTGGCTTTCCTCTGCTACATTCTTCCACCATGATGCTTTTCACCAGAGTCCCAGAAACAGTAAAGCCAACTGACCATGCTATGAAATCTCTTCAACCATAAGCCAAAATAAATCTTTTCTCCTTTAAGTTGATTTTCTTGGGTTTCTGTCCCAAGAGAAACTGACTAATACAATGACTTTTAGTTGCTTTTTCAAAAGCCTTTACATGTGTGCACATCCAGGTAGGGACACACTGAAACAGAGATAGTGTCACTGGGCAGCCCCTGCAGCAAGGCAGTCATTCCAGGGGAGGAGTTTCTATGAGCAGAGGGGCAAGAGGGGTCTGGTCATCATGGGTCCTAGTATCCTGCTCCTGAAGCTATTAAAATGCCTTTACACACCACTCAAAGGAGATATTCCAAAAGAATTTGGGCTGACTCTACAGAGTCCAAATATAATGCAGATTCTTAGTCATCCAATGACGTCCGTAAGGACGCAAGAGAAAACGGTTCTTAGCCTTAGTCCCCCACAAACTGGTGGGGCAAACTCCCCTGAAGCTCCATTTATGTATTATGCCCTGACTCTGCAACTGCAACTCTGTAGACTGTGGTTAAGACAATCTCAGTGCAGCCTCTGCAGTTCCCTGAGCTCCAGTGAGGTAATGTTGGGCAGCATGAGCCAGATAGACACTGGATGACTGTGCTTCCCTGGAGAAAATAGCTAGAATGGGTGATAGAGAGCCTAAGGGGCTGAGAGGCAAAATAGTCTCTGCATTTTGTGTGCCCCAGATGCTTCACCCAGCCGCTTCAACTTCTCAGTTTTCTAAGAAGAGGTGAAGACCATGTCTGGTGAAAAAGAAGAAAGAGAGGAAGGGAAAGGGAGAGGGAGTGGGAGCCGAGCTGGAGCGGAGAGCAAGAGAGGAAACTTGAAGATAAGACAAAGGTAGACAAAGGCTATTTTAAAAGGTAAATGAAGTCATGTCTTTAGTCCCAGTACTCAGAAGACAGAGATAAGCAGATCTCTGTGAGTTCAAAGCCAGTATGGTTTATGTACTGAGTTCCAGGCCAGCTGAGGCTACAGGGAGACCCTGTTTCAAACACCACCACCAACAAAATCATAATGATAATAATAATAAGAATAAAAATAAATGAGCCTGGCACGGTGGCACACATCTTTAATTCCAGCACTCACCAGGCAGAAACAGTTGGATCTCTGTGAGTTCAAGGACAGCCTGGTCTACATTGTGAGTTCAAGGCCAGCCACAGCTACATAGAAAGACTCTGTCTAACTTAAGTAAAATAATATAAAAACTTCTATCTATAAGGGAAGTAGTTCAGCAGGCAAAAGGGCTTTCAAATCTGTTGATCTGAGTTAAATCCCTGGAACTCTTATAAAAAGCTAAGTGAGATGGTGCACATCTGTAATCTCAGCATTCCTACGTTCTATAATGAGGTTGAAGCTCACTGGCCATGTAGTCTACAGCAGAAACTAGAGGGACCTTGCCTAAACAAGGAAGGTGAAGCCCACTTCTCTCTCTCTCTCTCTCCCTCTCCCTCTCCCTCTCCCTCCCCCCCCCAATTTAATTGATATATTTTTTAAAAACCTATATGCCAGGGGCTGGGGAAATGGCTCAGTGGTTAAGAGCACTGACTGCTCTTGGAGAGGACCCAGGTTCGATTCCCAACACCCACATGGTGGCTATGAATCATCCTTAACTCCAGTTCCAGGGGAATCTGAAGCCCTCCTCTGACCTCTGTGACATTGCACAACACGGGTGCACTCGCATACATACAGGCAATACATGAAAACATGTAAAATAAAAATAAAATATTAAAAATAAAGCCTATATGCCTCTTGAAGGAGAAATGAAAAAGAAAATCTAGGATGCACCTAAGAGGCCTCCTTCAACTTCCTGTTTTGTTCTGAATATTGCCACCTATTGAAGGAGAGGCCAGTCCTCCATAAGAGCCCACCCACTGGTGATGATGGGAAGAACTGGCAGAGGTGTGGAACAACCTTGCTACCAATGACAAGGAGCCTGTGGGCTGAAGGAAAAGTGTGAAGAGGATACTGCTGCCTTTAGAGCTAAAATCTTGATGTGGCAAAAAAGGGAGTTAGCAAGACTAGAGAGATGGCCTGGCAGTTAAAGCACAGGAGAGGACCTGGGTTCTATTCCCAGCACCCACATGGTGGCTAACAACTGTCTGCAACTCCAGTTCCATGGGATCTGATGCCCTCTTCTTGTCTCCATGAGCATTGCATGACACAGGTGCACTTACATACATGCAGGCCATATACTCATACACATAAATAGAATGGAATACTAAAAAGAAGTTTTAGGCAGAGGCAGGTGAATCTCTGTGAGTTCAAGGCCAGCCTGGTCTACATAGTGAGTTCCAGGACAGCTGGGGCTACAGAGAGACCCCATCTCAAAAAAAAAAAGTTTTAAAAAGGGGGAGAGAGTAAGGCTGCTAAAAGCAAGAAAAGGAGGAGGATGAAGAGGATGAAGGCAATGAAATTGATGACAAATTAGTCCTATCAGGTTTTCTTCTATATGGCATTTAACCCCCTTATGCCATATACAACTCAGTCCTTTTAAAGAAAAGTGTTTAAATATAAGGCTGTTGGGGGGGTTGTTTTGAAAAGTAAACAGTATCTTTACTTTTTGGGTATAGTCAACACACTACCAAATGTGTCTTTAGAAAGCCTTGTCCTGCTGCCCTCAGAGCTAAAATCCTGATGTGGCAAAAAATGGAGTTAGCAAGACTGGAGAGATGGCTAATCTTCATAGTGAGTTCCAGGCCAGCCACAGCTACATAGAAATGCTACACAGTATTTTCAGTAGCCACTAACCTTGCCTGCTATAGAATGGGTGGTTTAAGTCCTCCCGCATATTTCAATTTCAAGCAGCTTCTTGGTATACAGCACAAGGATTTGGTTGTGTACACATGGGGATTTGGTTGTGTCCTCTTCTGTGCCTCTGACACAGCTCATAAGACGTAACTGTTTTATTTTCTGAATGCCACACTGTAATTTCAGTAATAAAAAGTTGCAGCTGTGTAGCTGCAGCCTCACCGCCAGGATTCACAGCCCATCCTAGGATGGAAGCTCCCTAAGATCAAAGACTACTGTGACGTTTATATTTATCTTTGAATTTCTCCATCCGCCAAAACTTTTTGTTTGTTTCAGACAGTGTCTCCTATAGGCCGGGCTAGATGACTTGAACTCCTAATTCTCCTGCCTCCACCTCCTGAGTACTAGAATTACAGGGGACTAGGATTGCAGGTGGGTATCACCACACCTGGTTTAACAGTTCTGGGGATCTAATCTAGAATTTGCTAGGCAGACTTGCTGCTTAAGTAAGCACTGTATCACCTGAACTACATACCTAGCCCATAATTATTGTGGTTGTTACTGGATTTTAGAAAAAGAAGGTTGGGAAAATTTTGTCTAATTCAAGGCCCTCTTCTCCCGAGCCCTAGAGGATTTGCATCCTTGATGAAGGAAGCATTCAAGTAGCCTCCTATGCCAGTGGCAGATCCCTCATTCCTAGTGAAAGAGGCAATCCAACCTGGGGGCTCACTAGAGCATCTCTGTGTGAGGTTATTCAGATTAGCTGCTTTTAGAGGTGGAGAGCTGAGCAGCTGGGTATGGTGGTACCCTATGAGGGCAGGAAGTAAAGGGAGATAATAGTGGACAAAGCTGTAAGGATAAGGCCTGTAAAGCGGGATCTGTAGGGGGTAAAAGCTCAATCATGAACAGACGCGTGTATCTGAGGAACTGCTGGTACTTAATTTGCGAGCCTCCAATAAGCATGGATGTCCAGTACCATGGTTTAATTAATACCAGGTCCCCTACAATATGATTGTAAGTTCAGCTACAAAAGTGTACTAGGTGTGAGTGACTGCAGAAAGCACAAACTTGCTACTAGCTCTTTGCTTCATCAATTACTACCTACATCCAGTGCATCATAATCATGGACTCAATTGCTCCCAAGTGACTGCCTACTGAGCACCTGTTACTGTTTATACGCAGAAACCCCTGTTTTTCTGTCTCTAAAATAAGTTTTTAAAAATTTTATGTATTACTTATTTTATGTGTATGAGTGTTTTCCCTGCATATATGTCTGTGCACCACATGTGTGTAATGGCCCCAGAGGCCAGAAAAAGGTGTCAGATCCCCTAGAACTGGACTTACAATGATTCACCATGTGAGTGCTGGGAACCGAACCCAGTTCCTCTGCAAAAGCCCACTGCTTTTAACCACTGAGCCATCTCTCCAGTCCCAGAATGATTTTTATGAAAACGACAGCCCAAAGAGTGATTGTACTAATAAGACAGAAGTACGTCAAAGACACAAAAAGTAGGGGCTGAAGAGATGGCTCAGCAGTTAAGACTACTGTTTGCTCTTCCAGAGGACCCGGGTTTGATTTTCAGCACCCACATGGTGGCTAACAACCATCTGTAACTCCAGTTCCAGGGGAATTTGATGCCCTCTTCTGACTTCTGTGGGCATTGCACATCATATACAGATAGGCAATACGCTCGTACGCATAAATGAAAATAATTTTTTTTAAAAGACACAAAAAGTAATGCTACAAGGGAAGTTCCTATGAAGCAATCAATTGTAGATGATAGAGCTGACATGGGAAGTCCAGATATACATCAAGAGGAACTCTAAACACAAGTTTATGAGCATGAATGAGGAACGTGACTAGGGTGAAATGATGTAGGTGTTCTAATGGAAATAACACTGGCAAGGCACCACATTAAAGGAACTGTTACAAATGATTCATAATACTGAAAGTGTAAAGGAGAAAAGGTGGAAAGCTGGTTGAAGCTTAGAGAACAGTATGACAATCATTAATGAATATAAAAGAATATAAATGAATATAAAAGAAACTTGCTCCATATCATGTTACATGACCAACCTGAAGTAAAAGGTAAACTGTTTTGTACAAAGGATACACATTTTAATGTTTAAAGTTTCTAGAATTTTAAATAATGCACTAAGCAAATAGCAATTATACTTTTTTTTTTCATTTCTCCATACATTTAAAACCAACAACAGCTTTCAGTGATTTGAGGGAAAGAAAAATGGAACACCCATAGTTTTGCGCAATGAAAATTACAATGCTATTTTCATGGTCCCGAGTCCCATTTCTTTTAAGTGCCAAGTGTGAGAAGACACAGTCCCTGCCCTCATGGGCCTGATAGGTTAATGTTCAACACCTGTGATTAATTGTTCTACCTTAAGGAAGATACTTAGCTCGGGCACCCGTACAAGCTTTCAAGGAGCTGTGGGAAGCAATTTGATAGGGAGAAGGGGGCTGCGAAAAGAAGGAAAGTAACCACAGAGACAAGCTTCCCCTAAGCAAGAGGAAAACCTAGGGGCGGGGTGAGAAAAGCCTCTGGGCTGCTTCTTAAACCACTTGCCAACTGCTCAGGTGTAATGCCAGATGCATATTTACTACCATCAAAATGCAGAGACACAGGTTAAGGCTCCTTCTAAAAAATAATATAGAAACCAGGCATGCTAACAAATGTGGCTTTCAGCCAGCTTGTGCGAAGTGTCTTCAACTCAGCACAAAGTGTGCTCCAATGCAGACCTCAAAGTCTCCAAAGCCATGGAAATGCTAAGAAGTCTGGAACTGTGTGTGTGTGTGGGGGGAGTTATGCATGGAAGGGAGCCTCTGAAACACACTGCTGGCTGTAAGAGCAGGTTCTGGTGTGAAGCCCAACACGGGCACTATAACTGCGCTATATTCTGTGGTTTTGCCATCATAAAGCATGACTGAATTTTTCTTTATTCCCCCTGACAAGGAAAACATGAGGCGATGAGATGGGCATGCAGATACCCTTAGAAACACAGCTGTGAGAGGTGGAAGTTTCCTCAGGACTCATCCTGTCCATGCTCCCTTTTAAAAAATCAAATGAGGTAAATTTATTATTGGGAGGTCAGCTGCTTAGGCCCAGATTCCTGTACCACAGTAACAGCGAAATGTACTGTACATTACTGTGTGCTAGACACAGTTCCAAAGGCTTTCCATATAAATTGTTACCTTTTACAGCCTCACAAATCTATGAAATGTATTATTTCACACATGTGGAAGCAGACCTTATTCAGATAACCACAGGGAGCTGGGATTGGAATTCAGGTGAAATTACCTGAGATGGCGTTCTTAACTACTAAGATAAAACTGTTAATCAATTACCTTTTGCTCCAAAATTAAGGACACCTGTACTTTTTGGAGGCGCACTTTAGAGTCTAACTTTCTACATGGACTACAATTTTTGAACCATGACACAAAGTAGATAATATCATTCCCATTTTACAGATGACAGTGCTGAAGGCAGAGAGTTTGATTTCTCAAGGTTGCATGGTTTATGGATGGTGAAAGGAAGATTCAACATTCAAGTCTATCTGGTTCTTTCAGACAAGCCAGTCTGCCTTCCTGCATGAAAACTAGGCTGTCCCCTAGACACCTCTCGATTCCAGCAGGACTTGCATACATCAGACAGCTGCTCTGAAATCAATGTGGATCCAGGCATTTCTGGAACCCATTTAAATCTGCTCCAAGAATCCCACATTCTTAAATACCAGCCTGTCTGCTTTCTCCATTTCTTCTCTCTCTCTGTCTCTCTATCTCTGTCTCTTTGTCTCTCTCTCCCTCCCTCCCAACACATACACACACAGGCACACACACACACAAATATCAAGCTAATCCGCTCACATGACACAGACTTACTATGAAGAGGCCACTGGCGAAGCAAACTCACTGGCTGCGCTGTGCTGGGGGAGAAAACTTCAGTGACCGCTGCTCCCCCAGGACTCAGCAACCGGCTGGACCAAGAGCCGCAGCGAGTGCTGAGAAAGTGCCGAGAAGCGGCCAGAGCCGCAGTTCTAGGACGCGAGGGAAGGGGACGGCGGCGCTCTTCCCCTTTTAGTGCCCGCCATTCCCACAGGGTCTGTGAAGAGCCACGGGTCTGAGAAGAGCAGCTCGGGTCTCTCACCACAGCGCCCCAGCCAGTTTCCAGAGGGTTTCACCATAGCAGGCAGATGCTCTCCAGCCTCGGCTCCGCGCGGTCCCCTCCCCGGGCAGCTCCACCGGCAGGCGTGGAAACCCCGCCTGGCCTGCACACACCTGACACTCTTGAGTGGTGGCCAAAGTCTCAGCAGCGAAGCCGGTGGGGCCGCCCTCCCTGTCCAGCCTCAGAGCTAATTTGAGGTATTTTGCAACACAAAAGGACCAGTTTCCGAAATGGCAGAACTTTCTCCTCTAAGTAGAAAGAAAACTAAAACTCGTAACAATTCACTTCCCAGGGCCAGATTCACTCACCTCCTTCCTCCTCCTCCTCCTTCACCTTTTCCCGCCCTCTTCTCAGCTGGAAAAATCCTTAGCTCCAGAAAGGAAGAGAAGCAGCCAGCGGGAGGAGCCCACTGAAGGGAGCCGGGGAGACTTTAACCCCCAAATCCCAGCCCACCTCCCAGCAAGCAGTCTGGTATCCTCTTTTAAAATGTAGGTAGTAAACAAAGTATTCATGGGCTAGTGTTAATTCTTCACCTGCCGGCGGGAATCTGCTGGGTCCCTAGGCCAGGAAATGCCTCCTTCAAGTAGTCTTAAGTGAGAAGAGTATTCAAAAAGAGAACCAGGGAAGCCGGAACGTCACTCTTTTCACTTGCTTTGTGTAGGAAAACCTAATCACAAAATCACAAGAACTTCAGCCCGGGAAATTAATCCACTCTCCTTGTTTATTTTGAACTAGGAAAATCTAAAGCCAATTTAAGACTGTTTGAAGCTTTTCTTAATATTTGAATATAATACAGAAATCAGGATTTTAAAAATCCTTCCTAAAAGCACTGTCCAAACATATTTTACAAAGGACTCTTGTTTTGACAGTACAGTTTGTGCACTTTGTGAAGTCGAGGTGCAGATACTGCTACCCACGTGTTGACTGACTGATGCTCTGATAAGTAAAGCCAGACATTTTAATTTCCCCCTCTGCTATTGATCACTGGTGCAATACAGTTGAATGTGGCACTGCTTTCCTGACCTATCTGTGTTGCTACTCAAATCAGATGTTGTGGTCACCATGGTAACCACCCACTCATTTTCTCTCTCTTTTTTTTTGTTGTTGTTCATAAAACTTAAAGTTGACCAAGTCTATAATTAAAAAAAAAATCAAACAGCTCATCAAACTTGCCCAACCAACAAGGTTCATGTAAATATTTTATTTAAAATAGTGGTAAATGTGTTTATCAGAAACAAATGTGTACCAGGAGAAAAACAAAACCGAGAAATTGAAAAATAATTCAGAGGTTTTCAGGGATAAGATTATCATAGTTTTAATTGATCTTAACAGAATGTATGTCTTATAATTATTTATTTTATGTGCATGAGTGTTTTGCCTGAATGTATCTAAGTGCACACATGTGTGCAATGCCCACACAAGCCAGAAGGGGGCATCAAATCTTCTTAGGGATGGTTGTTAGGAGCCATGTGGGTGCTAGGAACCAAACCCAGATCCTCTGCAAGAGCAGCCATTGCTCTTAACTGCTCCATCATCTCCAGCCAGAATGGATTTATTTTAAGAGCAAATATTTAATTTAATTTAAAATTATTTTTAATTTTTTTGTATGTGTATGTGTATTGCCTACATGTATGTAAGTGCACCCATACCATGCAATGCCCAAGGAGGTCAGAAAAGGGTGTTGGATCCCCCAGAACTGGAGTTACAGATGGTTGTACCACCATGTGGGTGCTGGGAACTAAACCCAGGTCCTTTGCAAGAGCAGCCAGTGCTCCTAACTGCTGAGCCATCTCTCCAGCCAGAATGGATGTCTTGAAGGGATCTAAGGCCCTAGAAGTCTCCAGGGCTTTAGACTGGGTGAGAGGTTGTACTTTCTATATGAATCTCCTTTGTCACAGAAAAGTAATTGGAAAAACATAAAAAAACAAGTTTTCTTCTTTAAGAAACATTGGCTTTACAGTTTCATATATTATCTAATGAATTTTAGTTGTTTTCATGCCCCATTCCCCTCTCTCATCGCCCTCCCTCTCCCACTGGAACTCTTCTCAAGTTCCCCTCCCATTCCATGTCTTCTTTTGGTTGTAGTCCACTGAGCTTAACTAGAGTTTCTTGCCTGAGAGTCGGTAGGAGGTAACTTATTGGAGCAAGGGCAACCATTTGTTCAACAGGCTTTCCATGTGCATTTTTGTCCTTTTTGTCAAAACTCAAGTGGCTATACTTTTGTGGACGTATTCCTGATTCTTTATTCTATTCCACTGATCAATGCATCTATTTTTCTGTTGGTACAATGCTGTTTTTATTACAATAACTCTGTGGCATAACTTCAAATCAGATATTGTGATACCTCCAGTAGTAGTCTTGTTGTTCAGGATTGTTTTAGCTATCTAAGATATTTCATGTTTCCATATGAATGATGATTTTTTTCCTATTTCTGTAAAGAAATGAGTTGGCATTTTCATTGGGATTCCATTAAATTTATAGATCTCTCCAGCCCTCTATTAGTTCCTCTTTGAAAGTCTGGTAGAATTCTATGCTGAATCCATCTGGACCTAGGCACTTTTTAGATTTATTTTATTTTTATTTATGTGTATGTGTGAGTGTGTGTGTGTGTGTGTGTGTGTGTGTGTGTGTGTGTGCCATGTATGTAGGGCTAGAAGGTGGTGCTGAATCTCTGGAGCTTGAAGTACAGGCAGTTGTGGGCCATCTGACAAGGGTGATGGGAAATGAACTTGAGTTCTCTGGAAAAACAGCAAACACTCTAAACTATTGATCCATCTCTCCAGCCCCTAGACCTGTGCATTTTTTCAGTCAGGAGGTTTTAAATTACTGCTTCAGTTTTATTGCTTGTTAAAGACTGGTTTAAATTATTTATTTAGTGTTGGTAGGTCATATGCTTCTAGGAAGTCATCTATTTCTTTTAAGTTTTCCAGTTTAGTGGAATATAAAAATTTTAAAGCATATGTTCATGATTCACTGGTATCTGTTGTAATGACTCCCTTTCAATTTGTAATTTTGCTAATTTAAGATTTCTCTTTTTGTTAATTTGGCTTGTTAATCTTGTTATCGGTTCAAAGAGCTAACTCTTTGTTTCACTGATTCTTTTTATTTTAATTGTTTATTTCTATTTCATTTATTTCTTCCCTCATCTTAATTATTTTTCATCTTCTACTGATTTTGGATTTGTTTTGTTTCTGTTTTTCCAGTGTCTTAAAGTGTATCATCAGGTTGTTTATTTGAGATCTTGCTGCTTTAAAGTAATTTTAAAAATTGAATTTTTGCAATTTATACAATGTAGTTTGAGTGTATTTAGATCCCCTCCCCATCTGTACCTCCCTTCACTGTCCCAAGCCAAATTTAATATAGCCACATGCGTGTATGTGTGTGTGTGTGTGTGTGTGTGTGTGTGTGTGTGTGTAATGGCCTATAGAGTTTGAATTATGTCCCCGAATGTCCTTGACTGTGGGGTCCATGCACTGGGTCCATCAAGAGTCTCATCCCTGTAAGACACTGTCTTTCCCCTCCCAATAGCCATGTAGGCACTAGAGTTTTCATTTTCCTTCTTAGGATTGCCTTCTTTAAATACCATGTGTTTTGGTATGTTATATTGTCATTTTCATTCAGTTCTAGGAATTTTTAAATTTCTTTTTTGATTTCTTCAATGGCCCACTCATCACTCAATAGTATGTTGTTCAATCTCCATAAGTTTGTATGCGTTCAGTAATTTCTCTTGCTATTAATTTGTAATCCTATTCCATTGTGATCAAATAGTATACAAGGAATTGTTTCAGTTTTCCTGTATTTGTTGACACTTGCTTTGTGTCCTAATGTATTATCTATTTTAGAGAAAGTTCTATGGGCTCCTGAGAGGGATATATATTCTGTAATCATTGGGTAGAATCATCTACAATGCCATATAATTCCAGTGTTTCTGTGTTTTGTCTGGTTGATCTGTCTAATGGGAAGAGTGGAATATTGAAGTCACTGATTGTTACTGTGATGGAATTAATCTGTCATATTATATTAAATAATATTTGTTTTATGAAATTAGATGAGCCTGTGTTTTGTACCTATACCTTTAGAACTATAATTTCCTCTTGATGGACTGTTTCCTTGATCAGTGCAAGGTACCCTCTTTATCTCTTCTGACTAGATTTACTTTAAAGTCAATTTTATCAAATACTAGAATAGTGACACCTGCTTGGTTTTGGGTCCCATTTGCTTGGAAGAGTGTTTTCTGTCTTTTTACTCTAAGATAGTGAAAAGATACCTTTGTGGCAGCAAAAGGAAGGGTCCTATTTCATAATCCAATCTGCTACTCTGTGTCTTTTTATAGAGGAATTGAGACCATTAATATTCAGAGTTATTATTGAAAGGTGTACGTTGATTCCTGTCATTTTATTGGTTTTGGAATTTTGGGTGTTTTCTTGATCCTCTTTTATTTAACAACTGTCTTAGCCTTGTTTATCTTTTCTCTGTAGCCTCTTGGGTGTCTTTATTTTTGTCTTCTGTCAAATATTCCTTCCAGGGCTGTAGCACTGGCTTGATGGTCATACATTCCTTTAGCTTGCTTTTGTTATGGAAAGTTTTTCTTTCTCCGAAAATTACTATAGTTTTGCTGGGTATATTAGGCTGGGTTGGCAATTGTAATCTTTCAGAATTGAAGCACATCTTTTCAAGCCCTTATGCTTTTAAGGTTTTCATCATAGAGTCAGCAGTTATTCTGATGGGCTTGCCTTTATAATGTGACATGGCCCTTCCCTCTTGCAAGATACTGTGTTCTGTGTATTTAGTGTTTTAACTATGACATGACATGTGAAGTTCCTCTTCTGGTCCTATTTCTTTGGTATTCTGGGTTGGCATCTCTTTCCTTAGATTTGGGAAATTTTCTTCTGTGACTTTATTGAAACTATTTCTTCTGTCCTATAATGAAATTCTTCTCTTTGATGCCCATAATTAGGAAATTTTGCCTCCTCATGATGTCTCAAAGATCTTGAATATTCCATTCATACATTTTAAAAGAATTATCATTGATCCTGTCTGAATGATCCAATTCCTCTACCTTGTCTGACCCTGGAAATTCTACCCTCCATATGGTCCATTCTGATGGATTCCTTTAAACATTTTATTTTCTTTTTTAAATTATGTGTATATGTGTGTCTCTGTGTGGAAATGTACATGTGAGTGCAGGTATACTGCATCAGATCCCCTGGAGTCAGAGTCATAGTCAGTTGTGAGCTGCCCAATGTGATTGCTGGGAACCAAACTTGGGTCCTCTGCAAAAGCAGTATGTGTTCTTAACTGCTGAGACATCTCTTTAGCCCTCTCCACTGAACTTTTGATTTGACCTATTTATTTTTCATTTCCATCAACATTTTACTTTGTTTTATCTTCAGTATTTCCAAATCTTTACTGAATTCTATGTTCATATCTTTAATTGACTTCCTTATATCATCCAGCTGTTTGCTTTCTCTAGGAATATATCTGTGTTCTCTTTGAGTTGTTTGAACGTATTTATAATTGTCCTTTTGAACTGTGTGTCTGGAATTTTGTCTAGGTCATTTTCATTGGGGCCCGTTATAGCAGGATCGATCACTTTTGGAGAAGACAAGTTGTCTTGCTCTTTCATGTACCCGTTGTTTTTGTGTTAGGACCTGCCCATCTGGGGCTAGACTGTTGGTTAGGATTTTTGATGTTGTATTTTAATTCAGGTCACCTTTCTACTTTCAGTGGAGGTTTTTGCAGTTTTCAGAAAAACTAGGTGGTGATAGGGTTGAGATAACATTTTCATCTTTGAGACTTGTTCATGGCACCAGGCTCTATTCCCCGACCTTTATTTCAAGTTGAGCACCTTCTACAACTATAGCTGCTGTCTGGCAGTAAACCCACCATGAAAAGTGTCAGTTGACTACAAAACAGTCATTCTTTAAGTAGCAATTGTTTGGGGGAGTAAAAGAGACACCAACAGTACTGTGTGTGCTAGTGTGTTAGTTACTGTGGATATGAGTGGAGAAAATAAAGGGAAAGAAGAAAAGAATCAAGACAGGATTAATGATTCATGTTAAGTTGCTATTTAGAAAGTAGAGAAGGAGGACATATATAAAAAGAGAAGTGGTAGAAATGAAAAAAAGATGAGGGGTGGGTAAAACACGGGGATTCTGGTTAAAGGTAGACTGAAAAGAGCTGGGTAGAGATAGGTACTCAAATAAAATAGATCAGTCTTATCTCTTGGGACGTTCACTCACAGAGACTCTTAACTAGGGCAGCCTGTGTTCTTTGGAGGAGGCAAAAGAAAGAATAGGATACAGAGAAGAAAAACAAAAAGAAAAAAAGAGGGGGAAACAGTGAGGGACCATGGTGGGCTGCTACATTGACCTTGGGTATTATATAAATAAGGAAGAGCTGCAGACAGTAGAGGGGACTAGAGCTGAGTGGAGATGGAGTGTGGGAGCAGGCACTGAGCTGACTCCCTGGCCTCATAGGACAACCCTGGGTGTACTCCCACACAGCAAATAGCTATAGGGAGTTGGGGCCAAACTTTGGGTGTGCTCCCTAACCTCAAATGGTAAACCAGAGCTAGAGCCAAAGCATTTTTTTTAAAGCAGTATTAACTCCAATCATAGTTCCACACGCCAACAGAGCATGCTGAAAACCGAGACAGGCAAGGAGCAGATAATTAATCAATTCCTGCAGAAGAATTAGGGCTACACAATTACACATCTGTAGATTGATTTTCTCTGTTAGCATGGGTATTTGACTGCCATTGTGAAGCCAGTTAGCCATAAGTGAGAGATGATTTCTAGGGCAAGTCAGTTATTACAGACTTCAAGATGTCAGAGCTGCCTTAAAAAGAAACATTGCAGTGAAGAGTTTTTATTACAAAGTGTTTTTCTCCCAAGGCATTCTGAAACAGTTGCCCCTTTTGGATCTGAGAAACAAACACAAATGTACCCTGCAGATGAAAATACTCTTCTTGCACACACATATATATCTCATGTAAGACAGGCATCTTGCTGCTTTCCAGTCATCAATGTGGACTGAAAAGTTACAAATGGGTCTGGTGGTACAAGTCTGTAATCTCAGCACTGGAGACTGAGGAAGGAAATTTGAAGTCAGCCTTATCTACAAGACATTGACTCAAAAAAAGGAAGAAAAAGACAGCTGTAAAATGACTGTCCCATCACTGCAAAGCTACTCTGCTACTGGTAGGGGGCTTCTGGTTTGCAGGGATCAAGACCAGATGGTTTTTCTGCTAACTGAGGTTGAGATTCTGCATTGTTTTGGGGGTAGGAACATAAGAGTCCACTTTCAAACAGAACAGGTATTTTTATAGCCACCACATAGAGAATTTCATACAACCCAATCAACAAATTCACCTATTCCTTGGTTGTGATTTCCTGGAGAAAGATATCAAGGATGAGATTGTTTGGTAGATACCTAGAATCCTCTGAACAGGGAAGATACACACTAGCTGCCAGTCACAGTCACTGTTCATTTCTCCCCACCTTCTCAGGTTTATGTGGTTTGCAGGGATGGGGTTATAGGGAAACTCAGTGGAAACAGCAAGACTGTATAACTGATGTGTCACCATCACCATGGCCTAGCCCGGAATCTATCTTACATGCGAACTAGGCTAAGAAAGATAGGAGGAGGCATGAAGTGCTAAGTTAAGATTTGTGCTTTGAATTAAGTTGTAGACTGGAGGAATATGGAGACTTGATTCAATTTTTACTTTGACCAAATTCAGCTGGGTGATTTTAGTCAAATCATTTACAATTTTTTTTCATCTGTCAAACTTTTTCATTTGTAAAGTTAAAAGTTTAGTACAAATGTCAAATGCCACAGAAGTATTATATAGCTAAAATAATACCATAGATTTGAGCTTGTAGATAAATTAAGAGACTTTTAAGGGGCTGGAGAGATGGTTCAGTAGTTAAATGCACTGACTGCTTTTGCGGAGGACTGAGGTTCAGTTTGGAGCACCCACAAGGTGGCCAACAACCATCAGTAACTCTAGTTCCAGGGGACTTACACACATGCAGGTATTACACTCATACACACACAAAAAAATAAGAAACAAAATATTTTTTCCCAGCACCCACATGGCAGCTAACAACTGTGCGTAACTCCAGTCCCATGGGGATCTGACAGCCTCTTCTGACCTCCTTGGGCATTGCACGACACGGGTGTACTTACCTACATGCAGGCAATACATACATACACATAAAATAAATAAAATAAAAAGAGAGACTTTTAAAAACTATGAAGTCTTTGATTAACTGTATTCCAGTTATAGCAACCTAAATTAGAAATTTCAGCCTTAAACCTCAATTCTATACTTAATAGGGTATCTGATTGCATCAATTCTACCTCCAAAATGCTTCTCTGGTCTCTATAGCCTTTCTGCTGTCACTACACAAAAGTAGGCTCTCTCTAAATGTGTCTCTTCCTTCTTATATTACTCCCTTCACTGCATATAAGCATTTCCAAAAATGTGCATCTGATCTTGCCTCCCCTCTGTTGGAATTCTTTACTGATCTTCCATTAACAAACAGCCCCACATTCTTCCTGAAGCACACAGCTCCTTCACAAACTTGCTTTCCTAATAGCCTCTGTCCTTGCCCTCTTCTTCCTGGAAAGCATGGTGATATTCTGACAGCTCTTGCTTATTTGTCGTCCCACTCCACTTGTTCCTGTAAAACACCCTCAGACGCACTGCCTCTGGGAGGTCTTCTGAGCGTCACATCCTGATATAAAGTCCATCCTGGGATTTCCACAGTATTTCCGGTAGCATTTATCACACTGGAATACTCTGGATCCTTCTTCAGCAGAAGAGATTGCTAGTAAAACTCAGCAAAGCATTTCTGGTGGCCTGACAGCAACAAACCCTGAGGGATTTGAGCTCTCTGAGCACATCTGAACAACTCTAGGGTGAGGAGCCATCCCTAACCTCTTTTCTGCAATAGCCTTTCATGCCAGTGACACTCTTGGCTTAGAACTGAGCTACAAAGTTCTCCTCCATGAAATGGGTTGAGTTCCTGGGGACTCCATCTGGCTCCTGTACTTTAAATATGCACACACTTCATAGTCCTTACGTCCATATTTGCAAAATAGAACTGCCCAGGAATAAACTAAGGGTGGGCAGAACACTGCAGCTTTGTTTCTTGTTCTTTCCTACTACAACATCGGTATGACCGCCAGCATATCTTACATCCTGGTAGATAGGCAACTTGCAGGGTTTCAATCATGTAGGTCTCTTAATTATTAGAAATGCTGAATTAGGAAGAATTCACCCAGGAGAGAATATAAGTCTAAGGCATATCTTTCCTATGGAGCAACTGCTTAACAAGCTAAAAGACTTAAATTTTCCCAGTGTTTTGACACTCATTGGTATTAAAGACAGTATCAAAGTGAGTAATTCTGTAAATGTCTACAAATGTGATATTTAAGGGGGGACTTTTGTTACACTCTAAAGCAAAGTCACAGAGAAAGGACCATTTTGACAGAAGTTGCATGTGGTATGTTAGCAATATTTGAACAAAGGCAAATGTTCCAAAACAAGTATTTCAAATTAATAACCTGTGTGAGGCGTCCGGAATCTTCCTAACAAAGACTCCAAGACTTCCCTGGTTAACAAAACTGAATGGGGCAGGAATTAATTCTCCCTTAGCATCTGAAGTCAACACACACGAACAAGTTTGGAAGAGCTAGAAAACTTGACAGTAAACCACATCACTTTGTATTAAGCCCCCAAGCAAGCCTGACCAGTCACTGCCATCATCTGTGAGTTAAAACAAAACAAAACAAAACAAAACTAAACTAAACAAAAAACAAAACCACAGGACCATCGTTCTCAGGAAGCAAGCCTGACCAGTCACTGCCATCATCTGTGAGTTAAAACAAAACAAAACTAAACTAAACTAAACAAAAAACAAAACCACAGGACCATCGTTCTCAGGGTTGCTGATAAGCTTAGACACAGTCCATTTAATGGAGATTCCAGTTAATTTGGTGGAGTTTCCTTGCTGTAAAGTGGAAAAGGTTGAATTGGGACAGTCTCTGTACATTTTACCAACTGTTATGTTTTATAGTGATGCCTAGCAGCCTATTTCTATGCATATTCATTTACTGCTAAATGTATAAATGGCCATTTAAATTACTCCATTTAAAAGGAGAGATGGGGCCGGGCGTGGTGGCGCAGGCCTTTAATCCCAGCACTGGAAGGCAGAGGCAGGTGGATCTCTGTGAATTCAAGGCCGGCCTGGTCTACATAGTGAGTTCC
>NW_008347536.1:5693472-5709438 GCF_000622305.1 Nannospalax galili | reverse complement strand
TTTCTAGGTATTTTTTTTTTTTAATGAAATAAAAAAAAATACAAATCACAACCCCAGAGAAAATTGCAATACCAGTTTTATGTATTTTGATCAGTATTTCTCCTTTCTCCCTCCTTTGTCCTGCTTTCTCTCCTTCTTTGGTTTACTTTTAACTTTTTGGGTGCTGGAGATTGAATCCAGGATATCATGTATGCTAAGTGTATGATCTAGTACTGAACTATCTTTCCAACTCCGAAAGTCTCCCCTTCTCTTTCTGCTACCTTCCTTCTGTATTCCTCTCCTCCCTTCCCTTCCCCTAACCCCCTTCCCTTCCCTCTCCTTCCCTCCCCTCCCCTCCCCTTCCCTTCCCTCCCTTCTTCTTCCCTCCCCTTCCCTTCTTTCCCTCCCTTCTCCTTCCCTTCTTTTTTCTGCATGAGATAAGGTCTCAATATGTAACCCAGACTGTCCTTGTACTCAAGATCCTCTTGTCTTGGCTGCCCAAGTGTTGGCATTTCAGGTGTGTGTCACCATGCCTGGCTTCTGATATTTTATTTAAGTCAATAGAAAATATCAAAGAGATGTGCTCATAATAAGAGTAGGTATGCATGAAATTCTTATGCTTGTGTGTGCCTGAGTACTGATGTACACTTATATATCATCTATCTATCTATCTATCTATCTATCTATCTATCTATCTATCTATCTATCATCTATCTATCATCATCTATCATCTATCGTCTATATCACCTATCTATCTTTCATCTATCTTTTATCTATCATCTACCTATCATCTGTTTATATATACTTACAGATAGACGTTACTATGTTCACACATACTTATAACACATATGCACATGTGCACTCACAGGAGACCCCATACAAGGTACATAGAATTAGACCTAGTTTAACATTTCCTTTTTTTAAAAAAATTATTATTTTTATTTATGTGTATGCATGTATTTCCTGCATGTAGGTAAGTGCACTCGTGTCATGCAATGCCTGTGGAGGACAGAAGAGGCTGTTGAATCTCCTGGAACTGGAGTTACAGACAATTGTTAGCTGCCATGTGGGTGCTGGGATTCAAACCCAGGTCTTCTGCAAGAACAGTCAGTGTTCCTAACCACTGAGCCATCTCTCCAGCCCTGTACATTTGTTTCCTTGTTTATCCATGTCCTGTGTATTCAGGTTCAAACTGCACTGGTGTAAGTAGCATTTTTCATATATGTGTGTCTTGAGTTTTAGAGCAGACATAAACATATTTCTGATGGTGAACAAATGTTTCATAGAAATTTGATAACATTAGTCAGCTGGAGAGGTTCAGACAGGACAGAAGACAAGGAAGCCAAAATATATCACATGAATCCTGTGTTTTCTTTTTAAGGAAAATTATTTACAGTTTCATAGGTATTTATTTTCAAATATAACAAAAATATGCTGACTAGTAACCAATGAGTGATTTGTTAAGGCTTATTAATTTGGCATTCAAATGAGTGTTTTTGGTGTTTATTGAGAACTTTAAGTTGGCATTGTAGTGGAAGGTTAGAAGCCATATGGCGATTGGCTACACTGCCAGTTATTATTATTATTATTATTATTATTATTAATTATTATTATCATTACTCACTCATCAGTCAGATGGCTTGACCAATTTCAGGAGACATTATACACCTATTCTGAAAGGAGTTTTTCAGGCACAGAAGTCTTTTGGAGAGTTGGAGATTTGGGGATTTTTTTTTTCTTAGAAAGTCTATTTGTTTATAGACTACACTGGCATTTGGCTTTATAGTTTCCAATGATTATCTCAAACACCTGATTTCTCTCTGCAGACTGCACTGCTTAATAAATAAAATAGAGGGGAAGCATTCTGACAATGAAAGTCCACTGCTATGTTATTTATTGCTCTGTTTTCATTTCATGTACTTTTGAAAATGTGGTTGCTTTCTAAAGTGTCTGTTTCTTCTTTAAAGTTGCCCTGGAGAATGAAAAAGGACAAAAAGTATCTGAACTTGAAGAGCTTTGTTTAGTTCATGGTACGCAGAAAAGATAACAATATAAGGGTGAATCAGAGTGCAGCTAAGTGGTTTCAATGTAACCTGGTGCTGGCAAATTACTTCTCTTTAGATGGCAATGTTTGATTTCTAGGACAGAACGTGGGGTACCATGGGTAGTGCAATTCCAAGACATCTACATACCCCAAAAGGCAAAAATAGCTCATCTACAAGAATCATTTTATTAGGGGCAATAAAAAAGTGAGTATAAAATCCTTACTATTCTAATTAAGTAATGGTGTACACTGTAGGGCTCAAACAACCACAACTGTGGATGAAAAGTATCATATTAGCTCATCAAAGCTGTGTCTCTTCAGAACGAGAGGTTTAGATGATGCTACGCATGTTAGAAGATTTTTTTTACCTCTCAGATTCAGGATTTGGAACTGGTATAATGTTAGTGGGACTCTTTTATCAATGAATTATTTATAGTGTTATTTTTCACTATAGTCCCATGGTTTTTTAACGATAGCACACATGTTCACGAAGAAAATCAACCAGAGGGAAAAAAGATGAGAAAGTTTATTTTGATAAACAAAAAATCATATTGATTGGTTCTGTTTTAAAATCATACTTTGATTAATGGTATGATTAATTCCTCCTCTCTTATATCTATATATTTTTTCTCCCTTCCTCCTAGATCTATAGTTCATGTTTTCTATTGAAGATGCATCTCAAGTATCAATATACTCAGTGGCAGGAACAAATGACATAGTCTCAGGAAACAGTGTTATTGTTTGGATATGAAGTATGCCCCCAAATGCTCATGTGTTGAAGGACTGGTGCTTAGCTGGTGGATCTAATGACTGAGAGGAAATTGGATTATGAGTTCTCTGACCTAGTCAATGGATTCACTATTTCATGGCAGCTTTCAGAGGTGGAGCCTTATTGGAAGAATTTAGTCACTGCACTGGGAATGTGGTCTTGGGGGCTAAGCCTTATCTCTGACCCCTTCTGTCTCTCACCTCCTGTCTCCCATAAGGTGAGCCACTTTGCTCTATAACGAGCACCATTTCTAACCTGATATATTTCTTATGCTTGAACAGGTCTAGAATCAACTGAGTCAAGTGATAATGGACTGAAATCTCTTAAACTATGAACCAAAATAAATCCTGACCCACTTAAGTTGTCTCTTCAGGTGTTTTGTTACAGCAATGAGAAGCTGACTGATACATAGGTTGGAAAGGTATAACTCACAGAATTGTACTCTTGATTGTAATTAACTCTAGATAACTGTTAAATTATTAATAAAGCAATGACTAGGCTAATAATTTAAAAATTAAACATGTGACTAGGGATAAAAGATTGTTCTACTCAGCACCGATTTAACTTTGAAGTTTCAAGCAATATTTTGGTTGATTCAACTAATGTTTAATGACTTGTTGATCACTTCATATAAAGCAATCTTCTATGACTTGATATAATTAGTAAATTTATAAGGATGAACTTACACTGAGGGATGTCTGGGTACACTAACTTGCCACAATAGGTCTTAAGACAAATGAGAGAATGTATGAATTTCAGTGGGGGGCTATGGGAGTGTGCCAGTGGGGGAAGGAGGTATAAAAATGATTAAGATTGACAAAGATGTTCTACATGAAATACACACGGATTCAATAAAAAATGTTAAAAAAATACAAAAATCTCTGTGCTTATGGAGATTATAGGATAGTAGCTAGAGTCAGTGCTCATGGGCTCTGATTCTATGCCTCATGAATTTCAATTTAGAAAACGAGTAGCTATGTTGTGGGAAGGCTCATAGAGGGGCTAAGGGTTGAACCTAGGATTTCTGCATGCTAGCAAGCACTCTTACATTAATCTTCATTTTTTACTTATTTTTCTTCAGGGAAAAGAACTCACTAAATTGCCTAGGTTGGGCTTCAACTTGCAATCCTCCTGCCTCAGCCTCCCAAGTAGTGGCGATTACAGGTTTGCACCACAATGTACAGCTGATTCGTTTTTCTTCCAGTCTTGGTTCTCTTAGTCTCTAGTGCCAAGAAGTTAGAGTTTTTCCTCAGCTACGCCTCCTAATCTTTCAGACCTCCACTTTCTCTATCTGCAAGGCAGGAATGAAAGATTTGCTCTGTCTACACCACAGGGCTGTCAAGAATCAGTCAGACTGGAATGCAGTCTGTGATGTGAATCCCAATTTTTTCAACTTGCATCTGCTGTAAATGTTTCCCGAAGAATTCTCTATTCATATATTTAGAGTTACAGAAATACTGCTATAACATAGGATAGCTTGTTTGTTTGTTGGTTTTGAACAATCCCATAGACAAGAAAACTCTTTGCTGTACTGTCTCCACTGGTCTTAGTTATTATTTCTGTGCCCTAGTGCTGGATACTTCATGAGTCTCCAAAAGAGTTAGCTGAACTGGTTCCTGAGTTTCTTTTCCAGTTTTTTACCTGGTGTTTCTGTCAAACAGCTGCTGTTTTTGGTAATTGTTGTTATCCTTATCTTCCTCCTCCATCTCCCCCATAACTCATCTTATTCTTTCTGTTCCTCTTCTTGTTTTCTTTTCTTTTCTGAGATAGGTTCTCTGTGCAGTCCAGGATCACTTTACATGCACTCCCCCTTCAGCCTCCAGGGTGCTGGGATTGCAGGCATGCGCCACAATGCCTGGCTCATCTCCTCTCTCACTTATATGTCTGCCCTGTTTGCTGTTCTCTGTTAGCTCTCAGCTCCATGTTCAAGTCCTTCTCAGAGACTCTGTGGGGGGAATGTTAGGATGATGATGGACAGCTTGGGACAAACAGTTCAAGATGACGGCAATTTTTTTTTCCAGATTCTTCTGTGAGTAAAGAAAATGTAAATCAAGTTCAAATTCCAAAAGTCTATGCTTTTGGGGGGTTTAAAATGCACCATCACAAATTATACAGCACTAGTCTTTAACTCTGCCAGCTAGCATTACTGTGTTTAACAAAACCCACATTCACAATTGTTTACTATCTACATTTATGCTATAATTTTCTAACTTAGATTACCCAGAAATGATATGAAGTCAGCACACAGATAGGAATTTTTTTTTTTTTTCTAACTGCTACATTTAAAAGAGGCCAGGGTTCTAACTAGCGACTGTTTCCTAGAGATACATGCTAGTCATGCGTGGGCTACTGGCATTAAAAGTTTTTTTTTCCTGGCTTTAAAATTTTTATTGCATTTTTATGCATTTCATACAATACAACTTGATCATATAGATCCTCTCCCCTATCTGCACTCCCCCCATAGTCCTCTCATTGAATTTCATACATTCTGTCATATATAAGGCCTATCAAGTCAAGTTTGTGTTCTCAAATATCTCTTGGTTTGAGTCCATCCACTGGAGCCTGATCAACTCATCAACCTATCACTCTCTTAAAGAATACCAACTATCCCTCACCCAGAAGTCACTCTGGTTTTTTAATGAATGCTAGGGAGTCAAACTCATGTCCTCCTGCTTACACACCAGGCACTTGACCCAAGGAGTCCTCTCCTTAGTTCTTGTTTTTCTTTATCAAAGTTGTTTGGGAATATTTTGATATATCTTTTTTTGTATTGTTTTATTGAATTTTTGTGTATTTCATGCAAAATATCTTAATCATCTTTATACCCCCTCCCCCATCTGCACATTCCCATAGCTCCTCCCACCAGATTTCATGCATCTTGTCATTCATTAAGACCTATCAAGTCAAGTTAGTATACCCAGGTGTCCCTCAGTGCAAGCTCATCCACTGGGGTCTAGTCAGACTATCTGGAGTCACTCCCTTAAAGATCAGCTTTCCCTCACCCAGCAGTAATCAGTTGCCAAAAGTAGTCTTCGGCTAAGCCTGCGGCCTGCTGCCCATTTCCCCAGTTCTGTGCTGGGTTTTTGTCTACTTGAGTTTGCATGAGTTTTGTGCATGCTGACACCATTGCTGTAGATTCATATAAGCAAGGTCCCAGGAGTCTGTAAGACTGTTTCCATATGGTCATGCACTTTCCCCCTGGTGGCAGATGCCTTTAATTCTAGCACTCAGGAGGCAAGGCAGGTGGATTTCTGTGAGTTCGAGTCCAGACTAGTTTACAAAGCAAGTTTTACGCCAGCTAGAGTGTTACAATGAGACCATGCCTCATTTTTTTTAACATTTATTTATTATTTATTTATATCTATTTGTGTGTGTGTGTGTGTGTGTGTGTGTGTGTGTGCACATGCACATCATGGCACATGTGTGGAAACCTGAAGACATCTTGTAAGAGTTGGTTCTCTCCTGTCATGTGGGTTCTAGGGATGGAACTCAAGTTATCAGGTTTGGCAGCAAGTGCCTTTACAAACAGAGATGTCTTGCCATCCCCTACTGGTACTTTCATATAGGACAATCAATTCACTAGACAGAAAAGCTTTGAACCAATTTGAATTTGGTCCTAATTTCCTCTGCATCAACAGCAGGAGGTACAGTCAAATTAGGAAGCTGTTCTTTTCACCAAAGAGCACAGAATTGCACATCATCATCTGTCACTAAAATTGTCAGCATCTTATCCACCTCTCCAAAATTGCTCTCCTCTAGGTTCTCCATACACTCAAATGCCTGAGAACCACATCTTTATTACCAGTCTTGTCAAACATATTCCTTTCATTTATTTATTTTTTACTTCTACCTTTATTCTATTTTTGACTTTTGATACTTATCTTTACTACATTTTAACTGTCGACTTGGATTTGTGGCAGTGAGCTTTGAGTATAACTGCACCTAAAAGCATATAAGCCCATCATTCATAGCTCAGAAGCTTAGTTCAATGCTCTATTCTCTATCTTTAAAGTCTTGGTCATTTAAAAAATATTTTATTTTTATTTTATGTATGAGTGTATTGTCTGCATGTGTATAAGTGCACCTGTGTTGTGCAATGTCTGTGGACTCGGAAGAGGGTGTTGGATTACCCTGGAACTGGAGTCACAAACGGTTGTTAGCCACCATGTAGGTGTTGGAAATTGAACCCGGGTCCTCTGCAAGAACAGCCAGTGCTCTTAACCTCTGAGCCATCTCTCCAGCCCCTTATTCTTTTTTAAATATATAAATTTAAATTTTTGTGCATTTCATAAAATACATCTTAATAATATTTACCTCATATTTACCATAAGTATACATATTTATCTATACTCCCCATAACCCCCCTCACATTCTGTCATATATGTTAAGGTCTATGGAGTCAACTTTGGATCCCTAGATGTCCCTTAGTGTGAGCTCATCCACTGGAATGTAGTCAGCCTATCTAGCATCACTCCCTTAAAGAAGACCAACTGTCCCTCACCCAGCAGTGATCAGCTGCCAATAGTTCCTCAGTAAAGATTGGGACCTCCTGCCCATTTCCCCAGTCTATGCTGGATTTTTGTCTGACTTGAGTTTGCATTGGTCCTATCACCATTGCTGTAAGTTTGTATGAGCAAGTTCCCAGAAGTCTGGAAAACTCTGTTTCCTTGTGGTCATCTACCATTGCTGGCTCTTACAATATTTCTGCCTCCTCTTCCACAATGGTCCCTTAGTGAGTGGGTGGAAGTTTAACATAGGAGTCCTATCCAGGCACATGCATTCTTCAGTCTCTTATCCTCTATACTTTGTCCAGTTGTGGCCTTCTGTGTTAATTACCCTCTGTTGCATGAGGAAGCTTTACTGGTGAGAGTTGAGAGATGCATTGGTATTCTCTTTGCTCCATGTTCCATAAGCTTAAGTGTAGAGGTTCCATTATAGATGTGTCACTTAGGACTGGGCATCTCACAGACACTTATTCTCTGGGTGTGACCAGTTGTGGAACTCTGTGTCTCCATCTATGGCAAAAAGAAACCTCTTGGACAAGTGGTGAATGGTATACTTGTCTTAAATGTAAAGATCCATGCTTAGCATACAGTAAGAAATTATGTTTGTCTAGGTATGTGACAGACATAGAATTCTGACAAGAATCTATGACCTCTGAAGTCATGGGTATTTGGCCATGTTTACAGTACTACACACGAATTCCCTCACATTGAGTGGTCTTTACCCCTAAGATAAAAATGCCATTACTGCACCAATAGAGATAGTCTGCTGTCCTGGTCACTGTTGTGGTTATTAGGCTCTAAAGCTGGGGTTGAACCGCTGATTGATTTTCTCCCTTAGAACCTTGCATAGTATCCTCTGAAACTGAGAGGTGGTCTTCAGGGAGATGGCTTCCAGGTCAGTTTCAGCTTCTTCCCTTCAAGTCCTTTGTCCAAAGTAGGTCTTATCTTACCTTCAAGCTCTGGGATGAAATCAAGGACTGTGGCAATAGCGTATGTTTTGGGGAGTCTCTTGTACTACCCTGACCAACAATTCAAAGGGAAGTTTCTCCAATCTGGTACTGTGTTTTTTGTTATGTAACCTTCAGCTATACACATGCACTCGTGTACAGATATTGCATGTGTATTTGTCAGTAGGCTTTTGAAGTAATGTGTTTCTCTCTGGGTTTTCACACAACTTATATTTCTTAACTCCTCCAGGTTTAATCACCTCACCTCTAGCTATACAAAAAGGGGTCTTACTGTCTATCATCTGAGCCATGACAGCAACTTTATTGTTTAAATCCTGTCTATTTTCATGAACACCAGAGTGGACTTCCAATACACAGACCCTGTTGAAAACTCTTTAAAAGCTACTCATATGGGGCTGGAGAGATGGCTCAGTGGTTAAGAACACTGCTTGCAGAAGACCCGGGTTCAAATCCCAGCACCCACCTTGCAGCTAACAACTGTCAGTAACTAAAGTCCCAGGGGATCCGACAGCCTCTTCTTATCTCTGCAGGCATTGCACAACACGGGTGCACTTACCTACATGCAGGTGATATACGCATATACGTAAAATAAAAATAAATACTTTTTTTTTTTTTTTAAAAAAGCTACTCATTAGGGGTGGCAGGGAGGCCCAAAATGCTTGAAATGGGTGCAGCTCAGGGAGCACATAGAGTGGCTCACATGAAGTGATGAAGATAGTACTGTCTTGTACTACTTCTTCTCTTAAAAATAAAAGAATCAGCCTTGCTATATTTGCCATGTGGGCTGCTGCCAGTGCCTCCACCTGTCCTTCTGTCAGTTCTCTCTTCTGTTTAAGAATTGGGGGAATTTTGAAGACAGCCAGGGAAGGGCGGGGGGAGGAAGCAGCAGTGTGCTGCCATTGGAGATGGTAGGCTTAGTCAAGAGAATATTTTTTAAAGAAAAAAAGAACAGAGAAGAAATAAATAAGAGCATATGAGAAAGAAGAAGAGAAACAAAAGGAAAGAGGAGTGGCCTGGAGAGGCGGTGCAGCAGTAAGATCACTTGCTGCTCTTTGAGATGACTGGAGTTGGGTTCCTAGCACCCATGTCAGGAGGCTCACAACCACCTGTAACTCCAACTTCATGGGATCTGATGCCTTCTTCTGGCCTCCAGCATACACATGTGTATACATGTGCATAGACACACACACTTTCACATAAATAAAAATAAAGTTAATATTGAAAAAAAGAGAGAGGAAAGGAAAGAAAGAGAAAGAAGAGAGGGAAAGAGTAAAGGAGAAAAGGAAACAAACGAATGAAAAAAAGTAGCATCAGGAATCCAAACAACATGATTGAGAAAAACAAACAACAGACCAGTATATGGAGAATGGGAGAAAAGACATCTGGTCTACCTTGTAATTTGCCATAGATAAAGGAAGTTTGGACTGAACAATTGATCAGATTTGCCATAGATAAAGGAAGTTTGGACTGAACAACTGATCAGCCTTACTTTGTGACAAGAAAGGGGTGAAGGGAGTGAGAGGAGGAGAGGAAAAAGTAGGGGTAGGCTAAAAGAGAAAGAGTGACATAGAGACATACAGAGAGACTCATGGAGATAAACAGAGACAGTGAACTACAGAGAGACATAGAGTTAAAAAGAGAGAGAAAATTTTAATTACAGACTCTACAGTATTTTACAATGAGCTAGAAAGTGACTATAGGAATCTTTAGCATTGCACAGACATTGACTAGTTACATTGTGTTGAAGTACTTTAAATAAGTGATAACTGAATAATAAATAACAACAGATTATGCATTTTTATTTTCCATAAGCTTCTGATTTTTACTGTATTTTTTGTAGATAAACTTTTTCAGAGACATGCTACCCAGCAGATAATTAAACAAATAAACAAAGGGACATTAAGCAAAGTTAAGATACATAAAAGAAAATCCATTTGAGCCTTCACTCTTTTGTAAAATCTGTTTTTGGCAGATTGCATATCTACACATAAAATGTAAAACAATAAGCCTGTAATCATTTTATGATATTAATATGGGTTAATATTTTTAGTATAACAGGATATAAAAGCTACTAACCATAAAGAAAAATTTGACAAGTCTAATCATTTTAAAATTTATCTGGGGCTAGAGAGATGGCTCAGTGGTTAAGAGCATTGACTGTTCTTGCAGAGAACCTGGGTTCAGTTCCCAGAATGCGCATGGTAGCTAGCAACCATATGTAACTCCAGTTCCAGGGGATCTGACACCCTCTTCTGATCTCTGTGGTCATTGCATGACACAGGTGTACTTATATGTGGGCAATGCACTCCTACACATAAAATAAAAATAATAAAACATATTTAAAATTTATCATCTACTCCTACAATCATGAAGGAAAAAGACAACGCACTACAAAAATGATCAAGAGATTGGAAAGCAAGTTCACACTAGAGGATGTTCCAATCACTGATTAGAAGTTCAGTTTTAACTTCACTAGTTATAAGGGAAATGTAAATCAAGCCAAAAGTAAGTTCCCTTAAATGATAGCATAAAATTTCCCCTCATTTCTTCCTATCATAGTTAAAATCCTTAGATTATCAAACAAACATAGGAAGGGTCTGAAGGCAGAAGGCAGTAGACCAATACAGGATCTTGGGACTGCCACAGTGTTGAATTCCTTGAGTTCACAAGTGTTGGTAAGGACAAAAACATCATATAATGGTGTAAACTCATTGTGCCTTGGAAAAATATTTATCAATGGCTCCTAAATCTAAGCTGATACTTTCTATATGACAGCAATTTTGTTCCTAAATATATACATTTGTTCCAAAGGATACATGCAAAATATTCAACTAAGTAATAATAGTCAAAAACTAGAAGTAACCTAAGTGCCAATCACAAAAAGAATGCATAAATAAAATGTACTGCTGCATAGAATGGAGTCTATATAGTGCTAAAAATTGAACCACATCTATACCTAACAACATGAATCATCTTAAACATTCATGAGCCCAAGAAGCTAGACATGAAAGCACATATACTATGTGATCATATCTATTTAAAGCAAAGCAAAACAAAAACTAATCAAAGGTGCTAGAAGTTAGAATAGTGTTTACCTGTGGGAAAGAGGCAAAGGGTATTCATTGGGAGGACAAAGGGTACTGTTCTATCTGAGTGGTGATTACATGGGCATCTTCACTATGTAATTACGTGAGCTATATACTTTAATACGCTATCCTGCCTGTATATCATATTTCAATAAAAAATGTTAAAATCATAGAAGTAAATATGCTCTGTCCATCATACGAAATAAAGGTGATTTATTAGTGATGGGAAAGTAAAACTTTCTCAGAGTGTGTGTGTATGTGCGTGCATGTGTGTTCTGTGTTGGCAAACATGTGTATATGCATGTGAGTGTGCATGTGCATTCATGCAGAAGCCTGAGAAAACATCAGTGTCTTCTTCTCTCACTCTCTACCTTGGGACAGGGTCTCTCACTGAACCAGAAGCTCATCATTTTGGCTAGACTGGCTGGTCAGCGAGATCTTGCAATCTACCCGTCACTGGCCCCCAATGTTAGTGTTACACGCAGGCATAGCTACGTGGGTGATAAGGATTCAAATTCAGGTCCTCATGCTTGCAAAGTAAGTGCTCTTACCTGCTGAGCCAACACATCAGCCTTTGGAAAACAGTTATTTTATAGAAGAAATATGAAAACTGGTGTTTCAAAAATGCCATTGCTGTTCTAAATAATTTGCTTTACTTTTTGCATACCCACACCCACATGAAAAAATGGGTACAGAATTTTTATACCGTCAAGAAAATCTTCCAAATGAGGATATTTGGTTGATTTGGAACTATTATTCACAATGCTTGACCAAGTGCAGTGGTGCACACTTATAATCCTGACATCAGAGAGGCTAAGATAGAAGGATCACTAATTTGAGATCAACTGGCCTATACAGTGAGACTCTGTCTAAAAGTTACCATCATGAATTCCCTATGAGCACTTTTGGTTTTTATATTTCATAATAGAGTGATTTAAGTGGATATTAGTTTTGAAAATAATATAGCAACAGTAATTATTAATATTTACTTTTTTTTTTTTGCTGGGCGATGAGGCCCGCGGAGGGCTCCCCAGGGGTGACCCACATCTAATATTCACTTTTTATGTGTTAATAGTAAAGCACTTTTCTTTCAAAATTCTTTTGAAAAATTAATATACTTCTCACAGTGATCTATGAAGTAGTCATCAATAGTTTGATATTATTAAGAACTTGTTCAAGGTCATGCACCTAGAAATGGATAGACCCAAGATAGTGTATGCATACAATAGACAAGGATGGAAGTAGGGGGCATGATAAGAGTTTACCCACTGCTTAAAAGGGTTTGGAGACAAGCTTGAGACCTTAAGACTCAAATGCCACAGCCTCTCCTGACCTAGCCCCTTCGATACTGCTCAGCCTTCATGGTCTTAGTCTCAACATTTAGTGTCCTTGCAGTTCCCAGAGCTCATAACCTTCAGGAGCGTCTGGGTCTCTATCAGCAGTGTTTTCTGTGGAAGGCCTTGCCTCCCTTCATCTACTGCCAACTCTTGTTCACCATGGACATCTCAGCTTAGGTTCTGCCTTCCCTTCCCTTTTCTGACATTTCAGCCAAGTGGTCGACTCTGTCTCCTGAACCACAATTGCACTTTGGATACTCATGAAAAGTGTTGTCTCCCAGAAGACTGGGGATTTTTTGAGGACGAAGATTCTGTGCTTTTTAAAAATCTCTGTATCCCACTGCCTGGTACCCTAGAACAGTAGAAATCCACAAATAAGTGGATTACAAAAGGAAGGGAAATATTATATTGTATACTGGAAATTTGCCAAGAGAGGTTTTAGTAACTTTACTACACAGACATGGGTACACATACATACAGTGAGATGACATGTTAGTTTGATTATAATAATCATTTTATGATTATTGTCTATGCATATCAAAACATCTTATGCACCTTAAACATATATAATTTTTTTTAATGTGTATGAGTGTAATGCCTGAATATAGATGGGTGCACCCATGTTGTGCAATGCCTGTGGCAGTCAGAAGAGGGTGTCTGATCCCCTAAAATTGCAGTTATGGATGGTTGTTAGCCTCCATGTATGTGAGCGCCAGGAATTGAACGTGGGTCCTCTGCAAGAGCAATTAGTGCTCTTAACCCCTGAGCCATCTCTCCAGCCCTATAATTTAATTTTTTTTTAAAAAAGAAAAATACATAGCATTTCAAGGGGAGAATTACTTCTTAGAAAAAGGAGAGCTTCATTTTCACATCAGAGATTCCTGGCATTTGCATTTGTGAAGATAGGACGCTACCAGGTGGTGGGAAGCTTTAACTCTGCTCCCAGCTCTCTTCTAACAGCCTTTTATAGACATTTACCTTCTTTGGTTCTCCATTTCCTCCTCTGAAGGAACCTCCTCTGGGTTTCTGCTGGCTTTAACATTAAGCAGTTGTTTTCTGTGGTCCTCCGGAAGTCATGAATCAATAGTGGTCACTAGGCAAAGACTACATGTAGAGTCTTTCTGAAATATCCTTCAAGGTGGTCCTGTCAGGAAGCTGTCTATATTATTACAGGGGATTCAAACCCCTTCATTGTGTAGCCTTTATCTACCATTGAATCATTCAATTCAATTTAGTTTAGCATATATTTATTTCACTGGAAGTTAGAAGTAAATACACACATCTCCATCAATGCCTTAAAGAGCCATATAATGTACTGAGACATGTAAAACATGAACACAAACGAAGGAAAATATCATTTTGTGTGTCTCCGTGACCATGAACTTAATGATAGTCAACAATATCTTGGGGTACTCTAATAATAGTTAAAAAGAAATAGATCCATCTGACGAAAGGCAAGGCAATTTTCTTAGTGCAAATCACAGTGTGCCTTATGTTTAGTTGTGGAGTGCATGTTTAAAAAAAGTAAGATTGGGAAGAAGATGAAGAGGAACGGGGAGAGGAGGAAGATGGGGCGGGGGATGAGGGGAGGTTGTTTACCTATGTCTGTTAATGGGCCCACCATTCACAGTATTTTAAACTAGAAACCTTAACATCCTTGCACCTTCCTATACCCAGCTTCTGTCTCTAAGAATCTAAGGTCGTTAAGTCTTGTCCATTGTATTGCATAAGTATATGCCTAAGTCATTGCCTTCTTCCCACCCCGAGTCATCGATTTTATATGCTTTCCTTTCCTTGCTCCCTCAGTCTCTTTTCCCTTTTCTTCCTCTTTTCCTTTTCAGTATTTTCCAACCTGGATGGTAGAAGAACCTGTTACCTAGAAATAGCTGACAGCCTTTCCATTGTCTCAGACTTTCTTCAACTCAAATCATCATGTTAATCCTTTGTATAACACTGTCCACTGGTTTCCCACTGCCTTTTGAGTAGAGCCAAGACACTTTAGGGTGCTGTTTGTTGGTCTTGATCTCACCCTCCTTTCCCACTGCCCTTGTCTTTGCTTACCTTACCTTTTTAACTGTGTAGACATCCAGAGCTCTGAAATGGCTTCAAAATGCCATGGTCTTTCAGGACTCTGGTTGTCTAGAACCACCCCCCCCAGATTATCTAATCTCCACTCTTTTTCTCAAATAAATTATTACCTCCTTTGTGTGTGTATATATACATGTTGTGTATAGAGTGGTGGTGGTACAGAATCAAGGATGAAGAAAGTGAGTATACACATACTTAGCAGACCAAGAAGCTTTGAACATAAATACTCTTTGTATTTTATTATGTTAAATATATCAAAAAGCCCTCCCCCTTTTTTGAGATAGGGTTTTACTATGTAGCTCAGGGTGGCCTCACAGTTGTGATCCTTCTGCCTCAGCATCTCAAATACTTGGACTATAGGTGTGTTCAAAGATGCCCAATTTGTATTTTTGTTTTGCTTTGCTCTATTCTTTTTCTACTAGACACAGGATTCTCCAGAGTCCTCTCTGCTGAAACCACATGCTTCCCTCTTTTTATAATTGAAGGATAGCCACCCTTATTTACATCATTTCTATCAAGAAACTTCAGAACTCATATTCCAAACTGTAACCTAATCATTTGTGCTATAACTTGACAATGTGAGAAGCACTAGGAAGGATGATCATCATCATCACGGTGTATATAAGTATCCCGGCACAATGAAGTTCTATTATTGCTAAAGTTCTCTTGCAAGTTCTACATGCCCGATCTACATTCATGTATGACATTGTACCAGTGGAATTCTCTAATGAAGATGAAGTTAATATGCTTTCTCAAAGTAGTGATGCAAATTTTAAAATTAATCTAATTACATTATCTTGACCTAACTCCATGCTAACCCTAAGAGCATTGTGATAGCATTTTAGTTCAGTTTTCTGTGAAGATTTTTCTAAAACCAATAGTATGGTCTATTGCCCACCTGTCCCATCTGCTTGGATGATATATTTTTTGTAAATAGTTTTGTGATTTTAAGTCTATATATCAGTAGAAAAGTGTTAGATGTTATATAAAAAGCAAAATATCAGCTATTACATAAATGTCATATGGAGGATGTAGGTATCTCTACTTTTGGATTGCCTGACTTAAATTCTGTTTTCTGGGGCTGGAGAGATGGCTCAGTAGATAAGAACACTGACTGTTCTTGCAGAAGACCTGGGTTCGAATCCCAGCACCCACATGGCAGCTAACAACTGTCCGTAACTCCAGTTCTA
>NW_008347536.1:5678208-5693074 GCF_000622305.1 Nannospalax galili | reverse complement strand
TCATACATATAAAATAAAAATAATAAATAAAATATTTAAAAAAAAATAAGAAAATTCTGTCTTCTACTTACATGGTATGTGACCTTAGGCAGGCTAGTTTCACTTACTATCACTTTAGTTCCTTATCTATAAATTGGAGATAAAACAGTATATACCTCTTAGGGTTATTCAGGTGACTGAAGGAATGAGACTATGTGGAAACCACTGGAGTTCAATAAAGCTTGGCTGTATTTCTTGGGATCTAATCCTTTTATATTCCATTTAATGGAATTTCTTTATAATGAGAGAATGAAGCACTAACTATGCTTCCTAGGCTCCTTTGTGGACAGAATTCATGATGTAGCTTACATTTGCACACGTAGAAGCCTTTCTGCTGTATCTATAAGGCTGAAGTAAGAAAAGGACCATCTTCATTCTCTTTCTGTTGTCAAAAATGTCATCCAGGACTGAATGTTATGAGGCAATATAGTATTAATGAAGGATTTAAAAACTGCTTCAAACCCCCATTTTCCCTTATCTCTAGATTTCATGTATGGTGTTATGTGAATTTCAGGTATGCATTATTTTCTGTGATCCAGTGGCAGCCTCCTAACAACCACTCCTTCAACTCTTCAGTGGTGTTTCATTTAGTTCCCTGAACTAAAATTTATCTTCCTGAACTACAATAAGATGGTGTCGTTTCCCATTTATATTCTGAATGAATCACATAGCAACCTGTGATCTCACACTTAAGAACATGGGGGAGATGAATAGCCAGCCGTGTGCTATAGTGAATCTAGATCTTTAGGAATCAGTTTTTGGCAAATATATATGAACTAATTTCCTATATTCAGTGTAGAAATCAGTATCCCTGTCATTTGATGTCTAAAAATCACCACATTCTCTCAAACTTACCCACACATATACATGTACATGTACATATACATATATGCATACATATTATATATATATATTTTATATATTCCTTCTTGTCATTCTCACATACCACATAGTGATTTTGACAGTGTGTTCTAGATCCAGGTAGTTTAATCCTGATATATAGAATGTCTGCCATTAAAATTCTAGAAATCTTAGAAGCAGGCTTCCAGTCTCTAGTCCATTATTACTTTAACTTGATGGCTGATAATATTGACATAGAAATGCCCCATGAATGTTTATGATTCACTACCACCGGGACTCTGGGACACTTTTTTGGCATCAAGGTTTAGTATAAGCAAAGATTTAAGGAAGTAGTTTATTCCACCTACACAGTAGCTAAAACTATGTTAAGTTAGCTGTCCAGACCTGCCCTGTAGTAAAATGATTAATTCCCAGTCTTTTATATTGAGGGGAAAATAATTAATTTCCTGTACCTAGAGTTTTCATCCAGGTTGGCTTCACATTTTCTGTCTTCTTAGGATGCTGTAATACAGATACCTGTCACCAGAAATTAGTAGGAGCAACTAAAAATACTAATCTCAGTCCCCAAACTTTGAATGGTGAAACTCCTGTCTGCTCCTGTGCATCTTGATCAACTGGTGTACTAATCCTAAGGTTCTCTTTACAGCATTTAAGTCACACATATATTCTGAGTGTTTGTAAGGCACACTCTAGGATAAAAACCCATTCAAATATGGGCAAAGCAAATTTTGTTGGTTGTGATCTTTTTATAGCAAGAAGTACATACATTTTAGAAACAAAATCTAAAACTGTGTAATACTGATGGTTAATGTTAACTGTCAACTTGACAGGATCTAGAAGCACCTTCAGAGATGGGCCTTGAGGCATGCCTGCAGGGGATTATCTTGGTTACATTAATTAAGGTGGGAAGGCCCGTCCACTGTGAGTGGCACCATGTCCTGACTGGGATCCTGGACTGGCTAAATGGAGAAAGGGATTGTGCAGCACCAGCATTCATTGTTCTCTGTTCCCTAATTTGGATGCAACATGATCAGCTGCATCTAGCTCCTGCTGCTTGGACTTCCCTGTAACTGTTGGCCAGATGAATCCCATCTTTCTGAAGTTGCGTTTGCTATCTCTGAACAAGAGAACAAACCTGTGCAGAGTTTGCTTCCTCTTTGCCTTGCCTAACGCTTCCACCTGTTTTCAATTCTGAACCCCCCCCTGCCTTTTCCAAGTCTTTACTCTGAACAATTCTCTCGTGTCTTTCACTTCTCCTTCCCCGCTTCAGTTCAGTGTGCTCACGTATTTTCTTTCTTAAAAGTTTACAATACTGTGCTCCCCTCCTTATTATCTTTTTCTTTCCAAGCAACTCATTATTTCTTAAAACTGGAGCCGGGTGGCATGTGAGTTCCTCAGAAGATTGAATTTCTGTCTTCATTTTGATAATGTGATTGAAAAATAACATACACACATCTTAGACTATCTGGATGACTGTTCTCTAACCAAGCAGTGCCAGGAAATTTCCATCCCTTACCTTTTCTGTATGAATGCATCAATACTGAATGGTACTGCTTTGATATCTTTAACCCAGGGGAAAGGAACAGGACCAGACATGTTGCCTTGGGCACTACACAAAAGCGGAAAAAGTGGTGGGAGGCCTGAGTCATCACATGGCACGTGGAAGGAGGCCACACCAAATTCAAAACAACATGTAGCCTAGAACTATACTGCAAGTTGAGAATAACAATTCAGCTTTGGTCAGAATAACATAGGCTATTATATGAAATTAACACTAACTTTATTATAATGAGAATTTTCTTTATATTTGATTTGCAGGTATATATTGGCTATATGTTGTGCTAATGCCATAAGAACGGATCAATTATATTGTGTTTATATTTACCTATGTTTATATAATATAAGCAATCTGGATTATGCAAAAAATATTTTCCTTTCTTATTTAAAATATATTTCGCAAATATTTACATTAAAGACTTATACACCAGACATTATTTTGACTATTAACATATTTAACTTTTATAATAACATTATGATATAGGTACTGTTATCCCTATTTTGCTGAAGAGGAAACTGAGGCACAGCCATAAATATATACTTCTCCCATGGTAGAGAGCCCATAAGTGGTGCAGGGATGCACAAAATCAATCTGCTGGTAGCTTTTCCCTTATAATTTGTCTTTCAAGACATCACCAATTGCTATGTACCCTGATTATTTACAGACTTCTAACTATAGATTAGACATTCAAGATATTTTTTTTTAAGGAAGCATATAATTAACTGGTCATTTTCAAATGCAGGTCTCAAAGGTACCTCAGGTTCAACTTCAGTGGAACTGGAAGTTGCCTTTGTCTTTCCCACATTTGTCCCTCATGCCAATAATCCTGCTTTGATTGTATTTTACCTCCCATTTTGGGGTCCCCCTTCCTACTCAAGAATCTCTCTGCTTAGTCAGTGAAAGAAAAAGAAAAACAAAACCAAGTTCACAAAACTATCACTGTGGTCAAATGACAGTCACAGGGATATGTCAAAAAGGCCAATAGACCCAGAAGGGGTTAACACTGTGCTTGAGGTCCAAGGGTCATGGAAAGCTTCACTAAAAATGTTGTTTAAACTGTCCCAAAATAATACCTGCTTACATTTAGAAAAATAACCTTCACCTTTTCCCCTGTCATTATCATTTAATTGAAGGGTATCTTTTGGGTACATTATATTAGTGTTAGAAAACAGAGATGTAGCTCAGTTGGTAAACAGTTAATACATGAAGCTCTGGGGTCAAGACCCTATACTGCAGCACTGTGTAAACTGTGATGTTGCATAATTATAACCTTAACACTCTGGAAGTGGAGACATAAAGATCAAAAGTTCAAGGCCATCCTCAGCTACACATGAGTTCTAGAATGACCTGGGCTGTATGAGACCATTTCTGTATTTCTAAAATGAAAGAAAACAATCCAAGTTCAGAAGTAGTCACTGGGCAGGTTCTATTCCATTTGAAATAAATGAAAAACAGTGTCTGTAAAAGATTAGACTCGGGCTGGAGAGATCATTGGTTAAGAGCACTGGCTGCTCTTACAGGGGACTTGGGTTCTGTTCCCAGCACCCACATGGCAGTTAACCACCATCTATAACTCCAGTTCCAGGGGATCTGATACCCTTTTCTTACCTCTGTGAGCATTGCTTGACATGGGTGCACTTATATGCAGCAATACACATGTAATAAAAAATATAAAATATTTTTTTAATAAAAGATCAGATTCATTTATCTGCAGAACATCTTATCACCTCCTAGCTAACCTTTCATAATAAAATTCCTGTATCCATTTTGGTAAGTTATGCCAGTCTTGACTGGCTCTGAGGGAGATGCAGCATAAGGTATAGTTCTGGCCTTGGGTCTCTATGGAGCTTTTGCAGTACTGACCATTCTAGAAGATCGAACATTCCAGACCTATGCAGCTGCCACACTGAATTTCTTATAGCCCAAAGTTGATGAGACACAGTGGTGATGATTATTTTATCAGGGTGTGCTAAGGAATCAAATCACAGTTGCCAGAGGGACAGTCCTGCCTTTCTTCTTCTAGGTATTCACTGCCTTACCTATCTTGGGAAGAGTGCTGTTGAATTAAGGAGACACCCCCTTCAAACTACTTTAACTCAAAATGGGAATTTTATTGTCAGGATACAGGGATTATTTTCTGAGAACCCAGAGAGCTCAGCTTTGAAGCTATCAAAAGACAGGAAACAGCAAACCTATGGATGGAGGTAGTTTTCAGTTATTCTTACATTCATCTTCCTCCCCTGCTATACGGTCTCTTGTTGCTCCCCATGCCCGCCTCCTTCTTTCTCTTGTTGACCCACTTTCTCTGCACATATGGTCAGACACAGCAGCTCCAGTTTCATTTCTCATCTCAACCTTATGTTGTCTTTGAGTTTAAACACTAACACAGAGACACAAACGTCTCTAAAAAGCGATTTCATATCCTAGGAGGGAGTCTAATGAGATTCTTGGTTCATATCTAGCTATATACAGGGAGGTAAGACCATTTCATAGAACTGTGAACACAGGGAACTTTTAATGGGGGAGATTAGCAGATACTTTCTAATAGTCTGTTTCAGATGTGTCTTATAAGTATTGAATTTCATTTCAAAGAGGGAATGGTCACAAAGTGTAACCTCAAGAGATGAAGCAAGTCAAGAATTTGCTTCTTCCTAGAATTTGTTGTTATTTATTTATTATTTATTTATTTATTTTTGTCTTTTTGAAGCAGGGTCTCCCTGTAGCCCCAGCTGGCCTGGAACTCACTATGTAGACCAGGCTGGCCTTGAACTCACAGAGATCCACCTGCCTCTGCCTCCCGAGTGCTGGGACTACAGGCATGTGCCACCATACCTGGCTTAAAAAGAAAAAAAAAAAAAGAATTTGTCGTTATTAATCACAAAGACTGCCCTGCTGATAGCCACCTGTGATACTTAGTAAACATGATTTGTTAGGATCAGATCTAGCTCAGTCTGCATGCCTTTATTCTCACAGAGAAGAAGAGCTGATTAGTACTAAGGAAAAAACATGAACAAAGACCAAGAAACCTTACCAGAAAAAGAGCCCAAGATTATCCTTAAGGTAAAGGTGCCGAAGCGCCTCTTGTTTAATGCATCTCACTTGCCCTAGGATTTATGGCTAAAAGCTATTTAAGAAGGAAGCATGTAGCTTTGCCTTCTTCCCTGTGGGAAAGCCCTCTGGGAATCCAGTCAATTTTTGTGGTAGGGTTTAATGAGAACATACAGATTATTAGCAAATATGAGAAGTTCTTTAACATTAGTAGCACTGTGTTACCTAGTACAGTCAGGGAATATAATCTTCTAGTTAATTCAACATGTGGGTGAATAAGAATTATCATAGGTAGGATAATAGGTCATTACTTTAAAAAAGTCATTTATTTTTAGGCCAGGCATGGTGGCGCACGCCTTTAGTGCCAGCACTTGGGAGGCAGAGGCAGGTGGATCTCTGTGAGTTCGAGGCCAGCCTGGTCTACATAGGAGTTCCAGGCCAGCTTGGGGCTACAGGGAGACCTTGTCTCAAAAAACCAAACAAAGATCATTTACTTTGTGTGTGTGTGTGCGTGTGTGTGTGTGTATGTGTGCGTGTACATGTGTGTAAGCAGCTGCACATGTGTCATGGAATGTGTGTGTGGAGGTCAGGATAATTCTAAAGAGATGCTTCTCTCTTGCCACTTTGTGAGATCCAGGTATTGGACTAAGGTCATCAGGCCTTCATGCAAGTGCTTTACTCATCATCTCGTCAGAATACTGTCATTATTTCTAACCTCAGCTGTGAGATTAGGAGCAAATGAGACAGGTTTTATTCCTGGTTGTATGTATGACAATCTCTATTTTTGTCTGTTCTATGTATAGGGTTTTCAAATAATACTTCATATGAACAAATGATTCTATAAACTGTTGATCTGCTCAGCCTTCTCAGGAGAAAGCTGGAAATTCCATAAAAGTAAATCTAACATTGGTCCTGCATAAATAAACAAATAAATAAATAAACACAAGGAATGTACTAAAAATGATTTATCTTTTACAATGATGATTCCAAAGTCACCTTTAGTTTTATTGTCTTGAAATTATCTGACTCATAAATAACAGCCCAGATATGAAGTGGACAGGGTTCACTTATTTCTGTATGCATTTAACATTTATTGACCACTCATAAGTATTAGGAAATTTACTAGGCACTAGGGCTTCAAGAGTTGGAGAAGGAAATAAATAGAACTATTCTCATTAAACATATATGTTAAGACAGATAAATATGTCAGACAAATGAAAATATGTTTTGTTGTAATAAATTTAAAAGTAAGAATTCAAGGCAGAAAAGTGGGATACAAAGATTATGCATAGTGCTGGAGTGATGGAGGCTCAGTGGTTAAGAGCACGGGCTGCTCTTGCAGAGAACCGGGGTTTGATTTCCAGCACCCACATAGTGGTTAACAACTGTCTGTAACTCCAGTTCCAGGGTATCCAATGCCATCTCTGGCATCCATGGGCATTGCATACACATGGTATACTTAAATACATGCAGGCAAAATACTCATACATATAGAATAAAAATGAATTTAAAAAATTGAAAAAAGTGTGTATACTATCAAGGCAGAAAAGTTCTTATTGAGAAGCTAACCTTTTGTTGTTGTTTTCTTTTTGACAGTTTGATGTAGCCCAGGCTGAACTCAAACTCACTGTATAGTCAAGGATGACCGTCTATCCTTCTGCCTCTGTTTCTAGAGTGCTGGGATTACATTACAATACCACACCCCATTCATGTGGTGCTAGGAATCTGACTCGGGGTTTTGTGCATGCTAGGTAAGTACCCTATCAACTGAACCAAATCCTCAACCTAGATGCTAACTTTCTAATAAAAGGTTCAATAAAGGGGAGACTTTGGAAAAGGTCATTCCTGGCTAGAAAATTGCAAGAACATGAACTGGAACTGTGCCTGGTGTGCTAGAGGAACACAGGTGAGTAGGACCAGAATACAACGAGTAGAGAGAATGCAGTAGACAGAAATGGAGGCCAGACCACACAGTATCTCAGGGGTCAAGAGTAAGGACTTTGGCTTTAACTTACAGTGAGACAGTAAGGGTTTAGTTAATGTAGAAGAATGATGCAATTTAACTTCTACATGTGTTGAAGACAGATTGAAGGGAGAACACACATAATTAGAGACCATTAGGAGTAGTTGTAATTATCCAGGCATGGATGATAGTCATAAGCATCAGGATTCGGTGGTAAAGATACTAAGATCTGGTGAAACTCTGGATAGAGATGTAAGGAAAAGCTGACAAAACGTGACTATAGAGCAGAAGTACGGTATGAGAGAAAGGTCAAGCACGGCAATACTTTTTTCAGCTAAAGCTTTTGGAAAAATGAAATTGCCACTGAGTTGGGAAAGAGTGTAAGAGTTGTTGGTTATAGGGGGTGGAAGATTACAGTTCAATTTTAGACAAGTTATTTTTATGATGCCTAATACATATTCAACTGAGAAGTTGACCATGGATCTGGAGCTCTTGGGAGAGGTCCAGGGTTCATACTATAGGGAGCAATGATGAGATTTAAAATTATGAGACTAAGATAAACAAAAGAGCAAGCCTAGGGGCACTCCAAACCAGGTGTTTTAGTGCTGAGGGTGAACCCACTTTTTTTTTTTTTTGAGAAGGAAAACCACAAAGATAGGAAGAAACACACAAGCATGGGCCATCTAAGCCAAGTGAAGCAGGTATTTCTAGAAAAAAAGAGTGTCAAACTCTATCAAACATTGCTTATGAAGAACTGAAGTGAAAGTTGAGAAGTGATGATGAAGGTTATTTGTGACCTTGAGAACATAAAATAGTTTGGGGGGACCCTGAGGGTGAAAGCCCGATGAGATGGGTGCGAAAAGTAACGAACAAAGAGACGTTGAGACATGAGAACATTTCCAATGGGATTTGCTACAAAAAAAAAAAGATTATTTAGTATGGGAAGAATGACAGTGTGATTTTTCTCCAGTGGGATTGAACAGTGCAGAGATCCAGTGGAGAGGGAAATGCCGATAAAGCAGAAGAGAAAGGAGCATCATCAAACTGACATCTGCTTAAGTAAAAGGAAAGAACAGGCTCTGGGCAGGAATATGGGAATCCATCGACAGGTACTGGAGAAGGCACAGGTGAAGGGAGGGTCCTTCTAAGTGTTAGTAACTGATGGAATTCTGACTAAATAAAACTGCTTCAGGAAGTAGGACACACGTTCCTTATCTGAGATGAGGATGAGGAAGTTGTTAAAGGTGTGGGGTGAATGAATACAGGATAAAATAATGAGCTACAGGAACAAGTTTATCAAGAAAGTGCAGCATGGATCCCGTGGAAGATTAACTGAGCCTCTTGGCCAGAGGCATTTAGCTAGCAATAGAATAAGACCAAAACTCAGGTGTCTCAATTCATGACTCTGAGTAATATTTTCTCCAATACTCTACAACAGACATTTATTATTGAAAGTTTCTAGTAGAAACGCAACATTTCAAACCCATGTAAAATTAGTCTATTCAGATACTGTGCAGATTACTTTTTAATATTTAAAATTTAACATTTTTAAATTATAATTTTTTTCTCTTTGTTTTTGAGGACACAGACTCACTGGGTTGAACTTGAACTTTTGAACTTCTGTCTCTACTTCCCAAGTGCTGAGTCATGGAGTTACACATGAAGTGAAACAAAGGAGTCAGTAATACAATTCAGCCAAAGCCTGCCTCAGCCACTCCCTCTTTCTTTAGCACACACAAAGGAATGTCCTTGTCCTAAAAATGTAATTTATCTAGTTCAAAGTACTGGACTTATAACTGGGGGATATTTATCCTGAATTGTACAAAGAATAATATTTTTTTTTTTTTCCAATTTTTAAAAGCTCCAGTTCCAGGGAATCTGATGCCCTCTTCTGGCCTCTGTGGGCACTACATGCACATGGTGCACTTACATGCAACTGAATACTCATATACATAAAATACAACTAAGTAAAATATGGGCTGGAGAGCTGGCTCAGAGGTTAAGAGCCCTGACTGCTACTGCAGAAGGCCTGGGTTCGATTCCCAGTGGCTAACAACTGTCCATAACTCCAGTTCCAGGGGATCCAATGCCTTCCTCTGACCTCTGTGAACACTGCACAACACAGGTGCATCTACCTACATGTAAGCAAAACACTCACACACACATAAAACAAAAATAAATAAAATATTAAAACAATAAAATATTTTTTAAAATCTTGTACATTGCTGAAATAAACAAATGCAATACATTTACAGGTAATAAAATAATACTTAATATTTTTATTACATTTTTAGCACAAATGATGAGCTGGATGGATGACTAAAAGTCACTCTAAACTATTCAGAATCAGGCATATTCTGATGCTGATGTTTTTTAGAGCTCAAGCGGGTCCATCAGGTTTCGAGCAAACAGCAAATACAAAGTATGGCTGTGATGATTACTGTGTTTTCAACTTAATATTTTGCACATATAAACGTGAATGGACACATACAACATTTTAAATGTAAATGTCTGTAAAAATCTAGATAGTATATTGGGTTTATAAACAAAGGAGAAATACAAGAACATTCTGTAATTTTTCTAGACCCAAGAAACATTTTGATATTCACAGCCTGAAAAACCCCATAATCAAATTAATAGATGTACATACAACTGTGATATATAGTATTAATTTATGGGTCAGGGGTCTGAGTTATTATAATAGACATATACAGCTTCTGATCTTGGTAAGAAGAAGAGAGAGGGTGATAGTGAGGTATGGGAAGTGAATATGGGGGTTACCATGCAATAAAGATTGAGAAAAGGACAAAGCTATCTTGAAATATGGCTTTGGGTAGTTAGTAGATGCTCTAGCTAAAATTTTATTTTTTACATATCCCTTTAATTTACAAATTACCAAAGCCATGACTCTTTAACATTACACTCATTGAGTTAAAACACCAAAGTTCTGATACACACACACACACACACACACACACACACACACACACACACTATGCAAACCCTCTGCCACTGAGCTATATCCCCTTTTGGTTTTCTTGAGACAAGGACTTGCTCTATAGCTTACGCCATCCTTAATTTGTAAACCTCTTTCCTTCATTTCCCAAATTCTGGGCTTATAGGCATAGACCACTACATCCAGCTTAGATTTTCTTTTTCTTCAGTTAAAAAATTCTAAACTAAATTCATTCCTTATTCCTCAGTGTGCTGAGTTCTCTCAACTAATTCTTTGACTAACTATGTAAACTCTAGAGCTAAATGAATAGTTCTAGCTATCATTACAGAGTGACACTATGTGCTTAGAATTTTAATATCACTGTGCTGGGAGTGAAATCCTAAGTGTATGTCCCATGTGAGAACCAGCCTCACAGGGGCCTGTCACTGCCTGTGTGAGCAGCATGTTTCACAGGCATGAAATTATGTAATGTTCTTTGTGCTGATGACGGCACGTAGCTAGTCACTTAAAGCAATTATATTATTTGTAAGTATATAATATTGTCAGTCATATTTATGTGTTTTGAAAGATATAGATATAACATTAATCTTTATAGTTTCTACATTAGAAACAAACAAAACAGCAATAAAAACATGCAAGGAGCTGGAAAGGGTGGAGCAGACCTGTAATCCTTGCACTGAGGAAGCTAAAGTGGGAAGACTATGAGTTTAAGGCCAGCCTGGGCTACATAGTGAGACCCTGTGCAAACAAACAAACAAAACATGGGGGAGATAATCCAGTGCTTTCAAGTGTTGGTGTAGGAGCTCAGTTTCCTGCTTCCATCCTAGATCTTTATCTTAAAAGTTGTAGCCTGAGAAGGTTACTTTGTAACCCATTTTATAGCCCAATGTGACTCTCTTTCTCACTAGACTATGATCTCCAATGTTACATCTCACTCACCTCACTTGTAGATAATAACTTCATAGGGTTCTTAGGAGTATGAAATGAGCTCAAAGATGCAAAATACTAGAACAGTGTCTTATACAGTAGAAAGCACTTTGTAAATATAATCCCAAAGCAGTTTTAAAGAAATATATAAATAGGTACACTTTTATTTTTATTGCCATGTTATATTATATATTCTGTATTAAATTACGTATATAAGGCATATATGGCAAATATGCTATCAAGATGTTATCCTGTGGCTCATCTAAAGAATACATATTCTAGGATGATTTTTCCTACACTGTCTTGATCACATATCTTACTTTTGAAGTACTTAGGTAATTTCTATTTTCATTTTGAAGAGACTGAGCCTCAGAGCCATTAAGCAACTTTTCGAAGATTTTGTATAATAAATGAGAGAGCTTGGAGTAAGTCCAGGTCAGTCAGATGCTGGAGCTGTGCTTTTCTGCTTCCTGTTATTGCCTTAGATTTCAGAATGCCTATGAATGTATATAATTTGAATTATTTGGTTGGGTTCCATTGAGTACAGACTGCATTATTCACACTTAGAAATATTTCAGTGTGAGAAAATAACCCATTTTATAGCCCTATGTAACCCTAACAGTGCTACAGAAGTGAAAGGGACACTCAGAGGAGGAATCCAAGAAAGCCACTAGAAACCCAATGGTAGGGATAAACCCACTGGATTTGGAAGATGAACTTTTTTTTTTTTTGTCTTTTTGAGACAGGGTCTCCCTGTAGTCCCAGCTGACCTGAACTCACTATGTAGACCAGGCTGGCCTTGAACTCACAGAGATCTACCTGCCTCTGCCTCTTGAGTGCTGGGATTAAAGGCATGAGCCACCACTGCTGGCTGGAAGATGAACTTTTTAAGAGTGTCTAAGTAGATGGTGCCTTTCTAAGGTTAACAGACCTTAAATAATTTGTGGGTATTTTACTTATTTTATGTGTATGAGTGTTTTGACTGCACATAGGTAAGTGTACCTGTGTTGGCCACGTCTGAAGAGGCTAGATGATGGCGTCAGATCCCCTGGAACTGGATTTACAGATAGTTGTTAGCTGCTATGTGGGTACTGGGAATCAAACCTGGGTCCTCTGGAAGAGCAGTCAGTGCTCTTAACCACTGAGCCACCTCTCCTTCCCAATTTGTGAGTATTTTAATGCCTGTTTTAGTTTTAGGGTTCAAGGATATATCTTCATGAAGGGTTGTAGGATTAGAAGCTTCCTAGTCACATGTGTCTCTGTCTCTGTCTCTGTCTGTCTCTCTCACACACACTCGACTATTATCTCCAATGTTCTTTTGAAAGGATCCTTCTTCTGCTTTCTTGACCTCTTTTATGCACCTTGCTTCCTTTGCTACCCACTTCCTACAGCTACCTGTAGAAAAACTGGTATTCAAGTACCTGTTGTACTGATCATCAGGTTTGCTGATTCTGTTAACTTCAGTCAATACAGAGGAGGAATCTGATGTCTGTGTCCACCAAACTTAAGTTGTGTAATCTAGTCAATGGATACATAAGACAATCATTCAGAGGTCTAAATTCAAATAAAAATTTACTGGCTACAAATTTCTTCTCTTGGAGGAAAAAAAAAAAGACTCTGAATCTCTTAGTAAAAATTCTATAGTCCAACTAAGTCTCTCTGCTGCCTGTCGACTCTGACTACTATTGCTGGGCTGGTGTTCTACACCTGCCCCTTTTATTTATCCTTTTACTCACCCCAGTCAATGTAGTATAGCCTTCCTGATGTGCCATCCAGTCTGTATATTCTCAGGCCCGCACTCTGTATTCTTTCCACACTGTATTCTTTCACCCCATAAAAACATACAGCCTCGCTGTCTCCCTCCTACTCAACCAGTAGACCAAATCTCATGATCCTCAAGTTACCAGACATGGTCCCACTCACACCTCTGTACAGCTCGGCTCAGGTTGCCCATCTGTTTGGATCATGTCTACATTCTACTCGTTTTCCTAGTGGATTGTTGCATAAATGAAGACATGCATGAGTCATGTATGGAACTCAGTTCTGCCACTAAGGGCTGGGTGATCTAAAGCAGATTACTTAATCTTTCCAAATCTTAGCTTCCTAATCCGTAGAATGAAGGGCATACCAATTTTGACCTCATATGCTTTCTTTGAAGAGTACATAAAATGAATCTGTTCCACTTAGCCCAATCCTTGGTGTAAAATGGTAAGGACTTACTAAAAGTAGCTTAAAAAAGTGAACTATGACCATTCCAATCTTACTGCTCATGCTGATCATTTTGGTTTTGATTATATCTTCCTATTTTCCCGCAATACTCCCCGTAATCCTGTTACTTATGTAATGTCCCAGGATGTTTGTTATTTGCAATGAAATGTTTTAAAATTAATTTATTTTTAATAGGTTTTTATTTTATTTTAATTTATTAATTTAGTAGGTTTCATTAGGACATTATTTTTATTGATTTTTTTGGTGTATTTCATACAGAACATCCCAAACAATCTTATTTGTCTTTATACCCGCATCCCAAATGGCGCCCTCCCCTAGCTTCCCCCTTCCACTGGAGCCCATATACTCTGTTATCCCTGTTACTGCCCCCTGTGTTGTCAGTGCCCCCCCAGCTGTTTCCCCAGTGCAAGTCCATCCCCTGAGTCTAGTCAGCCTATCTAGAGTCCCTTGTTTTAGGGACTCCTCCCAAGCCCATGTGACCCCTGAGGGACAGATCCTCAAATGACCTTAAGAATAAAAATAAATTGGTTTATTTGGGTCACTGTATGGTCTTACACCCAAAAGGAAAGTATAAACAAAGATTAAAGTGATCAATATATTTCTTTAAGAGTCCATGTGTAGGGGATGGAGAGATGGCTCAGCAGCTAAGAACACTGGTTGTTCTTGTAGAAGACCTGGGTTCAAATCCCAGCACCCACATCGCAGCTAATGACTTTTAAAAATATCCCCAATTGATCAAGAGTCTGCTAAATAAGTCCTTGGACAGGATCCCTTTATTAAACTTCATCCACCCCAGGGCTCAGGGACCATCACAGAAGAAGGAGCAGAGAGATTGTAAGAACCAGGGAGGATGGGCATGACCTTATAGAAATAGAGTCCTACAAGCTCCTGGGAATTGCTCATATGATTCTATGGCAGTGGTGTCAGCATACATAGGTCCACCCAAGAGACTCCCAGATGGTAACCCAGCATAGAACTGGGAAAATGAACATTAGGACATTTTTATTCATGTACATTGCATTTTGCCATATTCATTCTCCCCATTAACCTCTCCTGTGTAATAAAAATATTTCTAATCGCTCCTAGCCTGCACTACTATCCTCAGGCCTCTTGGGGTAAGTCTATAGCGCAACTCTCCGCGCAGGGACTCCCTAAGCCACATTCACCCTTCCATCCCACCCCCTCGCCGTTCTATACTCCTAGTTTGAGCCCTGCTCCACCCCTAGTCTTGGGGCCCCAGACACCTGGGGAACCAATACTGCTTCCTGACCCTTCTCACCCAGAG
>NW_008347536.1:5669161-5672442 GCF_000622305.1 Nannospalax galili | reverse complement strand
ATTTTATATATTTAAAAATGTATGAGTATATTGCCTGCATGTATATAAATATACCCATGTCATGCAATGCCCGAGGAGGTCAGAAGAGGGTGTCAGATGCCTGGAACTGTAGCTATAGATGGTTGTTAGCCACCATGTAGGTTCTGGGAACTGAACCCTGGTCCTCGACAAAAGCAGCTAGCACTCTTAACCGCCGAATCATCTCTTCAGCCCCTAAAATACATGTTTTCAATGAACCTACAAAAAGCGTATTTTAAAGTACATATATATTCATTAGCTTTTATTGATTGATTGAAGTAGTGACTGTTTCATTCATTCAATCAATAGATATACATTGGATATATAATATATTCCAGATACAGAGAAGAAGCTGAATTATTCTGACCCAAAGGAGAGAATTTCATAAATTATCAAAACAAAATGGGGCTGGAGAGATGGCTCAGTGGTTAAGAACACTGACTATTCTTGTAGAAGACCCGGGTTTGAATCCCAGCACCCACATGGCAGCTAACAACTGTCTGTAACTCCAGTTCCAGGGGATCTGACAGCGTCTTCTGTCTACGGCAGGCATTGCACAACACGGATGCATTTACCTACATGCAGGCAATACATGCATACACATAAAACAAAAATAATAAATAAAAAATTTACCACAACACAAAATAAAGTCTTAAGTGCCTGTATAGAAAAAGCACAGAGAGGGTTCAGAAGATAGAAAGACAGCAACAAGAATCTTGATGAAGGAGGACTTGGCTGATTGGAAGCTGAGTGGGAAATGAGAGGTGAGAGAGGAAGGGTGAGAGACAGAGGGTGCATTCCAAGTTAAGGGTCACACAGGAGCAAGTGGCCACAGTCAACTGCAGGTGCCAGCAGTTCAGACAGGGCCTCTAAAAGCTCTTTTCAAGATTTGCTTGATCACACTGGCTTTCTTTTAATGAACACAACTGTGCCCTTGGGGGCTTTAGCAAATGCCTTTGCTTTCCAGCTGTTTCTAATGACTTTTGGGTATGGACTTTGATTTAGTGTGTGTTCTCCCTGAGTTCACTGTTCAATATATTCCACTCATGCTGATGTTCTGCCTCCCTGCTGATTTCTCTGAGAAGTGATTTCCTTCTTTAGAGCAGTTCCTGTTGATATAATATTACAGAATGTCAGATAGATAGTTCATCCTTAGAGAGATTTTAAATGGATAACTATTTCTGCAGTAAAATTTATACTTGCTGCTAACACTGACCAGCTACACTGATGCCCTTCATTAGGGAAGGATCTACAGGTTTTAGGAAGGACACTCAGAATCCAAATAATAACAGTGATAATTACTAGCTCTGTCTTAGACTCCAGAATACAAATAGGGCATTAGAAAAAAAAATACTGTCCCCTAAGATGTAGCATTAAATCATTCCAGCATGGATAATGTCCAGCTTAGTTTGTGATGTTTGGAGGGCAGAGAGCCTACAATAGCTTCTTCTCCGTGAGTGACTTTTATTTGCTTGCATAAAATCTGAGGCACTGATAGAGGCACTGCTTAATAAGATGTTCAGTGGTTAGTGTTATTTGTGCACTATCACAAACCCCTTTCTTGTGAGTTCATGACGTTCAGCTCACTAACTTCTACATGTGATATGCAGAAATTTTCTCTAGGCTCAGTGAATGAAAATGAACTTGATGCCACACTTAAGAAATGTGGCTTGTATTCCCATTATAAAATTAAAGCTCAAAGAAGTGGAATGACTTGAGTCACACATTTGCAAAGTAGAAAAATGGAGACTCAAATCCCAAATACATGCTCTTGCTGAGGTCTAGATTTCCTATTCATTCTCTTCACCTAACCCCTCTCTTCTCTTTTTTCACCATATCAATCTATTATAAAAAAACAGAACAACGGTCTTCAGATAGAAGGATCAGGACTTAAGCCTCTTCATCTCCCCTTCCACTCCAGTTCCCTAATCACAGTCTCTTGCCTGGGCAGCTGTGCCCATTTACTAACTTCCCTTTCTGTTGCAGTCTGGTCTACCTCTCTGCTCCTACAGAATACACTGTGAAACATCTTTTTGAAATACTTCTTTGTTTAACACCTTTTAATGTTTATTGGTTACTGGGATAAAGGATAGACTTCTTAGTACCAAGATATGGAACCTTTCAAGGTTTCAATAGTTTTTCCCTTTCAGATTTATGCTAGATCAAATTTGTTGACATTTCCAATCTCCATCCCTCTTCATATTGCTCTGTGCCTGAGAATCTGATAAACATAGGCCACATGTGATGTCTAGGTTGGGCAAGAAGAGAACACTAGCTGGAGGCCAGAGGAGAGTGATGGAGAGTGGGCATTTATTGTTGATTCCTGGAGGCAGGGACAGAGCCCTGATGGGTGAAGCCTTTCTTTGCTTCCTCTTTTTGTCCTTTCATGTCTCTGAAGGATAATCCACAGTTCTCTGTGGGCAACCGTTCTGGTTATCTTTCAGGTTTTAGTATCACTTGCCCACTTCTTTGTAAATAACTCCTGGGTTAAACTTCCCTCAAATGAGTCCCTTCGAATTCATAAAATTCATAAAATGTTCCCTGCCAAGATTTTGGCTGATATTTGGTCAGTCCCCATTTTGTCCTTAATCTGTAATTATGTTGAATTGTGGCAATCTCTGAAACACAGGTACCATAGTCACACATCTTTGCGGTTTTGTGCATACTGCTAAAACTGCATTCCCTTTCATAGGTTCCCATTGCCCCTGACTGGCTTGTTCATGTCTTAATGTCAAGTACTAACTTCTCTAGACTCCTTCCAATAATACGAATGGCTGCAGCCAGCCCTCCTGTGGTACCTCCTGTCGTATCATCCCCGGCAATAAATGGATGTGTGTTTCAGACTGGACATAGACTTTGGAGGCTTGGCGCTGTCTTATTCATCCTTATAAAACATACCACCTAGTACAGAGTCTTGGACAAGTATGACTTAAGTAAGATGATTTTTTTTATTTGAATATGAAGATCTTTCTCTTTAGTTCTTACTTAGTGTGAAACTTTCTCTGGAGTCCCCTTGGAAGTTATCATGCCTATGTTTGTTGGGCCCTGAGCAATTGACATGAAACTGTGGAACGGACACTATTTTACTGAGGCAGAAACCAAACATTAGTTATCATGCAGAAGATACCAGAAAGCAAGATCCTTTTATTTTATTTATTTATTATTTATTTATTTTAATATTTTATTGCCGGTGTGGTGGCGCACACCTTTAATCCCAGCACTCGGGAGGCAGAGGCAGGCAGATCTCTGTGAGTTCAAGGCCA
>NW_008347536.1:5668532-5669052 GCF_000622305.1 Nannospalax galili | reverse complement strand
AGAAGAGGCTGTCAGATCCCCTGGTACTGGAGTTACAGACAGTTGTTAGCTGCCATGTGGATGCTGGGATTCAAACCCGGGTCTTCTGCAAGAACAACCAGTGTTCTTAACAGCTGAGTCATCTCTCCAGCCCCTTATTTTATTTTTTATTTGAGACAGAGTCTCATTCAGTAGGCCAGGCTGGCCTCAACTCACTATGTTGTCCAGAATGGCCTTGAACCCACATCACTCCTCCTGCCCCAACTTCTTGAGTGCCAAGATTACATGTGTACGCTGCCGCATCTGGCTCCCTTTATTTTACATGTAAGATTTCTCTGGTGAATCAAATTCATGATCCTTTATTACTGCCAGTTTCCAAAAATTTATCTGCCATTGCTGAATCAAAAAGAAAATCTAAAACTGGGCATGGTGGCACATTCCTTTAATCCCAGCACTTAGGAGGTAGAGGCAGGTGGATTCAAGGCCAACCTGGTCAACACAGGGCTACATAGTGAGTCCCTGATTCAGAAAAACAAAAAAG
>NW_008347536.1:5665658-5668494 GCF_000622305.1 Nannospalax galili | reverse complement strand
TCTCTCTTCTCCTCCTCTTTCCCCTCCCCTCCTCTTCCCTTCTCTCCTTTTCTCCTTCATTGTTAGTTTGTTTCAGATTAAAGACAGGGTCTTACTATGTAGCCCAGGTTGCTCCTTGACTTGTGATCTTCTTGTTTCAGCCTCTTTAGTACTGGGATAGTAGGTTAGCATGTGTGTACATGTTCTTAACATGCATCTGGCCCTTGACAGCAGCTTCCTGGTGATACGCAACAGTGCAGGAAGGTCATTTGTATCTGGACCACCCTACTCAAGTTCAGTGCCTTTTCAACTAAATCATGGTGTCATGATACAATCGTCACCACAAGCTACTTATTATGCTGTAAAGGTTGTATTGATGATAGCACGCTGAGCTTCAGTTCAGGAATTACCATACTATTTGCAATGATGATAAAAAGCATAAGTACAGAGATCAAGTATTAAATTGTCATGTTTTAACTTCTGAGAAACTTTAAAGATCAAGGTCAGGGTCTATGACACAGCTTAGATAAAAAATGTAGTCTTGTTTTTTGTTGGGCAGTTCTTATCTCCCACTTCTGTAGATAAAATCCCCCTGCTCAGCCCTAAAGACAAGGGCCTATGATGCTCCACACTTACTAGCTTGGGACACTTGTTCTTATCCATGGTGCATGACAGACTTAAATGCCACATTTCAGTAATATATTCAAAGAACTAAAATTCGGAACTGTGTTTTCATAAATTAGTATGAATCAATGTAGTTTCAAGATAGCTTCATTCTTGTATGCAGTTTAATTTTAAATTTAATTTTCAAATGCTGTTGTTTAGAAATGAAAAGAATGACATCATCATGAATGACTACAATCACCTACATCTCATTTCTGACACATGTAACTCTTTACCATGTGAACTGCAGGAAGATACAAATTGTCACTCAATGTCATCAATGCAAAATATGTTTTGTTCATATTACATCTCTCAGTTAAGGATGCATCTTACACCCAATCCTGTCTTATAGTAAATACTATTGGACAGTTATTTTAATGGGATAGGAAGTAACATTGTACCTTTAATGAACTTTAAATACTTTAAAAATTTATTGATTTATTTATTTTTATTTTACATGTATGAATATTTTGCCTGCATGCATGTAAGTGCCTCCCATGTCATGCAATGCCTGCAGAGGCCAGAGAGGAATTGGAATTGGAGTTATAGATGGTTGTTAGCTGCCATTGTGGGTACTGGGAATTGAACCTGGGTCCTCTACAATAACAACTAGTATTCTTAACCACTGAGCCATCTCTCCATCCCTCCAAGTGAACTCTAGATTTAGAGTTAATTACATCAGGACCCATGTGCCACTCACCCAAAGTCCTTTCTATTTAGACCTACTGCTTTCTACAATATTGCTCTCAATGTTTTACTCTCACACTGGCTTTTCTAATTAATAACTATTTTAAGAAAGTTGAATGTGTCAGATTTCTTTTTTTAAAGTTTCACTTATTTATTATTTTATGTGTATGTGTATGCTCCTTTGTGAGTTTGTGTACACCATATGTGTGCAGGTGCCTGTGGAGGCCAGAAGAGGGCATCAGATTTCCTGGAACTCAAGTTATAGGTGGTTGTGATCTGCTCTGTAGGTTCTGGGAACGAAACCCAGGTCCTTTGCAAGAGCAGTAAGTGTTCTTAACCACTGAGCCATCTTTCTGGCCCCAGGTTTCATACTCTCATGAAGCAGTTCTGTTATAAAACTGGCATTGCACCTAGTCAAGAGCCACTGAAGATGTTTCATAACATCAGGTAAAACAACACTGATGAAGAGTTAGAGCAAAAGCCTCTGAAAGCAATCTTGATTGCTTAGGAAAGGGAAGCTATTTCTCAACAAATGGAAACATGTCTCACAGCAGCTTACTTAAGGTCACAACAGTATTACTCCCCAGCCAGAAATAACCAAGCAATGACTACCACTTTTCTTGAGTATAGAGCTGGGTAAAGTCACTGTGTGGGAATGGATCCTGGTGGGCAGGGGGAGGAAACAATTTTCTGCATTTTTCACTCTCAGCTTCTGAACATATAAGGTGCTGATATGCTGACGATGTTCAAAATATAACTGGAATGAATGGACGTATCTAGTTAAGCATCAAATCAAAGCAATATTAATGAGTGATGCTAAAGATAAATGGGAATCCCACAGGCCAGTGCCTCAGGGAGGTATGCACAGGGGAGTAAAAGAGTAGTCTCTCTGATCTCACTTCGGTGGTGAAGTTAGCTGGGAGTCATTCTGAGTGAACATTTAGAACTTGTTATCTTCAGGGTACTATGCTAAGAGCTTATAGGTATCAACTCATTTAATCTTTGTATAATTGTATAAGCTAGTCAGTACTATTATCTAAGTTTTACTATTGGGGAGACTGATACCCAGAGAGGTTAAATACCTGGCTGAAAGTTTCAGGGCTGGTAACTGACAGGTATAGGATTTGATCCCAGGGAGCTGGGCTTCATAGTATACTGTGATCATTCCTCCACAAGGCTTCTTTAGTCACTCAGCCAGTATCATTATTTTAGCCACTGCCAAGATAGAGCCTTTGAAGTCAAGGTGTCTGTGGTCCATCTTACATTTGAAAAGTGAGAAACTCAGCTCCCAGACTGCAGAAGTAGGCTGGTTGGTGTTAGCAGGTTGAGAAGGCACATCCTAGATGTAGGAGGCTGGATAGGATGCCGGTTTTTGGAATGACCCTTGAAACTTGACTCAAAATATGTGTTCCATTATAGCACTAAAATGATATCCTCCACCCCTGCCAACTCTTAGGCTAGAGAGAACTAACATGAGGAAAATGTGGACTGTATGTTCATTTCTCTC
>NW_008347536.1:5660371-5665600 GCF_000622305.1 Nannospalax galili | reverse complement strand
CCCTCCCTCCCTCCCCCCTGCTTTGGCATTGTAAAAATGTAGCCTAACAAACTTCCCAGGGGACCACTCATGACAACCTACATTTTTTTTAAATCAGTGTATTTACAATTTTAAAACAGTCATGACTTCCTCTCAATGTCTGGGGATGAAAAAGAACATTGCAATGAGGTGCAGCATCAAAAGCATATGCTTTCTAGTTTTTATTACTGTGGATGGAAGAATTAATCCAACACTTAGAGGTAGCAGATTTGTTTTGTAAATAATTCTAAAGTCTTATTTTCTGTCTTGAAAAGAAGATGGATACACCTTTAAAATTCAATATATCGATCTTCTGTTGATATGACAATACATTGTGAATCAGAATTGGGGGTTGGGTCTCACATTGTTATTTGGTATACAGATAGGAAAGTAGTTTTTGCTTTTGGACTTCGCTTTTTTTCGAAACAGGGTCTCACTATGTAGCCCTGGCTGGCAGACTGGCCTCAAACTCACAAAGATCCACCTGCCTCTGCCTCCAGAGGATTAAAGGTGGATTGCCACCTTTAAAGCTGTATTAAAGGTCTGTGCCACCTCACAGGGACTTGGGCTATTAACATACATCATAAAAGTGTTCATTTGTGTACCAAAGACTGCATCTAGACTCTTTACCTTTAACCATTAGAAGTTGAGGTAAATTTCCCAGACAGGATTAGAATTCAGCATGTAGAAAGACACCCCAGACAAACACAGAGGTCCAATGGCCTTATCTCTGTCAACCTTTGCAAATTTGAGCAGTAGAGTTGTTCTCAGTGCTAGTAAAAGGCTGGGACACAAAGGAATGATCAATATTCAAGTGCTTTCTCCAACTGGAGGGCAAGAACTTGTTTCCTTATCCCAACAATGGAAAGTGAAGGCATCAGAATCCCCGTGCAAACACACAATGAAGTGGTAGGGTATGCTTGTCTGGGGTGGAGATGTGGGTTAGGAATGAAAAGCAAGTCCACATGGACTCCGGAATGCTTGGCCTCATATGATCTCCATTTCATTTCCTTGACCTTGCGTTTCGCTCAGATATTTAGATGCTGACAAATACTATTATAGTATTTTCTTCTTCTAAACAACATGGCTATTAAGATTCGCCTTGGGAGAGTTCACTTGCTTGTTTTCATAGTGAGTTACAAGTTAAGCCTGTTTGTCTTTGGTATTTCTTCTTTGGCTCCATGACAATGCTGAATTCATTGTGTTCTTTCTTCTTATCAGTTGGGAAAATGAGACTGTGGCTGTCTTTAATTCCATTGTGGACAGTTGAGGGAAAACATATGTGCCTTGTAACTGCCAAAAATTGTGAAAATATCTTCAGTAAATAAACGTTGCATTAATCTTTGGGAGTGTTTCAGACTCACTATTAACAATGTTTTTGCATGTTACTGTCTCTTAAAATCTTTTCTTACATATATCTCCTTTTAGGTTTTTTATTTGATTCTTTCATCATTGTTCAGTTTCTCAACATTATTATTTACCAATAATGACTGCAATTATAATTCAACATGAAATAAATAATATTGTGTGCCTGCTACAATCCTTGTTGCTGAAGATAAAGTATAATAAACAAGGCAGTAAGGGTCTCAGTCTCAGGAAATTTCCTTCAGGAAAAAAGAGAACTATAAGAAAATAAAGAAACAAAGTAACTACATATGATAAAGACTGTGACTACCCTCATAAAGGCTATAAAGAAATTCAAACAGACTATCATTTTACTATGAAAAGCAGCGTAGTCAACAGAAGAGACCCTAGAGCTGCTCATGCCACCCCCGTCCCCAGTCCAGTCTCCAGGAGTCATTGGCCTTTTGTGTGCTTCAGTCTCTTCATCTCTAAAGTGAGGCTAGCAGCTGGAGATGAAACTCAGTGGGTAGAGTGCCGGCCCAGATCATAGAAGGCCCTGGGTCTGATGCCCAGCACTGCATAAACTGCAAAGAGGCTCATGCTTGCAATTTCAGCTCTCAAGAGGTGGAGGCAATAAGATCAGAAGTTCAAGGTCAACTACGGCTACTTGAATCACTTCTCAAAAAAAAAAAAAAATGGTGGGAAATATGGTAGCTCTTGTCAGACACTTGGCAATATTTCCCTTATTATTTTAATAGCTAAATTATTGACCATTTTCTACGAACCAGGACTGTGACTTTTCATCAAATTTACTCTGTCAAGTAGGTATCATTAACCTCTTTTTACGGATGAGAAATCTGAAGGTTAAAGAAACCGAATGGCTTTTACTTTGTTATGCAACTTGAAGGGAGCAAAGTGTTGTCTTTGATTTGGGCTCTGTTCTCAAATATTTTTCTGTTTCTCTTCACAAGTGTTTTTTTCCAAAACACTCATTAATGAAGACCATTATATCCCTAATCTGACATTTGTTACTAGAGATAGTATACATTTACTGAAAATAAATCTTACCTGTTTAGTTGTTTTTCTTTTCTTTTCTGATACACATTTTTTCCCTTCTACACAGGTCTTTGTTTTGCTACTGCCTAGAGACAGGGTGCTCATCCCCTCAGCAACATATTTCATATACATTTGGCATGATGTCATGCAGATAGTGTTTGCTAATTTTCAAGCCGAACTGCAGCACTGGAGAGTTGTAGGTGGTTTGCTCTCACAGCTGCACCTTCTGCACAAGGGCAGAGAATGCTGCAAGGGTTTGCCTTTGTGATGCCCCAGACTTCAGCCATTTAGCTGAAATTCAAAATTGCTACCATTTTTCTTTTCATGACCTTTTCAGATGTCTTTTTTCCCCTTCCTAATCATAGTTCCATTTAGACCAAATGACATTCAGAAATCCGTACTTTGGTGGTAATCTGAACTCTTTTTATATCCAGCTTTAAACCCTAATCACCACCCTCTTCCTTCAATTGCTCAGACACTTGGTGTGTATTTTATTATGCAACATCGTGCCAGATTTGAAAGTGCTCTCTCAGAGTCAAGGGGAGTTCTGGGGCTCTGGGTTTCACAGAATAAAGCAGCTCAGCAGAGCTTGAGACCAGGCATACACAAGTTTAACGAGGCTTTCAAGGGAAAGTGCACTTTCCCTTCAAGCACTTCACTTGCATGAGTCCTAAGACTATGGCTTTTTACTCCTATATGAAAAAGTGGGGACTAGACAAGGACCCAGAGGGGAGTAGTTAAGATCTCACTGCTGTCCCTTCTGGAAGATGAGGTGTTGCAAATGGGAACCAGAGCGAGGCAGCCCACTGTGGAAATTTTGCCTCGGCTTCCTAGGTTTCATGTAGTTTCTTTCAGATTTTATTTCCTCATCTGAAGAATAAAGATAAAGCCGTGTTTATAATTCCTTGTGGGAAATAAGTGGCATATGACACATCAGATTTAGACATATCAGTCACTCTATAACAATAATTATAAGTTGCTACATGCTTTCTCCATATGCATTTGTTAATGTTTTTGGACCCTTGAACCTAGTTAATTTCTTTATATGTGGACCATTCATGGTGGTACAGAGCAAAGCCTATGTGGCTCCTTTGTCCAACTGTTTCCTATTTATTTTAATTTTTAAAAATATTTTATTTATTATTTTTAATTTTACGTGTATGCATGTATTGCCTGCATGTAGGTAAGTGCACCTGTGTCGTGAAGTGCCTGCGGAGGACAGAAAAGGCTGTTGGATCCCCTGGAACTGGAATTACCAGACAGTTGTTAGCTGCCATGTGGGTGCTGGGACTCAAACCTGGGTCTTCTGCAAGAATAGTCAGTGTTCTTAACCCATGAGCTATCTCTACAGCCCCTTATTTTTATTTTTATCTTAAGGAATCTTCAGTGTCTATACACAGTCCAACCCATTTTCACAGTGCTCAGGATTAAGAAAACCATTGACACTGAACTCTTCATTGATCAGCTGATTGTCATTCACAACCCACCCCTTATTCACTCTTTCATGGAGTCAGCACCTTCCCCATGAAGCACATAGTCTGTGGAGAGGTTGGATGTTTGTTTCCATTAAGTATACGATGGAAGGAGAGATAGAACAAAGATGACACTGATGCAGCAAAGGAAGCAGTGTTGCTCTGTTGGGGATGCAGTGGTATGGTCAAAGAAGGCTTCTTAGAGGAGATGGCATCTACTCTGGTCTTGGAAAGAAAAGGTTTGTCAAGTAAGCAAAGGAAGAAGAGAATTTGGGACAGTTGAGAGGATAATTTCTAAGTGACAGAAGATAAAACTCCAGGCTGGTGAGATAGCTCAGTGGGTAGTCTCTTGTGCAAGTCTGGTAAACGTTTGAGATTTGAACCCATATAAAGGTGGAAGGAGAGAACCAACTCAAGAAAGTTATTCTCTAGACAAAAACTGACCTCCACATGTGTGATGTGGCGCATGTGCTCACATTGCACATATATCACAAACACACACACACACACACACACACACACGAAAATAAAACACCAGGATATATCAGTGAATGACAAGGTATTTGGTATCATTTAAGCATAATGTATGAGAATATGTTGTTTCCAGGAAGAGGAGAGTGAGAGAGGACATAAATTCAGAGATGTGATTTAGATAAAAAAACATCTAAGAAACCAAGCATGACATATAGTAGCAAATGCTTGACAAATACGTGATTTTTTTTCTAAAAATTAATTCTTACTGTATTAATTAAAGTACTTAATATTTTAGGTTCACACATCATACTTGTATGTTCCTTAGAGATTGTTTTGTGGTCTCGGGAGCTCTGTAAATTTTTACTTTATACTGTTGTTCACAGAAAAGATGAACATGTAGAATTGCAATGAGGAAGCATGAATTGTGAGAGAACTTTAACAACTGCTCAGATGAACAGCCTTCAATAACACACATCAATGCTTCAATATCAACAACCTCTACAAAACGTGATTTTCCTCAGTAATTTTCTCTGCATGTCTTCCTGATGTCCTTCTTCAATAAAATTCTGCACATCCTTGTTTTATTAATATTTTTGTTTCAGCTTTTTTCATGAAGATGGTGTAGACAAAAGACTTTATTTCTCACTAGTGTTTACTTAAAATAGGGACTTGCCTGCCTGCATTGTCATAGTTAATTATGTTTCTTCTAGAATGCTGTTTGTGTTTCTGCTGTTCATTACTATGACAATGGGGAACTGCTAGTAAAACTGCAATTTTTCCTCTTGCTTGTTTGGAAACATCCCCCACTATACATACTACTTATCTTTTTTTTTTTTAAATTCAACAATTTAATGGAAAATAGCAA
>NW_008347536.1:5659601-5660341 GCF_000622305.1 Nannospalax galili | reverse complement strand
TCTATCTATCTATCTATCTATCTATCTATCTATCTTCATCATCATCATCATCTATATTATTTGATGTTTTTGAGACAGGGTCTCCCTGTAGCCCTAACTAGCCCAGAACTTGCTATGTAGACCAGACTGGCCTTGAACTCACAGTGATCTGCCTGCCTCTGCTTCCTGAGTGCTGGGATTAAAGGCGTGCACCACCATGCCTGGCAAGCAATATTTTAAAAATCGTATGAAAGGGAATGTAATTACTTATATTATTATGAAACCACCCCTTTATAAGGTTATTTCTGAGTGATCTTAAAGAGGAATTAAGGTACTGACTATCATATATTAAAGGAGGATTATGAGTATCTTCATGTGAAGATGTTTATTGCATGAAATGAGCTAACTCTTGCCCCTATTTTTTTTTTTTTGTCTTTTTTAGATGGGGTCTCCCTGTAGTCCCAGATGGCCTGGAACTTGTTATGTAGAACAGGCTAGCCTCAAACTCATAGAGATCCGCCTGCCTCTGCCTCCCAAATGCTAGGTTTAAAGGCATGCGCCTCCATGCCCCTGGATTTCCTATTTAAAGGATATTAAATGTTCCATTTTTTTTCTAGAAAACAATATTGGTTAATGAAGAACAATTAAATGGATGTTTCTTTTGGAATACTTTCACCCTTGGTAATTTAAAGTACATTGGATATAATGATAGTCATATTGAAAGAAAAATACAATATTTACACTATAACTCTGATTTGGGA
>NW_008347536.1:5627096-5656028 GCF_000622305.1 Nannospalax galili | reverse complement strand
TAGTTAATATTTTATATTTTACTTAGTGTATCCCATACCACCACCCCCGCCCCCCCCCCAAATCCTCAGAGCCCATTTTGGTTCATTTAGATAAAGCAACTGTTTAGTTTTCTGCTTTGAGAAACCACAGAAAACTAGGGAGCCTTGCTTTAACTTGGTAAATGGCAACACTGGTATCTTTCATGGGGGCATATTTTACATTCTAATAGAGCAACTACTTCTTAGCACTGAAGACTGAAGATAAGTTTTTTCTTGTGGTGTCCGCCCCCCCCCCAAATCCTCAGAGCCCATTTTGGTTCATTTAGATAAAGCAACTGTTTAGTTTTCTGCTTTGAGAAACCACAGAAAACTAGGGAGCCTTGCTTTAACTTGGTAAATGGCAACACTGGTATCTTTCATGGGGGCATATTTTACATTCTAATAGAGCAACTACTTCTTAGCACTGAAGACTGAAGATAAGTTTTTTCTTGTGGTGTTAGGGACCAAGCCCTGAGCCTTGCTAGACAAGAGTTCTCCCATCCCCAAAGAACAATTCTTGGGTGTTATACTTAACCAAATTCATTCTCAATGGGCATCTCAACAGGGGTGATTTTATCTTCCCCCCTACAGTTCAAAGAGAAAATTACAAGGTATGGACATACATTGATTTCATTCCTATTCACTGATTCCACACATATTTACTGAGTACCCACTCTGTGCCAGCCATGAAGGACACAGCAGTAAAGACAGACACATTTTCTTGCTCCCATGGCTTTTATGTTCCAGCAGGAGACCAACTGAGCTTAGTGCCTTTTTAGAGGGTAGATACATAAACGTCTTTTTTGAATAGCTTTTCCTGTTTCCCATTAAATAGCTCTCAAACTGGGTTTTGGTGGTGGGCTTCTTCCTTTATATATTTATACTAAACACAAGAAACAAAGCTTGTTCTACTTGGATGGGATTGAGGCTGTCTCCTATGATACTCCTGAGCTCTACTATGTACCTGCTCCCAACATTCCTTCACAGGACCCACCATTGCAGGGAGCAGTCTGACATTTCCACCATTCTCTCCACATTAATGATGCAATTGAAGGAATCACTAAAATGTCTACACACATAGCCTCCCAAGCGCTGTCTTTAGCTCTATTAACCCTTTAGTTTGCTTTTCTCTCACTACGTCACAGCTACATTATAGGGTTTTTGGATAACAATTACAGTGGTCACTGATTGATGCCCATCTTTCAGGAACCATGCTTAGCATTCCATTTAATCCTGAGTTATCCTGTGAAGTAAGTGTGGGTCCTCATTTCACAGATAAAAGAATGTGATTCCAAGAGGTGAGTAATTTGTTGGAGATACACGTCTTTTAATGATAGAGCTAGATTTTGAACCAGATTCATTTTATTTCAAGGTGTGACCCTTAACTATTACTGCTTCCCAAACTCTGAAAAGTTCTTCAGTCCTTTCATGGACAGTACTAAGTTCAGTGCAAAAGTCTGATCAAATAAGAGACAATCAGGGCTGGAGAGATGGCTCAGTGGTTAAGAGCACTTGCTGCTCTTGCAAAGGACCTGAGTTTGGTTCCTAGCACCCACATGGCAGCTAACAACTGCCTGTAACTCCAGTTCCAGGTGATCTGACACCCTCTGACCTCTGTGGGCATCTTAGGACACAGGTACACTTACATACATGCAGGCAATGCACTCACACACATAAAATAAAATAATAAAATGTTTAAAAAGTAAGAGACAAGCATGCTAGTGCACTCAGATATGCTTGTGTGGAGGGTTATTAATGTGAACTGTTGTTCAGGGACGGCCTACCACCCTCCAAACATTCCATGTCCATTTTCTCCAATTCTGCCAACAACTTGGGAAGGTAAATCCACTCCTAGTTACAGAGAGGTTGTCGCTCATTTAAGGATTCCAGTACTCAGTAGTGAGCCCTCGGCCTTTTATGCCAGTTTGGCACCATGACTATCCCCAGAGCTGAACTACAGACTTCCAGATCCAAGAATTTGAAGTGAAAACACTGTTCCATGGCCCAGGGCTCAATCCAAGTCAATGCAGCCTCTCTCCTTTCTCAATAAGAACTGAGTGCTGGAGTTTCAGCCCTGTCTACCTAAACTCTCTAATTTCTATTTAATTAATTTTTGTCCCTCTATATCATTATACTGACATTTACTTTTTATATTTTTCAACTACATTTCTATCCATTCCCATCTCTTTCTTTGTCATCTTTTACTGTCCTGTGAGTCCCTTTGCTTTGCTTTTGCCTGTGGGATTATTCTAGCAGCTCCGAGTCATTCTTACCCTAGACTGACTCCTGGCTTTATTCCACTGATAATTGTGAGAAAAACACCTAAGCTTTTTGTGTCTTGATTTCCTCACCTGCAATATGGACACAGAATTAGAAACTATGTGAGTTAATACAGGAGAAGATTTTAGAATATTCTTAAGCATATAGTGATTGCTTCATTCATGATGGATTTTATGATTATTTCTGTGGTAGCGCGGGGGAATCAAACCCAGGGCCCATTCATGCTAGGGAAACACTCAACTACTGAGTACACTTCCTTGGAGTTTTGAGACAGAATCTCTCTGAAGCCCAGGCTGGCCTCAAATTTACCAGCCTTTGTTTCTGCCTCCCAAGAGATTACAGATGAGCACACCATGTCTGGGTCATTCTGGTTCCAGTTATCTCTTTCTTGAAGTAATTGTAGCTGTTACATAGTGAGAGAAAAGCAAACAAACTTTCCTCCTTTGTTTCTCTATCATCTATATTTTACTCTGCTTTAGATAAAATAAAAAAGGAAAGAGTTTCTATAAGATAGACATATTTATTCATTGGTATACTTTATTTTTTTATTTTTTTAATTTTTTGGTCTTTTTGAGACAGGGTCTCCCTGTAGCCCCAGCTTTCCTGGAACTCATTATGGAGACCAGGCTGGCCTCGTACTCACAGAGATCCGCCTGCCTCTGCCTCCTGAGTGCTGGGATTAAAGGCATACGCCACCATGCCTGGCTTGGTATACTTTATTTTTATTTAAAGTTCTTTTCTAAAAAAATCTGTTTATTGTATTTATTATTACTGTGTGTGTATGTGTGAGGCGAACATGATAACCACTACACTACAGAGACCTCTCCAACTGTCTGTGTATGTGTACATGATGTGTGTGTGTGTGTGGGTTGGGGTGGGGTGCATGTTCCATAGCATGTGTGTGAAGGCCAGAGGACAATTTGTGGGGTCGGATTTCTGCTTCCACCCTTACGTGGGGTTTGGGGATGGAACTCAGGCCATGAGGCTTGTATGCAAGTGCCTTTACTTGCTGAGCCATCTTACTGGCCCCTATTTTTACCACGAACCAGACTCTGTGCTAGGGAATACAGACATAAAGGTGAATAAAATATGACTTTTCTCCAAAGAATTGATCAGTATTTCATTGCTTAACAATGTTTTAACAGGGGCTAGAGAGATGGCTCAGCAATTAGGAACACTGGCTGCTCTTGCAGAGGACCCAAATTCAATTCCTAGACCCTACATGGTGCCTAATAACCATCTGTAACTTCAGTTCCAGGGGAATCTGACATCCTCCACAAGAATGACATGACACGGGTGCACTTACATACACGAAGGTAATGTACTCATACACACACACACACACACACACACACACAGAAAACAAAATATTTTAAAAAACAATGTTTTCTCAAGTTTTAGAGAGATAGATGAATTCATGTGTATGCATTTTTGAGACTGTAGCTCGGGCTACCCTTGAAATTGTTATGTAACTGAGGCTATCCTTGAACTCCTGCTCCAAGTGCTAATATTATGGGTATGCGCCACCAGGCCCAGCTGAATTCATGTATCTTTATAAGACAACGTGTGTGTCTAATGGTTTGTTACCTATTCTCTTCTTGCATCTGTCTACTTTCCAATTATTCTGCAGCAACTTTCATCTAACATGTTACTCAGCTGAACGAATGGTATTTCTCTTTCTGCATTTTCACTGACCTATGGTCAATCATAATTCACAAACATTTTTCAATGCAATGAGGAATTAAGATACAAACATTTTTTAAATCACATATTCATTTAGTCCTCTCTCTCTCTCTCTCTCCCTCCCTCCCTCCCTCCTTCTCTCTGCATGTGCCACAGTGTCTGTATGTGTGTGTGGGGTGGGGGGTGTCAGAGGATAACTTGCAGGAGCTGGCTTTCTTCTTCCACCATGTGAGTCTTGAGGGTTGAACTCAGGTGGTCCAGCTTGGTGGTAAGCACCTTTATGCACTGCGCCATTTTACCCACCCAGGAATTAAGTTGTTTGTGGGGGTGGAGAGGGAAGAGAGAGAATTCACCTAAGTTTTTAAATTAGATATAGTTATATTATTTTATTATTTTTATGAATCTCTTCTTGCCCCTGGTTTGTACACTCTACCATAGGTATGTGCACATAGAAAAAAAAAGCATGTGTAGTATTTAAGGTTGACTGTTGTTTCAGGAATCCACTGGAGATCTTGCAGAGTCAATACTGTACAGGTAAGGTCTTCTCCAGTATGTCTGGTGTTCTCTGAGCCAGTGTCTGTTCAGCAGTCAGCGGCATCTTTTTGGGAGAACAAATCTGATCCTACAATTTATGGGTTTAAAACCTTTCAACAGTCTCTCACTGATTTTGGGAAAAAGACCCAAAACTTTATTCTTGTGTGATGTAGTCTGCGTCCATCTTTTGCCTCACTACACGCTGTGTTTCTCTTACTTGTTCTAGTTTGCTTAGTCACTCAGTGACGCCATGTTTTCTTTTCCACAGAATGACTACAAAGGCTTTTTTCCCCTAAAATATTCTTTCTTATCACTTCTGCTGTGCTTTGATAAGTTAATTCCTACTCACCCTTCAAGTTAAAGAAAGTATTATAAAATGCTTTATTGACCCTCTAATCTAGGTCAGACAACTCTGGTCTGCCTTCACATACTTCACATACTTGGGTATCTAAGCTGTAAGAGTCTATATCAAAGTTTTCTTCTACTTCTGCAGCAGGTACCACAGTCTGCCTAATTCAGTGAGATTTTACTTGCCTGACTGTAAGCCATTAGGGAAGGGACCATGTCTGTTATTCCTACCACTCTACCTCCAATATTCAGGGCAGCATGCTACTCATTGAAAGCACTTAATGAACAAATTATTAGCTGAATGAAGACTGAATTAATGAATTTTCTTCTGCCACTACTTAACATTCCCAGTGTGTCAGCAGCTCTATTAATGAAGCACAATTTCTTTAGCAGTGGGGATAAGATGAATATGAGAAAACTGTGAGTGGCTCCAGAAAACCATCTTGAACAAAGTATAGCTTAGATACTCTTGCTTTTTATAGACTCAGCCAACACGGTCACTGAGTCTACCAGGAATCCTATTTGGATTAGGATTCCATGAAGCACGTTAAAGATGTATGCTTAATATTCCTTGGGCTTGGCTTTCCTATGCTAAATTTGCCTCTGCTTGTGATTCTGAGAATTCAAAACATCTCCATTATTTCAGCTTTTTATACCCTTGATTTCCTGGAATACATGTTCTCATATTATGTCCTTTTAGACTCAATACATTTATTTTAAAGCTCAGAAATTATAGTTTAATCTCTAAAACTGATAAGATTTAGGATACAATAGATTCATAAACTAAGAGACCATACACAGCAAGTTATTCATTTTAAAACTACCTATAAACAATATGCATTTATAGTTGAATTTAACTTAAAACCATCATAAAAGCCCAAATCCTATTGAAAAAAAGAGAATAATTTACAGATATAAATCCTTCCTACGAGTGGGTGAAAGCAGAATTTCTGTCTTTAAAACAAAAAGAGGACACTTAGGAATTACCTGCTTATTGCATTTTTCTTTGATGACATGCTTAATTAGAAGATATTATAAGCTAAATTTCATAGAATGTCATTTGAAAAGAGCCTTAAGAATAATCTCTCCATAGAGAGTTTCAGCCAGCAGTGCTACATGAGACCTTATCTCAAGCTCCCTACCTTAAAAAAAATTGTTCTAACCACCTTAACCAACCAACGAATAAGGGAAACAATGTTGAGAAAAGTGGTGTGTTTTGGGCCTGGTCAGCAAAGCACTGGTTATAGAATCATGGAAAGGAGAAAAAATGCTTCATTATTCACTATTACATTTGAGAAATGGCTTAAATAATTTGAGTCCACTGAACCAAATATCTAGGTAAATTCTACTGAGCACCAAGAAAATTGATTGGTTTTACCAGGTATTTGAAAGCCATCTGGATTTGTATTCCTCTTCTGCTTTGTCTCTTGGAATGTAAAATGGAAGGAGTATCTAGTGAATGAAAATTGTGCTTATTTTTTAATACCAGTAGAGTAAGAAATAATATCAAGATGTTTTATGTCTAAGCATTTGATTTGGGTATTGCTAATGGTAGGTATGGATCTAAAAGACCTTGGTTGTCAGAATATCTCTAGAAGATAGATTATTTGGCTCCTTCTAGTTTAAGTGAGTAATTGACTCTAAAGGACCTCCCAAAATTAAAAAATGAGCAGAAGATTTTAGTCTCCTTGATGCAAGTTTGAAATTCAACACCCCAAGGGTAGACTGTGAGGTCAGTGGAGATTTCTGAGTCAGAAAGTGATTCCTGCTTGTATTCATACCTCATTCCTCAGGGCATCTGGCATAGGAAGATAGATGCAGCATCATTAATCATTAAGCATCTGGAGAGAATACTCCCATGAATCTGCACACACTGCACTGTCAAACCCTGTAGTGCTATATGTTAGACAGAGGTTAGGGATGAAACAGAAACAACCAGAAGGTTAGGAAGAGGGCACAGTGAGTGAAGGAATATCTTGGAAGTTTTCTTAGTCACTGGTATAAGTACTATCTATTAGTGGAATGTGTGTATGTGTGTTTGTGTGTTTCTGTGTGTGTGTATATGTGCATGTGTGTATATGAGAGAGAGAGAAGCTGTAGAGAAATACATAGCTAAACAAAAATTCTTGTGTCATGAAGTTTCCTTTTATTTCATTAAAAATTATAATATGCCACTCATTAATGAAGCAAAAGTTAATGTAACATATTTAGAGAAATATTATTTTTGGCAATACAGACCATTTAAGATGATATGATTGATGATGAACAGACAGACAAATAAATGTATGGATATACAGATGGATAAAGAGTGGTACAGGAATAAATTATAAAGGGGAAGATGAAATCATATATTTGATCTATTTATTAAATTGTTACTATTTCCAAGTTGGTAGATTTTTAAAATAAATTTCACATCTCTGGATGAAGCTACAGACAAAGGATGCTGAGAGAGAGAGAACCAGTTTTCTCTAGGGATGAACTCCCTGATAGGTTATCTAATCCCAAGTGGTCAGCCCTAAACACACATACAAGCACCACTAGATGGATTCAGCAGATTACACACACACACACACACACACACACACACACACGCAATAACAATAGTCAATCAAAAAATTGAAAGAGAGGAGGGTGTGGGAAGAGTTGGAGGGGGAGGACTGACAGTGGAAGTGCTGTAAGTGCAGGACTAATGTGTGGAATTCTCAAAAATAAAAGAATTGCTACATATTTAACATCCTCATGTATCAAAAATGTATCCATGATGTATGAACAATGATAATGAACAATTACAAGCTAGAAAGTAAAGTTGTGTACATGAGGAAGCTCTGAGGGTCCCTGAGATTTCTGATCCTTCTGTGTCCTTCAGATAATGAGAATCTTATTGGATTATATCTGAGCATAGACCATCACCAGCAACTATAGCGAATTCAAAGAATTAAGGCAATTGCTAACTGCTCAGCTGACGTAAGCTTTAGTAGCTATTACAACTTTAAGACAGTGAACCACTTTACTATCTGGTTGCTGACTTGATCTTTAGTCTCCCTGTCTGTGAAACAAAGAAACAAAGGAAGATGAGCTTTAAGGATTCCAATAACGTCGAATTTTTCTGTCTTAGTGATTGAGGTTAATCCACACAGACTCCATCAAATTAACAGAGTGTTCAGTCATTTCTTCTTATGCGTTAAAAGATATAAAGAGAACACACAGTGTTTGTGAGGAACTTTCAAATAATGGAACTTAAGGTGCTCTCTATACCACCTGAAGTCAAGGATTCTTTTTTAAAGCTTGAATTTAATACTACATAGGTTCTTCTGAAAATATCTTACCTACCTTAGCCATTTAAAAAACAGGTGAGAAAACAAAACAGATTCATAAAGATGAAATAGCAGAAGGTTGAGACTAATGTTCCCTTCCCATCCCAGAGTTTGGCACAGTATTTTTGATCATGAAAGCTTATCTTTAATATACACTATGATTTGATATAGTATATGACCAAGTTCCACAGCTGGATACCAACAGTCTTGCATGGGCATTTATGATGCAGTTATTTGTCTTGGGAAAATACTTCCACATTCCACAGCTGGTCATTCATATGCATAACCTGCAGATATGTTGATTTAAGGAAAGAGCTGTCTTGCATTGTAAATAAGCTTCATCTTTGGTGTATGTTCTCACATTTTTGAGATTCTTCAGGTACAGAACTTATTTTTCCTCAGCTATACAGTAATTGCAAACTTTCATTATATATTTGACTCAACAGAGATAGACATATGGTGTCCAACTGTGTTTTATCTTTATAAAAGTGGTAGCTCCAGTTAGATCAGAACTTCATGTCTTTAAAATTAAAAAAAAATTAATTGTATTTTTCTGTATGAGTGTTTTGACTGTATATATGTAAGTGCACCATGTGCATGCAGTGCCCACAGAGGCCAAAAGAGGGAGTCAGATTCCTTGGAATTGGAGTTACTAGTAGTTGTTAGCTGCCATGTGGGTGCTGGGAATCAAACCCGTTCCTCCATGAGAGCAATCAGTGCTCTTAAAAGCTGAACCATCTCTCCAGCCCCGATTTTCAGAAGTTTAGAAAACATTAGAACTTTAAGCAAGGCTTCAAAAGACACCATCTACAAACTGTGAACTTGAAATGTTCAACCCAAAGACCTGTTTACCATTTGCCAATATCAAAATTTCAGGTCATTCTTCCTTATTCACTGAGCATACACTTTTGTTCTTTGTTAAAGATTTATTTATTTTATGTGTAGAGCATTTCTTTGCTTACATGTCTGTGTACCAGGTGTATGCCTGGTGTCCTCCTGGTGCCCCCAGATGTCAGATCCCCTGGAGCTGGAGTTAATAGGTAGTTGTGCCTGATAGCTTCAGTTGTCAGCCTGACACACTTGGAAAGAGGGAATCTCTATTGGGGAACTTTCTCTATTGGATTTGCCTATGGGTATGCCTATGAGGCATTTTCTTGATTGTTGAGTGATTGGGAGGGACCAGTCTACTGTGAGGTGGTGCCATCCCTGGGTAGATGGTCCTGGCTTATATAGGAAGGCAGACTGAGCACAGGCAAGAAAAGCAAGACAGTAAGCAGCATTCCTCCATGGTTTCTGCTTCAGTGACTGCCTCCAGGTCCCTGCCTTAATTTCTCTTGATTATGGACTGTGAACTGTAAGCTAAATAGATCATCCCACCCCTCTCCCACGTTGGTTTTTGTTAGTGTTTTATCACAGCAACAGAAAGCTAACTAGGACAGTTGTGAGCCACCATTTGGATACTGTGAATCAAACCCAGGTCCTATGCAAGAGTAGCAATGCTGTTAATCATGAAGCCATCTCTCCAGCCCTGAGCATACATTTCTCAAGTACCTACTATTAATATTTATTTGGAAACCCACTGGAAATATATTATGCTTCTATAAAAAACATCATTCAATAAGTCACTGATAAAGTCTATTCAAATTTGTATTGAGTAATTTAACACAGGAGATAAAGCGAGGGGGGATAAAACTCCCTCCTTAGCACTTGAGTGGAGAAAGGTACAAACTATGCTAAAGGACACAGGTATCTGAAGACGGATGGAGAATTAAGAGCTAGAACTAATGTGATTGAGCAGATTAAAGATAGGCTCACAGTGAAACTCAAATGAGGGTCCTCAGTGTAAGTAAGAACCTACAGGAGAAGAGAACATGGAATTTCAAAGAAGGGAGCCCACAAAGTGAAGGCAAAGAAACAGGGGACTTCAGGACCAAACTTAGAAACAGGTGGACAGTTCTGTGCATGGGGGGCAGTGAAAAGGATGATGCTAACGGTGACAGTGGGATGAACAGTGACAGGGAAGGGCAGTTGGCTGGGATGGGGTCATATGGTGAAGGGCATGGCTTTTGTGTGCAGGGGCCTGGAGGTCATGCTTTTAGGAAGATGATTTGGAAAGCAATGTCAAACCACTGAGAGAGGCAAAGAAAGAGAAGGGCTGTCAGGTGTGTGCATGAGTGCGTGCGTGTGTGTGTGCATGTGTGTGTGTAGGGTATTGTGTCTCCCAGTGTGGAGTGATGTAGTAACTTCACCAATGAAATAGAGACAATTAATGTTTTTTATGAGAATTAACTGTCCATAGTGCTTAATGGGGTTGTTCCTAAGGGATCACATCTATTACAAAAATAAACAAACAAACAAACAAAACAAACAAATAAGAAAAGAGAAAAAAACCTGATCACTTTTCTTATTTTTTTCTTATTATTAGTGCAACACATGCTAATTGCAAAGTAAGCATATGACACAATTGAATTTTAAAGGACAGTGAAGACAAATTGCAGTCACATTGATGGTGAGACACAGTACTTAGACAAGATTTTCGAACTGCCTTTAACTCTATGACTTTGAACTGCATGCTGAATGAGAGTGATGGTAGGTAGAATGGCACGGACTAAGGGACTAAGTGCATTTGAAACAGAGCTATGTATATCATAACCTCACATTGCACTATGAAACTTGCCAAAGAAGAGATTTATTGTTGCAGTCCAATAATTATAAATTACAATTATTTGGAAAAAAACCTGCTAAGTACTATAAAAATGGTTGGTAATATTGTGTGGCACACATTTCTTCAGTAATTCTTTTCTGTCTTTGAAACAAAAATTGAAAAGCACAAGTGGATAAAAATGAAGAATTCCTCAGTCACCAATTATCTGTATGGAAACACAAGTACTGGGGTATATGGTAAATCGTTCATCTGTTAGCTCAGCAAGTCTGTAGGAAATAGCTGTTACAATATCAGAGAGATCTGTCAGTGAACAAAACACAGATGTGTTCGCTTGCATGGAGCCAGCAATCTCACAGTTTAACAAGTTATTCTTTCTCCTTCATCTCTAAAACACACAGTTCACCCAATTTTCAAGATCTAGTTCCATTCACACACTTCTACAATATACTGTAGCACTATTATCGGCCCTGCAGGCTCATTTTTTCTTTGATATGCTATCGTTCTGAGAGACAGTGCCATTCTGAGAGAAGTTGCTCATGTGTCACTGAGTACTGATTTCTATTAAGTGTATTAAAGTAATTTCACTTCAGAAAGTTGGAAAATTCCTTAGAGATAAATAGCATGCAATATTCTGGTGACAGACGACAATTTTTTTTTTTTTTTTAATATCAAGGAATGCTGAGTGAAGTATTTAGAGGGTTTCCCATTAAGCCCTTGGAAGTGACTGAAAACATATGTACTAGAAGCTTGGTTCTTAAAAAATTCTCTCTCTCTCTCTCTCTCTCTCTCTCTCTCTCTCTCTCTGTGAACATGACCATGTGCATGCCATATTATCCATATGGAGGTCAGAGGACAACCTCAGGCATTGGTCCTCATCTTCCATCTTGTTTGAGAGAGGGCTTTGTTGACTGCTGCTGTACACACCACACTAGCTGGCCTGTGACCCTCTGGGATTCTGCTGTCTCCATCTCCCATCTTGCTACAGGAGCAGTGGGATTCCAGATGGGTGCTAGCTACCATGCCAGGCTTTACATGGATTCAAACTCAAGTCCTCATACTTGGGTAGCAAGTCCTTTACTCAGTGAACCATCACCCCAGCCTAGAAGTCTAGTTCTTGACCATGTCAAAGGAGTTGTAATAAAATCTCTTAGCACTATCATAAAGTTAACATATTGGTAGAAAAGACAGTGACCTGGTAAGAATTTTGTGATGCAATCTCATAAAATACCCTTCAATTCACTGGTTAATTTTAAAGTAAATTGTAGGCTATTTCCTTAGGCTGCTGTACAATTTAAATGTCTCTACATAATCAAAACAAAAAAATATAGTCCATTTTCCTTTCAAGCAATAGTTCAACTAAGGCTTGGTTACACACGAAGTTAGCAAAAAGCAGAATAAAATTGATTGCTTCATGTTGTTGTTGCTACATTTCCAATTGATATAAAGCTATGACAAGTTAGATCACAGCTATATGGTTAAAATAGGGAAGTCATTCTGTGAACATAATCTGTATATGCTAGCATTTTGAAAGATGCTTGTTAGCTACAGGTTTTGTTAGAAGGATTTTAAAAGTGAAGTTATATGGTTTATAAAACATGCTTTTAACAGGCATTGTGATAAAGAGCAGTATATTATCTGGTTGATTCATCATGCTCAAAGGGAACCGAGCTGTAGGGAAATTCCAACACATATAAAGATCTAGAACCAGCACAGGATCGTTTTTAGCGTAACCTTCAGAGCTTGAAATTATTCATTTCAAGGTTATTTAAATACTTGCTCACTAGGCAAGAGCTTTCGGGCAGTATAATCATGGTTCTAACCATCTTATCAGTCTGTAGAATTATATGAGATGAAGTTTTTAGAACCTGGGAAACAACCATGGACTTTATGCCTGATTGCAGGGATGGTGAAGGACATAGAGTTCTAGAATGAAAGAAAATAGCTCTGAAGAAAGGAAGACACTCATGAAACAGTCCTTACTCTTTGTGACAAAAATCATTCTAACTCAGATGGCTTCATTTTCTGTTTTACAATAGATACTTTTGGAAACACTCCTGTTAAAAGCAAAAGATTACCTTAATGTATCTAGAAAAAGCATGCACCCTCTCTACTAACTCTGTTCATTCATGACATAGGCTAATAGGAAAAAATTACAAGAATTTATAAGATTTTGTTTTACTTACTTACAAATTCTAATTCTAAATTGAGGCACAAAGGCAAGATGCCAAGATACACATGGAAGAAATTACTTTCTTTATTCTTATGCAGAACATGCTGGCCACCATTAATGGTAAAACCTAAGCTGCCATAGGAAAAACACAGACTTAAACCTTCCAAATAGCACACAACTAATGAAGTTAACAAAGGATCATTTAAAAAGGACAAAGGAGCTCTTTATACCCAACTCAGAGAGCTCTTCCTTCACAGCACCTGGTAACCTCATTCTCAACTGCTTAATACCCCTCTTTGTTAACCATGTGGCCCCAAAGCAATGAACTTACACTTCTTGAAGATGGAGGCTGTTCCTCCTATTTTTCATGGCACAAACTAACTCACAGTGTTGTCCTTAAATATGTTTTATTAGCAAAGGAGCAATTATACATCACCACACACACACACACACACACACACACACACACACACACAGGTATTTACTAAGAAATCAGCCACATAAGACCCCCAGTTGGATCACTGAGTCTCATTCTGATCAGAGAAACAGATGCTTAAACAAGATAAAGAGCAGGGTATAGCTAATCTAATTTAGGATACCCCATCAACTTTCAGTTAGCAAGTCCAACTGATGACAACGATGTCTTAGCAAGTCTCTGGGCTTTATAGTGATTTATTTCAGAGAGCTGTATTGCAGAGAAGCAAGTGGGACATCTAAAGACATGGTCCCATTAATGAGAATTAAGTCATTGCCTTGAGGAGAGAAAATGGTCTACTTAAGAAGGTTTATTTCTATAGAAGAAATCTCTCCCCTTACTTCTTCCTAAATCTGGATTGCTTCTACAGCATCCTGAGGTAACTAAAAACAGACACTCGATAAGAATATAAATGAAATAAAGTTGAAGCTGGTTTCTGTTTATTTGAGTTCATCTGTTCAAGCTTTCCTAATTGTGGGCCCGATGTTTTCCTGGATGATTATGAAGGAGTAACAGTCTTGTGGTTTTTTTTTTTTTTTTAAACATTAATCATTAAATTTCTATCATAAGTAATTAAAAAAAATCCTGATGGCGACCAAAAGTTAATGCAGATTATCAGTAATGCACCCACAAAGAGCCATACTGGAACATTCAAAGCATGGGTTGGGACTGACCTTCAGGTTGATATTGTGCTATGATTGTCACCGTCTGCCCAGCCCCCTTCAGTGCTGCTGCTGCCTGTTCGTGAGACGCTCCACGGAGGTCAATGCCATTCACCTGGGAGAGAGATCAGAATTTAGGTGTAAGCACTTGTACTCTGATAGAAGAAAAGGGCTTCACAAAAATTAACAAGCTATTATGTCCTATCTCTCAAAGACAATCCTTCCTTTCCTATTCACGTATTTCTCAGTTTAGCAAACTTCATAGTCATGGTAACTTTTAGAAAGCAAGGACACGGAATCTCATCTTGTGGTGTTTGTGACACAGCTTTGCTGGGTTGGAAACATTTTGTCTATCTTTGTCCATGAGGATTTTAGTGTGTGTGCTGCAATGCTCCCATGGGCTTCCCAGATTTCTGGGGCATACAGGTTTCAAAATTAGAGGGAAAACACAGTAATGGAGAGAGACACACACAATGCCTACAGACAAGTACATGCTGACAGATTCATATATTCAGACATGGTTCTGGGGAGACTGTATGGAACAGGGTTGGCTGGCTGCCAGATCCCTTTCTTTGGGTAAGGGCCGCCTCCTGTCATACAGAGCTTGGTGAGACAGCCTTGAGCTCTGTTCCAAAATAAACCTGACTGCCCCATTTCTCATGCACAATTCCATAATGAATCCTGACAAAATGAAATAAAGAGTGCCTGGAGTTTATTTCGCTGTTGCTAACTCCCATTTTGGAGCCCATACTAAAAGAGAAACAGAGCATCTAAAAAACAAGCCCTGAACTCTGCCAGGGGGGAAAATATCATTAAGTCAGATTCGATGAGAAGCAAAAGTTAAAATCTTTCTTGAAATAATTCAGTCAATAAGTCACCAGGATGTCATCACTGAGATGAGGGACAACAGGCAGTGCCCAAAGAATGAGAAACATCCCTACAATATTTTTCTGCTGGAAGTAAACACACATCAAGTACAGTTTTCTTATTGACACAGATTTTTGCAGATGTAGCCTAACTCGACTTCCTTTGGTGCACAGACAATGCGTACCATACATTCTCTTTTTTTGTCTTTTGGCCATCCTCTTTAACAAAGATTCTGAGTAGTATGTATGACGTGGTTACCACTTTGCTTCCCTGGCAGGCTTGGCTCATCAGCAATCTTCAACTGCACATCCAAGTCTCCTCATAACACTTCTGTTAAGGTCTCTTCCCTGACCTCTATAGTTTTCCTTGCCTCTTCCCTGGTTTTCTAGTCTGTTGAACTTAACTTTTTAATTGACATGTTACATATACATACTGATCTCATTCATCTTAGTGCTATGGAGTGTCCTAGTATTCAATGTAAAGCATTTAACTTTTCTTTTTTTAAAAAAAAATTTACTTATTATTTTTATTTTATGTGCATGGGTGTATTCCTGCACGTATGTAAGTGTACCATGTTGTGCAATGCTCATGGGGGTCAGAAGAGGATGTTGGATCCCCTGGAACTGGAGTTCAGACAATTGTTAGCTGCCATGTGGGTGCTGGGAATTGAACCCGGGTCCTCTGCAAGAGCAGCCAGTGCTCTCAACCGCTGAGCCATCTCTCCAGTCCTGCATTAATTGTAAAGTTCGTAGTCAGTGGATACATTGGTTCTTTAACATTTTGCTATTATAAATAATGCTGTAATAAATATCACTGAAAACTAACTTGTTGAGTAAAGGTAATTTTGATAGTCATTGTCAAATTACCTCTGAAAATAGGACATTAGTTTTTTTAAATTTTGGTACTTTTGAGACAGGGTCTCCCTGTAGCCCCAGCAGGTCTGGAACTCACTATATAGATGAGGCTGGCCACAATCTCATAGTGATCTGTCTGCCTCTGCCTTTTGAGTGCTGAGATCAAAGGTATCCTCAGCCACAACCAGCCATAATTTATACTCCTACAAATAATAAATGGCTTTCGACTTCTTCACACTAGTATATAACTTGCACATATCTCAGCCTTTGACTTTTCCATCTTGATGAATAAACAATTGTATTTTTCAGTTATGAAGATAAGCACCTTCTATATTCATTGGTTATTTGAATTTCTTTTTATATAAAATATCTGCTCCCTCATTTGGCTTAATTTTTGTTTAGTTCATTCTTTCAGAATTTCCTCTGCATGTTTAAAAATATTAGTATTGTCTCTTAAAACAGTTTTATATTGTTGTACATCATATTTTATATCATTCATGCTATCTCTTTTCTTTGAGAATCTTGTTTTTTGTAGAAACAGTAACCATTTTCCTTTTTCAGTTTTTGACTTTTCTATTATATTTTCCTATCTCCAATTCATCTAACAAATTTTCCATGTTTTCCTGAAGTATGGTCATAGTTTAAAGTTGACCATTTAATCTTTACTCAGCTGTGATAATTTTTGATGTTTGATGTGAGAAGGAAGTGAATAGCGACTGTTTCTTGGACTCATGAGAACGTGAGTCCCTGGCCTGCAACATGATAACCAGAGAGGAAAGTGAGTAACTGTGTGAGCCAGTGAACAGTACAGTCTCACTGCATTACTCCAGGCAAATGATCATCTAAGCTCTGTGTGATAATAGCTTGATATTGAGGAAGAACTTTAAGATATTCAAGGAAGTCCAACCCAATTGGAGTCAGCTCCAGTGATAAAACACAGCACTTTGTGTGGAGTCTTCCTGGAATTTCCCACTTCTTCATTCCAGTTTGGTCCTCTGAAGACTCAGAGAACAGTATCTTTCTGTATGATTTTCCTAATATTGGAAGACATTATTACTTTTCCAGGTGAAATGAGCCCACTTCTTCCTCCATATCTCCATTTTGTTCTTGCATCTGACCACTGCTTCTGCTTGCATGCTTCAAGTAACAGGGAACTCTCCCTTTCTCTAGTCCATTCCATTTTTGGACATCTCTTATGGATGTTGTTTTTAGTATCTTGACATTATTTCCTCATCAGATACTCAGCTAAGAGCATTTGGGGTGAAGGATTCCAACAAGAATGCTCACTGGATGGTTATTGTCCTTTAATGTGTGCCTCATGAAGCATAGCTAAATGTGATAAAAATGATTCTTAAAAATATCCATTTTAAGTCAGGCGTGGTGGCACATGCCTTTAGTCCCAGCACTCACAAGACAGAGGCAGGCGGATCTCTATGAGTTCAAGGCCAGCCTGATCTACATAGTGAGTTCCAGGACAGATGGGGCTACAGGGAGACCCTGTCTCAAAAAGATCAAAGGAAAAAAATATCCATTTTAGTTATTTCCCTTTCCAATTTAAGAGAAGAGTGATAGCTATTGTCAAGCAACTTTCTGCTCAGTGGAAAACAACGACAGGTAAACACACAGTTTAAATACAAGGAGAAGACAAGGTCATAATGTTGGGATGCAGAGAAGGTGTAAGGAGGCAGGAGATGGCTTTCCAGAGGAAGTGCCACTGAGACAATGTCTGGAGGAGTTAGCCATGTGAGAATGGGTGGCTACTTCCCCAGAGAGACAGGGATAGAGGAGCAGACAGAGAAGGAGCAAGAGAATTCAGCAGACAGGAGGCGTGGGTGAAGGGGTGAAGGTGTAGAGGTGAGGGCCAAGGTCATCAGAAAGATAGAAAGCCATTGTTACTGAAGGGCAGATGGAAGAATGAGTAGAGGAAAGAGGGGAGAGATGAGGGGAGAGAAATGAGGGTGGTGAGAGCAGTAGTGATGGCGAGGATGGTGGCTGACATGTACACAGCGAAATGTACCAAGCACTGTTTTAAACATTTTCTATATAAAATTCCTCTAACCTTTATAACAGCTCTGTGAATTAAGACCAGACTCCAATCGCCATGTTATGGAGTTGGAAACTGGGCACAGATTGAGAAACTTGCTCAAATCTCTCTCTCCCTCCCTCCCTTCCTCCCTCCCTCCCTCCCTTCCTTCCTCCCTCCCTCGCTCCTGCTCTCGCTCTCTGTGTTGTATGGGTATGTGTTTGCATGTGTGTGGTAGTGTGCCCCCATGCATATGCCTGTGCAGACCAGAGATTAACATTGGGATGTCTTCCTCAACCATTCTCCATCAAATTTTTGAGAAGACAGGGATTTTTCACTAAGCCTAGATCTCATCATTTTGGCCAGGTTAGCTGGTCATTGATCTCCAACACCATCTGTCTCTGCCCCCCTGCATTGTGGTTACAGATAATCATGGCCATGCTTGACTTTTATGTGGATGCTGGGATCTGGACTCAGGTCCTCAGGCTTATGCTGCAAGCACTTTAACCATTGAGCTATCTCCATCTCCATAGCCCATTAATTTTGAGCAGTAGATTCTCTTTCAAGATGGCAACTGGCCACTGCCTTTCAATTCATACAGCATGATAAAATGAGATGTCTTTCACCAATGACCTACCAACTGAAGGGGTTACTGTCTCACCACAACTTGCACTGGGTTTGAGTCTTGTGAGGGCTATGGGCTTCTCCTGAGAGTAGGACTTTCCAGCTTTTATCTGGCTTATCTTTGAAAAAAATTCTTTCAATTTTCATACAATATAATTTGATGGTATTTAGATACTCTCCTCTCCTCACACCTCCCCTTACTGGCCCCTGCCCAATTTAATGTATTCTATTAAATATATGTATTATATATATCAGTCTATAGATTCTGATTTATGTCTCCAAATATCCTTTAGTATGGGTCTATCCACTGGAGTCTAGTTAACTTAGCAAGAGTCCCATATCTGTAAGAGACTCTTTCCCCCACCGAGTAGCCATCAACCACCAAAATTTCATTAGGTTGGGTTAGGATTTATTACTCTCTTTCCCATGTCTATGCTGGGATTTTGTCCCATTTGAATTTGCATGGGACTTGTGCACATTGCCACCATTCCTGCGAGCTGTCTGGAAAACTCTGTTTCCTGGTGGTCTTCCACCACCTCTGGCTCTTACACTCTTTCTGCTACTTCTTCTATAATGATTCCTGAGCCTTGGGAGGCAGAGGTTTGAAATAGGTGTCTAAATTGAGCTACCCCAGAGGATTGAGATCAGGGAATCTCCATACACCAGGGAGCTATAGTTTTAGCTGCTACAGTCCCTGATTAAAGGAAGTCAGAGAGAGACTTTTAAAAAAACATTTTAGTTATTATTTTATTTTATGTGTATGCATGTATTGCCTGCATGTAGGTAGGTGCACCTGTGTTGTGTAATGCCTGTGGAGGGCAGAAGAGACTCTCAGATCCCCTGGAACTGAAGTTGCGGACAGTTGTTAGCTGCCATGTAGGTGCTGGGATTCAAACCTGGGTCTTCTTCAAGAACAGTCAGTGTTCTTAACCGCTGAGCCATCTCTTCACCCCTGAGAGAGACTTTCTGTGGCGAGCAGGAGGGCCAGACACTAATGAGCTTAAGTGGTGGCAGGAGGCTGCACTCAGACTGGGAAGGACATAAGACGGCAGAGCCCTGCCTTTGGTGGCCAGATACATACCTTATCAACTGAGAAATACCCTGGAGTTTGGTAGGTCTGAGCCTGAGGCCAGCATTGGATCAAACGCTGGAGCCGCCTATCTGTCCTTCATTGCTGTTGATCCAGGGGGTGTACATGCTCCATCCCTCTGTCAGGGTGATTAATACTCAGGAAGTCTTGAGATTACAAGACATGTCCTCTGTCTATACTTGTATCAGTGCAATATTTGCTTCCCACATTCCCAGCACACCTAGCAGACATCCTTCAACTAGAAACAGCCACCCCAAAGGGTATGATCTGAGTGAGAGAATCTGCCTACCCCACACAATGAATAGCTAAGTGAGGCCCCAGAAACCCTTGGTACACAAAGAAGGAAAACTACCACAGGGAAGACGGTTCTGGGGACATCAGCCACTTACAGAGATTGAACAACAGCATAGTAAAGAATCCACATGTTCAGTTCACTCCCCTTCCATTCAAATAAGTGACAGTCTCCAACTACTGAATACCTAGAATGCTCTCTCTCTCTGCCTCCCTCCTGAATTCCCTTAAAAAACAAAAAGAACTACATGTTAAAAAAAAAAAAGAAACTTGCTTTAGTAATAAATGGCACAGCTAGGAATTAAAACTAGGCAGCTTGGTCCTACAGTATTGCCTCTTAAAGATCTGGGGGGACAGGGTATAAGCCATTTCAGTGAAATTGGAGTTCATACTAAATGGAATAGGAGGCCACTTTTCAGCTAAATTTGGGGAATGATTGTACAAACACTACTATGCCCCAGGAGCCCAGAGCATGTGGAGAACAGGAGGGAGGCAAGTGCTTATGAATAACCCTGCTGTGAGACCGAGGGAGGTCCAACTGCTCTGGAGATGCTTTCACAGACTGTGCTGATGCTGTGGTTCTGGGTTTCTCAGCTCAGCTCCTGTCATCTGCCCGCTTTGGACACAGTGTCATGGGAAGAACACTGAGTTTAGACCTGGCTTGGATTCAAACCTTGATTCCTTCATTTATCAATTCTATGACCTTGGGAAAGTTACTTACCTCGTTGGAGCTTAGCTTCCTCATAAACAAGAAGATATTAATCCTTGTTTTGCTAAACTGCTCTCAAGGGCATTAGAAATATTAATAATGCACTTAACATAATATTTGATGCGTGGTAGGTATTCCAAAAATGGATGCTATTTGTGTTACAGCATATTTATTGTCTATGAAACCAAGACTTTAAAATGATCTTTTACATAATGATCTTTATATAATGCTTTATATAAATAATCTTTTATTTTTTAATAAAGCCAAAGAATATATTTTGTAGAAGACAGTCTTGAAATAAGAGTAGATAAAAATGTCAAATTTAAGTGAATTATTATGAAAAAATACAAAGGAGTAGCCCAGATTTCAATTAAAATTCGTCAGGCAAAGGACACAAGGGACTCTTTCCAGTGAATTATTTCATAGTTGAGGGTCTGGGTGGAACAATGCAGCAGGGCACCACGGAGAAGAAACTGGGGCAGAATCCATACTATGCCTAATTTTATTTTCAGAGAGATTATGGGCAATTAGATGAGCAGACACACTCCCAGTAGTTTTAAATAGGCTTTATTCCTTTCTCAAAAGGAAAACAATGACTTCATCATTCTGAGTTGGTGTGATGTAGTGCAAGGAGATGCATGACTCTTGTCTCCGATTTGCTCAGCTCACCAATGAGAAGCACTTGGCGAATGGGGTATGAAGCTCCGCTATCTCTTGGGCCCTTCAGGGTTGTAAACTTAGTGATTCCCATGACTGAAAAGTGCATCTTAAAAGTGTTCTATAGGCAGTAAACTGTTTTTCCATCTCTCATTTTCTACAAGGTGAGACATAAACAAGTATACTAAAAATATTCACAGACATTAAGTGATCTTTATTACATGCCTCTGAGGGAAGCAGAAAACTATAAATATCCCACTATCTAGAAAGTAAGCTGTCTGGATTGCTGGCACCGAACATGGAGAGAAAGGAAAGGAACAGCAGGAGGAGTCCTTGAAAGTTATGGAAGAAGTTTTGTCAATAAAGGCCAAGGGCTCTACAGAGGCTTGTCACGTGTTTGGGAAAGATAACTCTGGCAACAGAGAAAGGTCAGGGTTTAAGATCTAAATGATCAGAGACAGGATAGCCAGATAGGAGATGAATACAAGATTGTAAAAAATACAAGATGAAAGTTTGAAGTATGAAAATGGCAGTGAGTGAGGGTGAAATGGACTTGAGAGAAAACCCAGGGGTTGGGGGCATTTCTGAGCAGCTGTTGTTCCCAAGTGGCTGTGGGATCCAACCAGAGTTCAAATAATATGTCTACTGTTGGTTAGATTGGAAATGCAGAATTAGAAAAGAGTCAAAACTTTTTAAGATGATTGGGAAGTGCGATGACACCATGAATCAAGATGAAAACACAGGATGGAATGTAAGGTTGGATGAGAGGATAATGAATTTTTTTTGGATGTGTTAAATTTGCTGGGTCTGCTAGACACTCACGGGTTTTTTTCAGTTGAAAGATATGTATCAAGAGTTTAGAGAAATGGTCAGTGTTAATAATCATTTTGGTATTTATATCCCCAGAGTTAGTATTTGATTAGACTAGAGTAAGATGCAGAAGAAGTTAGCTGTACAAAATGGCAGTCCTAAGATCATCCACTTCATAGAGCTGCATCAGGTTAGAACAGCTAATGTACGTAACTCACGTAGAACAGCATCTGGCAATTCTCAACTATTATTGACTCCTTTCCAGTCACACACAGAGTGAGAGGATGAACTGGGCTAGTGTGGTATCAGTCCAATAAAGGGCCAGTTGATCGACTGTGAGGAGGGTTGTAGGCCATGAAAGAGGAAGCATGAGGCTCTATAAAGTTTGGTGTCCCAAGTTCCTATCCTGTTCTGCGGCAAGCCTATTCCATTTGGGGACATTAACTCATCTCCCTGTTCCTGTTTCTTCACTAAGGAAAACAGACTCAGACTCAATGTCTGATGTCCTTTCCAGTGCTTCATAAACAAATATATTCTATGCTCAGTATGCATTTTGTTGACAACTTGAGAAAGACAAATGGTTCACTCAGCATTAAACTTTTAGAACACCCTGAAGCAAGTTTCAAAGTGAATGAACTATAAATTGTATGTGAAGTAGAAATTTCTAATTAAGTTTCTTTTTTCTCCTGGAGGCTGTGGCACTTGGTAGAGAGTGATAACATTTCTGACGGTAGCTGCCTGAGAGCTCAGGACTAGAATTCTGGAACGCAGGCAAAATGAAAAATTGATATTGGATATTTACATATCTTAGCAGTTAAACATTGACACCCCTTTTAAATTTGGCTTGCTAATGGAAAAAATGAGAACTAATTTTTGGAAAAGCATTTAAAAATGTTTTAGCTTTGCCAAAGGCATCTGTAGAGGGCTGATCACTTTGGGAGTCTGTAACTGAAAACAGTAAAATACAATTTAGCTCTCGAAACCCAACTTAGGATAAAATATAAAGAACTTATATGATTCACATATTTTTAATATCTCTATTAAATAAAACTCAAAATTACCCGAGGCCTTATAAACGACTCCACAGACCAGGATGGTCGAGCACGTCCAGCACTGATTATTGTTTTCTCTGACATCTAGACTTGTAGATCTACCTCTCTGCTTGACATTTCCATTTGAATGTCTAAGATTTCAAATTTATGGTAAAAAAAATCTAAGTTTTCTTCTATACCTGTCTGTGGGGACTGTTCTCATTTTCAACAAATTATACTATTACTCCTAGCACCCAAACCCTTCAACCAAGAATCTTACTTCTCCTCTCCCTCCTGTCTCCTTATTTAGCCTGCCAGCAGATCTATTTACTATAGCTCTAAGTCATATTGCAATCCCATCCTCTCTTTTCCAGCTCCACTTACCCATCATTTCTCCCTGGGATGCTGCATCATATAGTCTCTATTCTCCTTGGGGCTGCCTCACCCCCACCTCCACCCATTTCCCTTTCAGCAGCCAGATCTCAGCATGTACATCAGCTCATATCTTTCCTTTCCTTGTAGTCTTCCCATTGACTTTTTGTTGATGTACTGTGAATAATCCAGACTCCTGGCCTTGACCTCTGCTCTTCCCTCTGATGTCACATCACTCTTGACTTGCTTTACCGTTCACCCACCAGGATCTTCATTCTGTTCTGCTCAGTGCAAATTCCCTTCGGCCTCAGGGCATCTGTACCAGGGGTCCCAATGGTGTGGTGTGTTCTTTCTTGACCCTTCTCATATTTAACTGCTTATTTTCACAAGTCTCAGTTCTTACAGAGTGCTTTGCTCGTTCTCCATTGAGCTTAACTTCCTGGTCTCTCTTAACAAACCCTGTTTTAATTTCTTACAGAATTTAGATCTATCATATTTTATATTACCTACCCATCAAGAAAGCATTCCGTGAGTAGGAAATTCATTCTTTACGTCATACCCCAAGTGTTTAGAAGATGATGTAGAGGCTGGGGATGTAGCTTAGCGTAGAGCACTTGCCCAGCATATACAAAGCCTTAGGTTTGAGTCCAGCAAGGTAAAACAAACAAGAAACAAATTACCATGTAGATACTAAGTAATGTTGCTTGAATTAATAGATTATTATAACCATTAGACCATATAATTTTCTTTAAATCTTCTAATTTTATTTATTTATTTTGATTAATGTGTATGAGTGTTATACTTGCATGTATGTAAGTGCACCCATGTTGTGCAAAGCCTGTAGAGGAAAGAAGAAGGCTTCAGATCTCTTCGAATTGGAGTTATGGATGGTTGTTAGCCACCGTGTGTGCTGGAATTTGAACCTGGGTCTTCTGCAAGAACAGCCAGTGTTCTCAACCACGGAACCATCTCTCCAGCCCCTAAATCTTCTAATCTTATTTTAGAACTTGTTATAATTCAGTTATTCTAAACCAGATACTAGCGAGGGACATTTCTATAAGGACTCTGTCATCCTTGGAGGTGCTGTGCTCACTGAACAGAACTGCTGTGGGTGGGGCTTTGAAAGGCTGTCTGGTGAGAGGTGATCAGTGGCTGTGGGCTGTGTTCTGGTGACATAAGCACTTGGTTTTCTCTCTGCTCTCTGCAGCCTGTCACACACACTATTTGATTTCAGCACCACTTTGAACTTTGCTAGCTGACAAGTTCTCTGGTTCTTTGGGACTTGCCACTGATGATGTGGCAGAATGGCTCTGGATTTCTCTTTACTATATATTTGGGGGAAGAATGTCTAGATGTGAGAACAGTGACCTCCACAACCATGGTAGCTCTGCTATCTTTTTCAGGCCACATTCGTTTTTTTTCTTTGTGCAAGGGACTCTGTAAATACTAGTGTAAATTGCGTATGGCTGTAGGTAATGGTAGTATCCATGAAGATATGACTTTATGTCCTAACAGCCTTGGAAACACTGCTGCCAAGAAACCTCTCAGTTGAACATCACCCCAGTTTCATGCTGCTAGGCAAAGAGTAAGACTCTGGTGGGAGACTAAACTCCCACCCTCTAAGATCCACTTTGTCACCTCTCACCTCCCTCTCCAAATACTCCAACCTGGGAGAAAATAAATGTGCTCTTCGAGACTGACAGAGCCTCCTAATTTGGAGTCAAATTCAAGGTTATTCTTGATGGATTTTGGTAATAAAAACAACCTCTGAATTAGATCAAAATATTATTCACTGAGTCATCTCCCCAGTCCCTTATTATTCATTTTGAAATTAGGGAACTGACTGATGGTTAAGTGCTCTGTTATTTCTCAAAACTATTTTTTTGTGGTTTCTACATTGCTGATATACTTTCACGAAATTAATCTAGTGTTAATCACCATCAGCAGGTAATTGAGTAAGCAGACTGTGAAATGTTTATATAATAGAATATACACAGTTGTTAAAAGCAATACCATATATTTAATATTTTGAAACTGAGAAATGTCCATGATATGTTGCTAAGAGCAAGGAAGTTGTAGAAGGACATGTATATATAACCCCATTTTCCATAAAAAGGACATGATTCTTTTGGTCTTTTTGAGACAGGATCTCCCTGTAGCCCTGGTTGGCCTGGAATTCACTATGTAGACCAGGCTGGCCTTGAACTTACAGAGAGCCTATCTTTGCCTCCAGAATGCTGGGATCAAAAGTGTGTGCCATCAAGCCTGGCTAAAAGGTTATGATCTTACAGAGAATGCATGAAAGATCACATAACACATACTAACGGTGCTTTAAAGGGCTATGGTGCTGTGGGTAGGTGGGAGACAAAGGAATTGAAGAAAGGGAAGATGTTTCATTTTATAGTCTAGTATCTAATAATCATTAACTGAACAGTTAAAACAGTAAAAGTTAGGCAAGAGCCAGGTGTAGTGGTACATGTCTTTAATTCCAGTACTCATGAGGCAGAGGCAGGTGAATCTCTGTGATCAAGCTATACAGGGAGACCCTGTCTCAAAATGAAACAAAACCAAACCACAAAGAAGTTATGCAAAAAGCAGTTTTAACTATTGAATTTAAAGGTAGTGTTTCTTTGACCATTAACATAATTTTCGCATAATATCCTACATTCAAAGGGATTTTGTTAAACTAAAGTGGCTAAATTCTTCAGAAAATTTTATTTACTAGGGATTGAGTTAAAGAGCATACAGATTTGAAAGCAACAATCATAGTTCTTTCTACACGCCCTACAGTGTCCATTAGCATTCACCAATCTCTAACTAGGTTTATAAGGTCCCGTTTGCTTCATTACCACATCAAGAAGAGGAGATCTGAACAGAGGCAATGCTGAAAATCTAATCGCATTTACCACTACTGTTGAGAGATGATATTTATGAATCTATTTTCCCTTCAAAATGACTTTTGATTTTGTGCTTACCTTTTTACACAAGCCCATTGATCAGTACTATTGCAATTGATTTCCCTTCCAATTTATTTTGAATAATTTCAAATTATAGAAAACTTGTAGAAGCTTACAAAACTTTCATTAAGATTCAACAGTTTCTTCCCTTCCTCCCTCCCTTCCTTCCTCCCTCCATCCCTCCCTCCCTCCCTTCTCTTTCTCTTCGCTCTCTTTCTCTCTCTTCTTTCTCTCTTTCTCTCTCTCTTTCTTTCTTTGGACAGGGTCTCACTATGTAGCCCCTGCTGGTTTTGAACTCACAGAGATACACCTGCCTCTACCTCCCAAGCACTGGGATTAAAAGTATATATAACATGCCAAACAAGATTCAATAGTTCTTAGTGTTTTAAATCATTGTTCTCCACCCCTCACCACTTTACTGTTATTTTCTATCAGAACACACACAGACACACATATATATACACACACACACACACACAATGAGAGAGAGAGAGAGAGAGAGAGAGGCATGTATATGCCTTCATGTTCCCAAGTGTGCACACAGACATCTTTTCTGAATAATTTGTCACAGACATCATACCAATCTCAACAGACCATATTGGCAAGGCATCTCCTCAGTGTAAAGATGCTTTCTATGTAACACAATGCTATCATTCTATCAAAAAACCCCAATAAAACTACAAAGACGTCCATGCCATATAATATACTGTATTTCCTTAATTTTCTTTAGTTGTTCTCTTTAAGAGCCTTTTATAGATTTTTTCTCTTAAATCCAAGATTTGATCAATATTCATGCATTGCATTTGGTAATAACTATGTATTGTTAGCCATTAGTAATCTAGAATATGAAATCACTTTCCTTTAATGACATTGGCTTTATAAAAATTAGGTCAAATGCTTACAGACTGTCCCATAACTTGTATTTTTCAATTTGTCTGATTATTTCTGTCTGATCAGAATCAAGTCAATATATCTGCACCTTTCCCAATTTTAAAAGGTCTATGCTCCCTAAACATTATCTTAAGATTTGAAAAACTGTGATTGCATTTTCCATTTACTGTCGAATCATTAGCTGATTCTTTGAAGGAAGTCTTCTCCTTTATTCTTTTTCTTTCTCTCTGAGTCTCATCACAAAGAGACTTGTGCTTTTTGGGTTGTCACGCTATGATCCACAACTTCTAAGTGATCTGCTAACTTTCCACTCATCCCTATGTCTCTCTCTTTTGTCTTTCTCTTTTCTTTCTGCTTCCATTCTTTTGTTAGGGACACCTTGTGTATCCCAGCTGGTGGACTTTTCTTCAAATGCCACTAATCACATGACACACGGTGAAGACATATATCCTTCTAGGCTCTTATTGCAGGTTATGTGCAAATTTCTTATCCTCACATTTAGACTTTCCATAATATGGCTTTTCCACAGCTCTTTCTAGTCTCTTCAGACCATAGTCTTCCTTGATGGGATAGAGTATTAGAATTCATCTTATCTAGTCCTCCCATATCATAGTCAGTGTGACTGAGGCCCAGGGAATGAAATCTCTTGTCAGTGTCATTCACTGTATTTGCAACAGTCTAGATAAGATGCTACAAATGCACCTCCATCTTCTGAGCAAAACTCTGCCACGGCCACTAGCTTCCTGTATACCCTTATCCCAGAGTTACCTCTTGTAGATCTCTTCCTCATCCCTCTTCTGCTTCCTGTTTCCCAGAATGCCCTGATATCCTGATTTTTCTCTCCTGTCAAGGTCAAATTCTACCTTGCCAGTTCTGCTGTAGTGCTAATGGTCTAGTGTTACTCACTGGTCATCAGCTTCATAAGCCAGCAAAATTCCATAAAGTTTTGTCTTCCTTTAGTGTCTTACTATTTTTTAAGAGTAAGGCAAACATATTTTAAGCAATTAAAATACAAAAATAATAACTAGAAATTGTAGGCATCCTACCCTGGCCTTCAAGAAAGAACTGATAATCAATTGAATATATATTCTCTCTTGACCTTTTCTCTAAACACACACATATATACATTCAGACACCTTCTATCATATGTTTGTATTTTTTATAACTTTAAAAAACTTTATTGAGAATTTCATACATGCATATAAGGTGTTCTGATCAAATCCATGCCCACTCCCTCTCCTCCACCTCCTCCCATATCTCCCTGTCACTTTTTCCTGAACATCTTTGTGTACTCTTTCTTTCTTTTTTTATGTGGCTTTTTGCTACTGTAACATCCCCCCCTCTGAAGAGGTAACCGTAAAATCTCTTAGGGATTAGAGAAGAACTCCCAAATACTTTTGGCATTTTTGCCCTTTGGAACAGAGTATGTTACTAAGAGACCCAAGGACATTTTGATTTTTTTTTTAATTTTTAAAAATGATTTATTTAATAAAACATACTTAGAAGAAGCATATCATTACAACACAATTGACATATTCAATAACGTTGTAGGATGCATCTCTTTCAAAATTGGCTGTAAATTTTTAGGTTTACAGTTGAATTATTAC
>NW_008347536.1:5613249-5620731 GCF_000622305.1 Nannospalax galili | reverse complement strand
TTTGATTTTTAGCCAAGAAACTGGCTACTTTTCTTTGGGGTCTTTTTACCCTAATTGCCTAGCCAGTTCCTACCTCCTATTCTTAGCACACCATCCTCTGAAGAGGTGACCCAGCTTGTGGATAGGAAATCAGGTTACGGACTGCTCGGCTTCTTCCATGCTGAACAGGGACGCAAGGTGAGTCAACTGGGGTACCCCTTCAGTGGGTCTATCTAAAAGACTCCCAAATTGCATAACTCAACTGTAGGGAGAAAAGAAAGTCCTTGACTGGTGCTTAGGAGATGTGACGGAGAAGTAAAGGCAAGTGTAGTTAGCATTACAAGTTCTAGACAAATTTTAAAAGTCAAAACAGGGCAAATTTCAAATGTTCCTATCGTAGTCCATTGGGATTTCTTGACAAGAACTTCCCAGAGCATCCCTCCATTGGGTTACTCCTCACTTTTCTTTGGTCTTAAAGGCTGGACTCGAGAGTGATAGACTCAGGATTTGTTTTCAGGCACTTTGATAGCTGTTGGAGTGGCTAGAATCAGTGGCAGTTCCCTCACAAAGGCTTCTAGATAAGGAGACTTATGTGTTTTCAAAAAATAATTATCTTTATTTTATGTATATGAGTGTATCACCTGCATGTATGTAAGCACATCCATGTCATGCAATACCTACGGAGGTCAGAAGAGGGTGTTGGACCCTCTGGAACTGGAGTTATGGATGGTTGTTAGCTGCCATGTGATGCTGGGATTTGAACCTAGGTCCTCTTCAAGAGCAGTCAGTGCTCTTAACTGCTGAGCCATCTCTCCAGCTTCCATACTTATGTATTATACATGCATGGTATAACTAAATAACGACTATATAATCATTCAAAGCAATTTTCACCTCCATATATAATTAGTGCTTAAAATAGATCACTGTACACACTTTGTTCTATTATTTGCTTCTTTTATCTATTCAAATCACTTTCTTTACAAATAAATATCAACAACTAGACTGTAATCCTCATGAGGGAAGTCCCAGCAATGCTTTAGGTTTCTTGCATTCCTAGGATGGGGCACAAATTGTCTTAATCACAAATGATTACTGAGGGGGAGTCTGGTCATTTGTGTCTGATAAATCTCTTCCTTGACTGCAGAAATGCAAAGATCCACAGGTTCACAGTCCTGAAAAGAACCGCTTACTGTCTTGCCACTGCCTTTGTGGCCAGTTCAGTAGCTAATAATGGAAATATGACAAACTAGAAAGGAAAACAAGGCGAGGAGCATTAATGGGAGAGATATCCAGGAACCTACAGAGAAGGCAACTAGCTTACCCCAGAGGGAAGAGTTTCCTATGTCACAGCTGCTGCTATCTTGAACATGTCATCTTTTGGGAAGTGGTGGATGTACCACACAACAATGATTTTATAATAAGTTTCTAAGTAGTAGGAGAACTAGAAGAATCTACAGAAGCATTAGAAAACTCTTAGGAAACAGTAGAAAGAGAAGAGGAGACTGCCTTGTGGAAGCCCTTCTCCTCTCTCTCCTCCTCCACCCTCTCAAGCATTTATCAGGGCTCATAAAGCAGCCTTGACTGTGCTCAGTATTTTAGAAGTTCCAAGTGGATGTTGAAAGCATCAGAAAATTTTCCATTTACATAAGGTGGGAAGTTTTTATTGTTTCAGCCATCTAATTACTAATCAATCCTTTCCCTCCAGTCCTCCCAGTTTAGTACACAGAATGCTACTTCCCACAGAAAACAACTCCCTAGTAAAGTCTGAGTTTCCATTGCTGGTGCTCTGGAGGTGAACAGAGCTGCAAAGCCACACTCCTTTAATTAGGGAACAACATTAGGAACTCATGTTCACTGTCATGGTTCAATTTGTAGTACAAAGTAAACCCTTAGTAAATAATGGGAAAAAGGGCCAGAGACTCAGAAGAGTAGGAAGCAAAGAAAGAGAAGGGAAATAAATGGAAGATATATAAACAAATGACTTTTAAAAGATTATGACCAGAAATTTAAATGTGGAAGGTGATTATTAATGAAGATTATAATAGTAATCAAATATTGAATAAGATGGCTTGCTAGGCTTGTTATTACTAGTTCCTCCAAGATCTAGGCTAAAGTCAACTTTTAAAATGAGGAAACTGAGGCACAGAGAGATTAGTATAGACTTTCAAGCTACCAGAATGAGGCTAGTGGCTCCTGACTGTGTGATTATCCAGACTGGCCTTTTTCACACTGCTCTGGTATAATAGCTGATACCTGCGCCTCAGGTCTGCTGGTGGGACCTTGCCTCTGACAGCCACCAATGCTGAACTGACTCCTTCCTCCAGGCACAGGATTCAAGGATTCCTCAGGATATAAAGAAAGGAAGTTTTTAATTGCAGCCTCAGGTCCTGCTAGTGCCGGTCATCACTATGGATGGGTGCATTTCTGTCCCCATAGGTAAGGCCCTTCACATGTGGTAGTCCTGTCTGAAGGGGCTGCTTTCTTCAGCCTCAACTTCTCAGTAGAGCAGGCAGTTCACCTCAGCAATTTTTCCCCTTTGGGCATTACAGACAGCATAACAACCCTCCAGAGCATCTTAACATCGAACTCTTAATATTCTTGTGACCAAGCTCGGCACCTCCTGACCAAGTTCCTTCCTAGAACTGTACTTCATCCTACATTAGGGTCAGTTCTGGGAAAGGTCAGCTCCAGGCACTGAGCAGCCACAAGCTTTGCCCAGACACAGGCTCTGCCACATTTGTGAGACCAGTTTGACAAGCATGAAGTCAGTAAGCACCGGGAAGTGCCAGAGGCTGCCTGAAACGGGAATTTGCAACCCTCAAGGGTCATCTACTACACTCCAGTTATCAGCCTGAGTATAAAATAGACATGACTAACCCTTGCTGTTATTGGCTCTGGGAGTTCCTTGGGACCCAGAAACACAACTCTGAATCTTTGAAATCTGCATCCACTGTCTTTGCCTTTTCCATTTAGCGGTTGCTTGCGGCTTCCTACCAGATTGCTTTTCCCTTTGCAAATATCTACAGACTGAAATGTTTCCACATGTACTCTTCCGCAAAGGAGTCACTTCATTCCTGAACACCATTTTCCTCTCTCCCTCACGCCCTGTTCTTCCCTTTCCTCCACTTAGGGTCTCACTTCTGCGATCCTTCCTCAACAGTGCACCTAGGACCCCATTCAGTCACTTCCCCATCCTTACATTTCTTCTGTGGCTGGCTGAGCTGACTGGACTACTCCCCCCTCTCCTCCCCCTCCTCCTCCTCCTTGAGCTGACTCAACTCCCCGCCCCTCCCCACCTTCTCCTGCTGTCTCTTATCTTTCTTCTACCCCAATCTGGGTCTGCCTCCATTTTCTTATTGCATCCTTTTTTTCTCTTCCCTGTCTGATTTCTCCTGCTCTGTTAAGAGGACAGCCTGCAGCTGACTCTGTTTACTACATAATTTCTGAAGTTGCATTATCCATTTGAAGCCTAAACGTACTAAATGTGAAAGGTTCATAACTAAACTAATAAAACTGTTCTCATTCCACCATCAAGACAACTAAAATGTCAGCTTAGCTGTCAAACAAGTGTAACTAGAGAAGCTTGTTCTGTTGAATTAATTGGAATAGCAAAATTATCCATACTAGAATTATAAAATGCTATCTGAAACTCTCTTGTTTATATTTAATGCTCAGTAACTTTAAGTTAAGGATAATCCCTGAATTATAGATTTTCTGTCTAGGTCTCTGGAAAAGCTCCTTGGGTTTTACAGGCCCTTGGAACTGCTTTCCAATACTTTGTTAAATCCATTTGTTGTTGTCTAATGTAGAACTCTGCTGCATAGCAAAGAACTGATTGAATGGTCAACCTGTTCCTTATCTAGACTCCAAGTTTGCCTCCTTCCATGTACCTTATCTGCTGCCTGAGTACCAGCCCAACTTTGGTCTTTAGGGTATATGCATAGCTCAAGATTTACATCATTTTAATTACAGTCTTTACTTATTACCCATCCTTTACCTTACCTCTCTTTGCTTTGCTTTGTTTTGAAATAGGGTCTTGCTTTATAGTTCTGGCTGGACTGGTACTCAAACTCAGGGAACTCATCCTACCTCAGCCTTCCTGGTGCTGGGATTACAGGTTTGGGTCACCATGCTCAGCTTCCTCTACTCTTAAAAGTATAAAAACATTACATTGTTAAGGCTTTGGAATAGACTTCACATAAAAAATACAGGTTGAAGAAGCACTTAGGGGAAATGTCACATTTGGAGACATGTGAAAACTATAGATATAATATTAGGTAATCAGATACATGCATACCTGGCATCTGCCAGAATATTATTTCTAAATATTACTTCTCCTAAAAGGCAGGTATAATAAGAAAGTGAAGTAAACAAGAAAATGTGTGGCTTTTTGGATGAATATGAGACTAACAAAATAAAGGTTCATAAAGCATATATAACTCACCAAGAAAATGTGTAACTTACAAATGTGTTTTCCAGAAAAACTAGTGTGTAAAGTATCTGTTGTGTTTATCTTTTAAAACTTTTTTTTTCTAGTTTGTGATCTAGTTTGTGACTATGGAAATTTCCTTCCAGAGCACCAGCTCACCCAAGTGTTAGGACATGGGTGTGGTTTTCAAAGGCAAAACTTGTATTTGGCTGCCTTCTGCCTTCTAGAAATTCCTGGCCAGTGTTGATTTCCGTCAAGTGCTGTGTGCAATAAGAACAATTTTAACTCTTTCTCTAAAGGAAGGAAGTGCAATTCTTCATATACAGGCATACATATATTCACATACACATATGTCTTATTTTAAAAACATTATTATTTAAGGTAATATGTTACGCTGCTTAATTTTGCCAATTTGATACAAGCTAGAGTCACCTTGGAAGAAGGAACCTCAGCTGAGGAACTTCTTCGGTCAGATTAGCCTGTGATAATGTCTGTGAGGCATTTATTAATTGCTAACTGATGCAGGCAGGCCCAGCTCACTGTAGGTGCTGCCACATAGGCAGATGGGCCTGGGATTTTCAAGAAAGGTAACTGAGCATGCCAGGGAAAGCAAACCAGTGAGTGGCATTCCTCCATGCTTTCTGCTTCAGTTCCTGCCTTGGCTTCCCTCGAAGGTGAATTGTAACCTGCAAGATGTAATAAACCCTTTCCTCCCCAAGTTGCTTTTCAGTCATACTGTTTATCACAGCAATAAAAATTTAACCAGAATATACACTATTTTGCATTTCCTTTTATATTCTGAATGTCATACAATGTTTTAAAAAATATTTGATTAATTTTAGAATTTCATACAATGTATTTTGGTCATATTCAGATCCCCTTCCCCCCTCCAGTTCCATCTTACTACCCCATCTACTCTGTGTCCTTCATTAGTATTTGTTTCTTTTTTAAATGAGTCTAATCTGTGTTTCCTAAATGCTCTTGGGTGTGAGTCTATCCCTTGGAGTCTGGTCAACCTACCAGTGGGAAAGGTATTTTTGAAAATGCCCTATAGATATGACTCTAGTCTCTGTTACCACTTAGCTTTAGAACTTTGTACTTTAGTCATTTTATCTATGAAACAAACAAAAATAATAAGAGGAGCTCTCTAAATTGCTCTATAGTTAGAATTCTGTTATTTGATATGATGCTAGAGTCTGTAATGAATGATATACCTAGTCTACCCTCTTCCATTGTAAAAATTATTTATTTATTTGCTCAATAAACTAATTCTAGAAGCATTTTTTGATCAGAACAAGTCCTCTGCAATGGCTTACAATCACACACAATCAAGAGACAGCTTCTATTTTGGAGGAGTTCATTGTCAACAAGAGGGCTTTCTACTCTATAGGATTTCATCTCAAGAGCTTAGATGTAGAAAATAAAAATTGTCTAAAAGCAATTCAATCAATGTGTAATGCCATGCACTGATGATAATTGGCATTGCATTTCAGAGAACTGGTCTGTCTATCTATCTATCTATCTATCTATCTATCTATCTATCTATCTATCTATCTATCTATCTATCATCTATCTATCTATCTATCTATCTATCATCTATCTATCTATCTATCTATCATCTATCTATCCATCATCATTATTATATATCTATCCATCTATGGGCAGTGAAATAGAAATCAAAGTATATAGGCTTTGTTGATCACCTTACGTTTTGGAATTTTAACTGTATATCTATGAGGTGATGATGGGAATATCCAAAGGGTAGCAAGACTGAATAATATAAGGCATATAAAACTCTGTTCAATGAATGGAAGCTGTTCTTTTGGTATGTGACATTTTACAACAATTTTCATTTTGTTTAAATGCTTTTTTTCAAATAGGGAACAAGTGAAAATTATTTTTTAATTATGAATCCTCTAAAAAGGGTACATATTTTTACCTATGGCTGTAACCTCTATCCAATGTTTTAAAGATAAAAACATTTGTAAAGAGTGGGTGGGCACACACCTTTAATCCCAGCAATCAGGAAGCAGAGCAAGCGGATCTCTGTGAGATCAAGGCCAGCCTTATCTACATAGTGAGTTCCAGGCCAGTTGGGGCTATAGGGATACCCTGTATAAAAATACTACCACTATCACTACCACCAACCCCCCTCCCCAAATCTATTAACATTCTCCAGATAACAGTTATATATAAAAATAAATCTATATTAGAGTGAACCCCGTGGAACTGAAAGTATTTGCCTAGAAATATCCCAACTGTATGGTTTAACTCAGAAGCACTGGTGATAATCACTAAAATAAAAATTTAATTTTGTACTTTTTAATGTGAAACGTAAAATTTATTCTTCAGGGGTATTTACTTTCTGTCTAAAAATGTTGTTTAGTGTGTACAATTCATGACATTTATTTCTTAGATGAATAAAATTGCAAACTAAATCTGTCTGGTTCTTTTCAAAGTAAGTTTCAAAGGCTGAAATATGAGCTTAATGTGAAAATTTTAGCCTCAGGAAATGGGGGAAGTGACATTATATTCATATTTATTACTGGCTATTAAGGCAAAGAGCAAATCTGGGACTATTTTAAGAGAACAACATTAAAGTTGTCAACTAATGGACTGAAACTTGCTCTGCAACAAATTATTGAGTAAAAGATTAGAGGAAATCAGTATAACACAGAGAGAGAGCGCCCTGTTTCCCCTACTGTGTATGTAGGAGAGAGGATTGGGGATGTGTGGGAGAAGTGTGAGGGGATTCGTGGGAGGAGAAGTGTTTAAAGTGTTCAAAGGAAATTAAAATGAATACAGGAAAATCTACACTGGGGTATAGGTTTCCAAAAGGAGCTTCCTTCTACCTAGAAGAACTGGCCATCAGCACCCTCTGCATGCACTAGACTGGGAGCCCTGTTGACAGCCAGGTGTCACATGGTTTCCTTGTCTTAGAAAGTCCAAATCTGATTCAACTTCTGACTTCTATGATCTTTTCCAGTATAGGACATTTCTATTTATTTATTTATTTATTTATTTATTTATTTATTATTTATTTATATTTATTATCTCTCTCTCTCTCTCTGTCT
>NW_008347536.1:5584632-5613181 GCF_000622305.1 Nannospalax galili | reverse complement strand
CTCTCTCTCTCTCTCTGTCTCTCTCTGTCTCTCTCTGTCTCTCTCTGCATGCATGTGTGAAAGTTACAGAACAACTTTTGGGAGTTGGTTATCTCCTTCCACCATGTAGTTCCTGGGGATCGCGACATTGCCATGCTTGCCAGCAAACACCTTAACCCACCGAGCCATCTCCTCCACTCCAGAATATTTTTTAGATAAACTCAGTCCTTAACTGAAACAAAGTGCTGTATCTCTATTCCTTCCAACTCCTAAGTGATGTGTGTTTGTGATACATATGTGTACATATGGTACATATGTGTACATATGATACATATGTGTGTTTGTGGTACATATGATCAGGTTATGGGGATAGCTTAGTAAAGTTCTTGCCATGCAAGCAAGAGGACCTATATTCAATTCCAGGAACCCATGCAAAAAAGCTGGGCATGAATTTATAATCTCAGTTCTGGGAAGCAGAGACAGGAGGGTTCCTGGGGCTCACTGGCCAGCTAGCCTAGCTGAGTTGGTAAGCCCTAGGGCAATGAGAAACCCTGTCTCAAAAACAAGGTGGATGGCTTTTGATGAATGATACTTGAGGTTGTTCTCTGGTCTCCACATGCACACACATGCACATATATGAACACACACATATACACACATATATCTGAACATCTGACATTCTCCAAAGCATGTAAATCTACATTTATCGAATGCCTAAAATGTGCTAGGTGTTGTGCCATATTTGGGATCAGTAATAATCCAAGGTTTTCCATTAAAGGGGGCACAGATATATGCAATAGACCATTGAAATGAATAATGTTATGAAACATAACTACTGTGTTTCTAAAATTCCTTCCTTAAGAGTTACTGAGTAGGCTGGAGAGATGGCTTAGTGGATAGCAGCACTGGCTGCTCTTTCAGAGGACCTAGGTTTGGTTCCTAGCACCCACATGGCGATTAACAACCATCCGTAACTCCAGTTCCATGGGATCCAACACAATTTTCTGACTTTATTGCATGACACGAGTGCACTTATATACATGCAGACAATACACATAAGACAGAAATAATAAATAAAATATTTAAAAAGAGTTACAGAGATAGGTACCACATTTTCATTATCCGTGAATCAGTTGAAGGACATATTTGTTTTTTTTAAATTTCCTAGCTATTTTGAATAGAGTGGCAATGAACAGAGATGAGCAAGTATCTCTGTAGTCAGATATCAAGTCCATTAGGTATATATGCTAAGTAGTGGTATAGCTGGGTCACACGGTAGATGTACTTTTAGCTTTTTGAGGATTCTCCACACTGACTGCCATAGTGTGTACCAGTCTGCAGTCCCACAAGCAGTGAATGACAGTTCCCCTCTCCCTTCATCCTCAATAGCATTTGTTGTCAGGTATTCCTTGACCTTAGCTGTTCCGACTGTGGTAAGATGAAATCTCAAAGTAGCTTTAATTTTCATTTCCCTAATTGCTAAAGATGTTGAACACTTTTTAAAGGTTTTTTTTTTTTTTTTGAGAACTCTCTATTATCTATAGCCTGTCTTGTAATTGGATTGTTTGTTTTCTTGCTTCTATATTTCTTGAGTTCTTCATTTATTCTGCATATTATTATTCTATCAGATGCACAGCTGGTGATGATTCTCTCTCACTCTTTGGGCCTCCTCTTCGCACTATTGTTTCCTTTGGTGAATGGAAGCTTTTTAGTTTTATAAGGTCCTGTTTATTGACTGTTGGCCTTAATTCCTGAACAAATGGAGCCCTATTCAGAAAGTCTGTTCTTGCTCCTATATCTTATAAGGTACGGCTTTTGTGTTTTGGCAGTTTCAGTATTTTAGGTTTCACATTAAGGTCTTTGATCCACTTAAGAGTTGATTGGGGTGGGGTGTTACATATGGGTCCAATTTCATTCTTCTATGTGTGAACATCCAGGTTCCCAAGCATCACTTGTTTAATGACTTGTTTTTCCTCCAATGTCTATTTTTGGCATCTTTGTCAAATATCAGATGGCTGTAATTTTGTGCACTCATGTTTGGGTCTTCTGTTTTATTCCATTGATCTGCATGTCTATTTTTGTGCCAGTACCATGCTGTTTTTATTACTGTTACCCTGCAATATACCTTGAAATTTGGTATGGTGATCCCTTTAGGAGTGTTCTTCTTGCTGAGGATTCCTTTGGCTCACCAGGGCCTTCTGTGCGTCCATATCAACTTTAGAATTTTCCCCCTATTTCAGTGAAGACTGTCAAAGGGATTTTTGGTTGGGACTGCATTGAATTTGCAAATTACTTTTGGTAGGATGGTAATTTTTACAGTATTAATTATACCAATTAATGAGCACAGGGGGTCTTTCAGTCTTCTAGTGTCTGCCCCACTCTCTGTCTTCAGAGACTTCAGTTTTCACTGTAGAGCTCTTCTACCTCCTTGTCTAGGTTTATTCCTAGGTATTTTTGAGACTACTACATGGATGGAAGTGCTTCATGCTCTCTCACAGTGCGTGCTGTCGGTAAACAGAGAGATGACTGAGTTTTGCAAACTTATTCTATATCTTGCTATGTTGCTAAAAAGTGTTAATCATTTCTAGAAATTTTCTGGTGGAATTTTTTTGGGACCTTTAAGGTATAATATATCATCTAATAGGGATGACTGGACTTCTTTTCCTATTTGTGCCCCTTTAATTTTCTTCTCTTTTCTTATTGCTCCAGCTAGTACTTCAAGTGCTACATTGAAAAGGAGTGGGGATCACAGACAGTGCTGTCTCCTTCCTGCTTTTAATAGGATTACTTTGAGTTTTTCTCCATTTAGGATAATGTTGGCTGTAGATTTGTTGTATATAATATTTATTATGCTGAGGTATGTTTCCTCTAGTGCTATTTTCACTAGGACTTTTATTATGATGACATGCTAGATTTTGTCAAAGGCCCTTTCTTACATCTATTGAGATGATAATCTGATTTTAAAGACTTTATGTAATTTATTGCATTTTTAGACTTACGTATATTGAATCATCCCTGTAGCTCTGGGATAAAGTCAACTTGATCATGGTAGATCATCTTTTTTGATATAGGCTTGTATTTTGTTTGCAAGCATTTTATTGAGAATTAAATGTCCTTCAATTGATTAATAGATAATATACACATATACACAAAAGAACTCTATTCACGTGTAAAGAAAAGTGAAATCATGAAAGTTGCAGATAAATATATGGAACTGGAAAATATTACTCTGAGAGAGGTAACCCAGACCCAGAAGGACAAAGCCCACATATTTTCTCTTATTTTTTGATCTTATCTCCTAATATTTTAGATTTTACATAAATCGAAATAACCACAGAAGCCAGGAAAGTAGAAAGGGACTGTTTAAGAGGGGAAGAGAAGTGACTCTAGAGAGACTCTAGGGAGAATAGTAGGACACAGGTGCTATGAAGGGGGAAAGAGGAAAATGGGGTCTTTCTTTAACTGGGAAGGGAAGAGGGAGGGTGATACAGAAGGAATGGAGGGTGATACAGAAGGAGTGGGGGGAGGAGAGATAATACTAAAAATGTTTGAAAAAGTCATAGGGAAATCTTATTTTATAAGCTTACTTCTTAAGGATACATATTATATACTATCATATATATATTATACTAAACTCCATTTAAGCTTTCTATTTTGTATATATATGTATATATATAAATGGGGTTACACCACATGGAGGTGATAATGCTCTTTCAAAGAGTCATACACTATCAACAAAAATTTCAAGTTGTTGATCAGGGGGTTATCTAAGAGACCCTCAAAACAATATAGGCTACCGCCATAGTCCTTGTTGCCTTCTAGAACCTGAAGGTAAGACTATTGCTTAAGATACTGCCCACTTTGGACAGAGGACTTGAAGAAATGAGCTAGAACTAACCTGGAAACCTTCTCCCTGAGGACTAACTCTCATAGTATGGGAGGGTGTTATGCAAACTGCCAAGGGAGAAAAGCAGTTATTAGTTCTGCCCAGCTGTAAAGACTTCGAACCACAGCAATGGCTGGCTCAAAGAGATAGCCCTAACAATGCAACAGTGGCATTTTTATCTTAGGGGTAGCCAACAGCTGTCTCATTGAACTTAACCCTGCTCAACAGGAGGGAATTCATGTCTGGTAGCATAGCTCTACCTGTGGCTGGAGAGGTCATAGACCCTAGAGGAGAACCTATTACTTCCATTTTCCTAAACCTATATAATTTCTAATTGTATTCTAAATACTTATGCCCACAGACAAGTGTAGCTCTCACTCCTCATCATAGAAATTTACTTTTGTAGCAGATGGAGACTATGACAGAGACCCACAACTGGTCAAAATGCAGAGAAGGGGTGACCATTCCCAATCAATACATCTAAATTGCAAGGCCTACACTAAGGGAAAATTGGTGAAAGATTGTAAGGGTACGAAGACCATGATGTCTGCTGTGAGATAGCATCTTCTAAATAAGACAGGGAAGTTGCAACCATGAAATTTCAACAATATGGTTGACTAAACAAGACCTGCATAATGACAACATTAGCTGCATGCCAGTGTGCATGGAAGACCCACACCTGGTTGAAGAGCTACATGCAGTCAGTGGCTGCTAAGAGAAAGAACCAGTTTTCTCCAGGGATGAACCCTCTGATAGCTTATCCGATCCCAAATGGTCAGCCCTAAACACATGTACATAAGAGCAACACTAAATAGACTTGATAGGATATGCAAACATACATTCATACATACATATGCACATATTTAAAGAAGAAAAGGTCATGGATTTGAGGAGTGGAAGAAATGGGAATTATTGGAGAAGGGAGAGGGAGGGGTGGAAATGGTGTGAATATGGTAATCGTGTATGAAATTCTAAACCAAAGCATTTAAATTAAAAAAATGTAAAAAAAGAGTTCCTGAGTATTATATCATTCCAATATTTAAGATTAACTCATTTGGACTTAAGCTTTATATACAGTACTGTCAAAACATAGCTGTGGTTACTTACCTAATTCGTCACACTTGACCTCAGTGGGAATCACTTCATTAGATTTCATTGAGAAAAAGCAGACAGGGTGTGAGGACATTAGACCCCTAAACACTACTGAGATCAGGAGGTAGAGTTTCCAGAATGAAACTGTGGACATGTACTAGAAGTCAGTTTACACAGGAGAATTGGTGCCATGTCACTGGGATGAGATGAAACATTCTCTAAGGGAGCAGATGCTCTTAGCACAGAGATCAGTTCAGCTTGCAGAGCCTTGAACATTGAGTCTGCTGATGTCACTGCCAAAGGAGGCAGACCACTTGGTACTGGGCACCATGATGGCACCCTCATCTTATAACACACTTAAACCCCATAACAATGAAGTAATTGACTTTATTTTTTAGATGAGAAGATACAGCATGGGGTGGGGGAAGACCTGTTTTGAGGTCCCACATCTAGTTGGTAGAAACACAGGGTTCAAACTCCTCTCTGATGCCACACCCTTGCTGCATCCTTTGAGAAAGAAAAAAAGAATCCTGTTACCATAAGGACTAAAATGTATTTATTATAAAGGAAATGATTTTTTAATGAATTCCCATTTGAAGGATAGCTGTATGCCATATAAGATAAAGGCAATTTGAAAATAATAAGAAATTATATTTCCATTATTTTTGATATAAAGGCTAGATAAAACCTTGTAAGATGTACCAAAAATTCCACCTATTGTAGGAGTACTTCCTCCCAAGCCCTTCCCATGGATTGTCTGCTGGCTTCTGCTTCAGTCAAGATGAAACACTATCTAATCTTTTAGTATTTAGTGACATGTCAGCCACAGCAAGCAGTGACTAGCATAGGACACGGGGACTGGGTGGGCCCATGGACCTTAATCCTAGTCTGTGGCTTCTTGATTCCTCTGTAAGTATGTAGTGACTAATATGGCCCATGGAGCCTAGGCAGGGTCTCGCCAGCATGGAGCCCAGGAGGCTGGCTCCTTGCTGTGTTCAAGGCTACATGCCTGCAAACAAGTCCAAGGTAGACCTTCTGGTAGTATCATCAGATGGCTTCATTGTGGTCACCTAAAACCACAGACTTTTTTTTAAAAAGGAGATGCTGTCATATGCTGGATTCTAAACTAGTGGAAATAATTTTGGCACCTCTATTCTCCCCAGCTATTTGACTGAGCAGGGAAATTTATGTGCCTATTACATCTAAGCACTTAATAAATATTTATTGGCACTTTGATTTCCTATGGCTACTCTTTATTTTAAGTCCACCAAACGTGTGGGAATAGAATACATTGCCTGGTAGTGTTGTAGGTTCATATGAGATAATGTTTGTTGTGTTCAGAGAGGTTATTATCATAGATAATCTAGGTTTTAATCTCACACTAGAAAGGTAATTATAACTGTTAAACCCATAATCACAGAAACTACAGCCTACAGGTCCTACAACTACCACAAACATAAGATTATCCATACAAATTTTAATCAGAAAAGAAGGGAAAACATTTTACAGTTCTCTCCCTAGCACAAAGAATGTTCAAAGTTTGTGTTCATTGCCCTCTAGTGGCTGCTAAATAGAAGACATAACGTTTTATTTTTGAGACTTTAGGTTCAATATCATAATACTCTTCATATGCTATTAGGATACACACATTCCTGTCAGCTGGTTATACTTAAAAAGTCAATGATGGGACATCAGACTTGACAATATAGTTGTGCATCTTGGTCAACTATTACTTTCATAGGTCTTCATTCAGAATCCATTTTCTTAAAATAGTAATCTAACTTTACTCAGTCATTATATTTATACAATATTCGTTATGTGTTAAGTGAACAAGTATCTTGGTTACAATCTACTAAGGAAAATGGAGTATTAAAGCAAGTCTTACATTAGCTTGGTAAGTGTTGTAATAGGAAAAGTACGGAAACAGGAGTGTATTAATAGTTAACTAACACACTAGGGATGTGACAGATGTAGATTTTTCTCTTTAAGATCTATGACCTCTCCAGCCATGTGTATTTACTGTATATTTACAGTCCCACATGAGTTCCCTCCCATTGAGTAGACTTTACGTCCACCTAGTTAGCAGTTGGTAACCTCCAAGATAAAAGTGACACTACCTCATCAACATAGTTTGCTGTGCCAGTTGTTGTGGTTATTAGGCATTAAAGCTGGGGTTGGACCATTGATTGATTTTTCTCCCTTAGCAGCTTACATAGTATCCTTCAAAACTATGAGAGCTAGTCTTCAGAGAGGAGGCTTTCACATCAGTTCCAGCTCCATTGCTCCAAGTCCTGTGTCCAAAGTATGTCCTGTCTTTAGCAGTAGGGTCTTACATTTAAGTTCTAGGAGGTAATCAAGAACTGTGGCAATAGCGTGCATTATTTTGGGAGTCTCTTGGACTACCCTTATCAACAATTTGAAGAGAAATTTCTCCTGTCCAGCACTGTGTTTCTTGTTATACAGCCTTCAGGTGTGCACATGCTGTTATGTACAGATACTGTACATGTACAGATATTTTTTCAGTATGCTTTTGAACAGATTCATTTCCCTCTTATTTTCCACACCTCCTAAGCATTATTTATCTCTCTTCTGTCTAATCCTTCCTTCTCCCTACCCAGTTAAAGTACCCCCATTTTCCTCATTTCTCCCTTGATAACACCTGTCTCCCATTATACCACCCCCTCAAGCTCCTTCCTCCTGCTTTCCCCCATGATGTTTTTGTATACCAGTCCCTCCTCCCTTCCCAGTTAAATACACCCATTTCTTTCATTTCCCTTTGGTAACATCTGTCTCCTAATATCACCCTCTTTTGGCTCTTTCTTTCTGTTTACCTCCATGGTTCCTTTCCTGGCTCCTGTGGTTACATTAGGATATATACTCACATATAAAGATTTGGTGCTAAGATCCACAAATGAGGGAGAACATACGTCACTTGTTTTTCTGAGTCTACATACTAAATATGGATCCTTATGTTTACAGACAAGTATACTAGTCATCACTCATCAAAGAAGCTTCTTTTATAACAGATGGAGACTATCACAGAGTTCCACATCTGGTCACGCACAGAGAATAAGTGTCTGTAAGATGCCCAGCCCTAAGTGACTCATCTACAATGGAATCTCTATACCCAAGGCTCATAGAACACAGTGGAACAGGGGTAAAGAGAATACTAATGCATCTTTCTGAAAAAGCTTCCTCATGCAACAGAGGGTGACAAACACAGATCACAATGAGCCAAACTGTGGAAAGTAAGAGAGTTTAGTGTGTGTGTCCCTGGACAGGACTTCTATATTAAACTTCATCCACCCAGAGCTCAGGGGCCACTGGGCAAGAGGAGGCAGAAAGATTGTAAGAATCAGGGTTGGTATATGACCATAAGGAAACAGAGTCCTACTGGCTTCTGGGAACTTTCTAATGTGAATTTACAGCAAAGGAGACAGAATACACAAGACCCATGTAAACTCAAACAGATAAAAACCCGACAAAGAACTGGGGAAATGGGCAGGAGACCCCAACCTTAGCTGAGGAACTACTGGCAGCTGATCACCGCTGGGTGAGGGAGAGTTGATTTTTAAGGGAGTGATGAGAGACAGGCCAAACAGGCTCCAGTGGATGAACTCACACTGAGGAACATCTGGGTACACAAACTTGACTTGATGGATCTTGACATATATGACAGAATGTATGAAATCCTGTGGGCAGACTGTGGGAGGGGGATACAGAGAAGGGAGGGGATCTAAATATGATTAAGATACATTGTATAAAATGCACAAAAATTCAATAAAAATATACATTGGAGAAAAAGAAGAGTTAACTAACTGGCAGGCATTTCTATCACAGGGTTGGAATAGGAAGAGAAGACATTCAATGTGGGACCACCTAAGATCTGAAGGATTACTAGAAGACAGAGCCATTCTGGAGAAAGAAGTGTGGTGGGAGAATGTTTTAGAGAAAGAAAAAAAATGAAATGTGGTGGATGATGAAGAACAGAGGGAGTTTTAGAGATGAGACTGGACATATTAAGAGAAAGTTTTACTAAGGCATTAGACTTTGTTTTGACAATTAAATTATAACTAATGGACTCTGAAAAACATAGACATATGTCTTCAATTTTATTTAAAAATATTTTTATTATTAAAGAGAAATCTAATAACTAACACATATCTAGTCACAAGCAACACTGCTTAATAATAACATTTCAAATATTTAGTGCATCCTTTATCACTCAAAATTTTCTCAAACACATACATCCCTGAAATGGTGACGCTCGAAGGACCATGAGTTCGGTCCTTCTACTTTGCAGAACAATGAGAGGGTTTGGAGCCTTCTTGGGTTGTACTGGGTAACTGACTAGCTCCAAGTGGACCCCATTTGCTTTTCCTTCCCTAGTGTAGTTTCATGCTTAAGTTCCTTATCCTGGATTCAGGAGGCAGATTGATCCGTATCTCGTCTTTTGGCTCAGACTGTTCCCAGCTCTTGAGCATGATCTGTGCATCATTTCTGCACTGGATCTCACGTTCTTCTCCTGTGGTCTGATGAGAAGATGTTCACTTTAGATTTGTAGCAAGGACCTCGTTAACCCTTTCTGTTAACAAGGAGAGCACAGATTCTCTGGATCATCCTGTGAGGATTTTAGAAATCCCTTGCCTCTCTGTACTTTTTTATGGTTTAATTCTGTGTGGATTGACTCATGTGTTCTCAAAGAACACAACAAACAACTTGAGGATGTGACACATGGCTTAGTCATCACTACATTGTCTATGGCAATGTAATTCAAAAGCTCCCATTAAGTTTTTCTTTATAAATAGGGATTGGTAACTGAGTAAATTAATAAATTAACAGAGTATTCCTGAAACAGAAGTTTTCTTTTTTGTAACTTAAAAAAATTTTGATTTATTATTTTTATTTTCTGTCTATGTGTGTATTGCCTGCATGTAGGTAAGTGCATCTCCGTCATGCAATGCTGGCGGAGTTCAGAAGAGGCTGTCGGATCTCCTGAGACTGGAGTTACGGACAGTTCTTAGCTGCCATGTGGGTGCTGGGATTCAAACCTGGGTCTTCTGCAAGAACAACCACTGTTCTTTACCTTTTTTTTTAGACATGGTCTCCTTGTAGCCCCAGCTGTCCTGGAACTCACTATATAGACCAGGCTGGCCTTACACACAGAGATCCACCAGCCTCTACCTCCCAAGTGCTGGGATTAAAGGCGTGCACCACCACGCCTGGCTTAGAAGTTTTCAATGAATGGATTGAAAGACAAGTTACCTTAAGAGTTTGTCCTATGGGCTACCCAAGGTGAACATAGTGACAAGTATAAAAAGTAAACAAAAGTGAGAGTTGAACTCATTTTCATAAGCAATGATTATGAATGTAAAGTTAGAAAGAAATCAGAGAAATTAGGAAAAGGGGAAAGAGAGAGAAATCTGGACAGCATGAGAGAGTGCTTAAAGGACTTTAAAACTGGAGATATCTGTCACTCAATTTCAAGTTTGTTTCTGTTTGATGTCAAGCTGCTGACACATTTTCAAGGCTTAAGTACCTTCTGCTCATGTAAAGTTGGTGCTAAGGGACATAACATCACATTTATGTTAGATTGGAAAACTTCTGTGATGGGATGGTCTCAGTTCTGGGGACAGCTGACTCATGATTACTTATGTCTGATTACTTATCTCAGGGTCCTCATCATCAAAGATAACTTCTGCTCATTATAGAGCAGACTAAAGAAATGAAAGAACACCTTCCAGCCTCATGCATTCGATCACAATTGGAAGTAGAATAATAAAAATACCTGAAAATAGGCATAGTTCAGTATACTTTATTTTGTCTGTGAGATCTGAAAGATAAAGACAATAAATATTTCTATAACTTGTTACACAGCATCACTAGTTCATCAGGATTTTTACCTTTAAATGATGTGGAAGATTAACTACTGATTTTTCACTGGCTCCTGTCTATCTCTCCTTTAAACAGGAGAAAAAGAACAGCCAATGTTCAAGAAGGGGCCACACTTTTCATTTTGAGCTTTCTAAGTAAGCCATGAGTCTCAAATTTCCTGGCTGATCCTTAGGCTTGGTTTAAAATTGAGATTACCATTGGACGTGGTGGCACATGATTATAATTCCAGTGCTTGGGAGGTAGAGGCACAGGGGCATCATGAGCTTTTTTAAAAGACAGACTCTCACAAGTAACAATAAACTATAACTTCTACTTTCAGATTATAATTTACCTCTCCAACACTGAATTCTATATTTTAACTCTACCATTATGGTAACAACTCATCTTAATACTGAGATTCAACACCATCATCAGTAATACAAAAATCTCAAGGGAATGCAGCTCTGTGCAAAATCTTTTGCTGCCACCTCATGGAGCTTTAGGGAATAATCCAGGTTGCTGTCTGCCATTTACCACATTTCACAGGAGTATGCAGTTCATATGCTACAGTTTACGAGAATAACTGGGAAACTATCTAAGAAAAGAACAACTAAACATCCATACTTCTTCTTACTTCTATTACTCTGGATGAACACTTGGCCTCTCCAGGCATGGTCCCTTCGAATGAAGTTGTTACGATAGTGATACTTTTCCTGCCTATCTCGCGATTGCCTTGAGAATAAAAATGTAAAATGTAAAATGTAAAATTTAATCTTCATCTGCTGAAGAAGAAGCTTCTCTGGTGAGAGTTGAGAGATGCACTAATCTATGGCTATAACACTAAGTAATTATGAGCCAGTTTAATATTATAACTATTTAGCAGAATGATAGTAGTAGGTTCTCCTCCATGATCTGTGACCTGCCTGGTCACAGGTTCTTTGCTCTGATAACAGTGTCAGTTATGGACTCCATCCTGTGAAGCCTAAATGGGACACCTATATTGTACCCTCTCTTCCCAAGACTCAGGGATCATTGTGGAAGAAGGGGTAGAATGACTGTAAGAGTCAGATGTGGTCTGTGGATGAATACAAGGGGGCTGTGTTGTCTGGACACCACAGGATAGATGCACATATGAACCCACAGTGCTTACGACAGCATGCACAAGACCTGTGCAAACCCAAGGCAGACATGGAATAGCATGGATGGGGGAGGTGGGCAGGAAGATCCAACCCTAGCTGAAGATTTATGGGCAACTGATAGAAGCTGGGAGGGAGTGAGGGAGGGGGGGAGTGAGAGTGGGAGGAAGGGAGGGAGGGGGAGGGAGAGAGAGGCGGAGAGAGAGAGAGAGAGAGAGAGAGAGAGAGAGAGAGAGTTTTCCTTACTGCTATAGTATCTGGTAGGTTGGCAAGGCTCCAAGGGATAGACCACACCCAAGAGCACTTGGGAAACAAACTAGACTCCATAGGCCTTTAGAAAAGAACAAAAATAGTAATAGAAAACATGAAGTCTGGGGGGTAGTAAGATGGGGGCGAAGAAGGAGGAGGGGGTCGTAATATGATCAAAATATATTGTATAGAGTTCTTGATTCAACAAAAATATTTCTTAAATATTTTATTTATTATTTTTATTTTATATTGTATGAGCATTTTGCCTGCATGATGTAAGTACATCTGTGTCCTAGAGGTCAGAAATAGGAGTTCAAGCCCCTGGAACTGGGTATTGGGTATTGGGAATTGACCTGGGGTCCTCTGTAAGAGCAGCCAGTGCTCTTTTAACTGCTGAGCCATCTCTCTAGTTCTAAGCAAAGCATTTTAAAAAGGAACCCTTAAAAATATTTTTTTGAAGCAGAAAATGATGTGGACCTAGGACTGAAGAGGGGGTTATTTTCTCTTTAACTAGTTCACTGCTATGCAGATTCCCAAATCACAATTATACAGTAGAGAACAAGCTCTCATCAGTGAAAAATGCTATGCCTGGGGCACAATCCAGGGAGTCTTATTCCAGCTATTAGTCTATAAGTTTTTCAGGTGATTTTCTCCCTCCCCAAAACACACTGGAACATTGAGGCTATAGGATGCATCACATATGACACAGATGACTCCAGAAAATTCCAAGCATTTGGGGAAAGAATTAAGAATAAAACTTTTACAAGCTTTAGCCTCCTCTTAGGAAAGACTCTTTCAAATTTTATTATCTACCAAATACTCTATCCCTTATTAACATCTTTGTATGCTTGGTGCTGGCTGAAGCCCTGGGATATTGCAATGAACAAGAACCAAACAACCCCTATCCTCAAGGAACTTAGTCGATTGAGAAAAACTTTCATGAAAAAAGTACCCTCCTGACACATAAAAAAGCAGACAAAACCAATTCTGGAGATTAAAGGCGGGGTGGGGTGGGGGAGAGGTCCTTTCTGAATTTTACTTAAGGGCCTTTTAATTTAACTTCTTCCAAGTCAAGAAAAATTTTCTGTTTTGAACTGTTGACCTTCATGACTTGAAGAAGTACTGCCCCAGTCATGGACTAGCTCAGATACTTTGCCTGGTTAGTTTTCAACAAACTATTCATTATCTGCATTTCTCTACCTGCAATTTGATCTTTACAGTTAAAATGTCTTCATAAACGATAATCAGGCTATGGCTTCAAGTATAATTCTTATTCTTTCCTCTCTGATATGACTTTATAATTTAATTAAAATATTCACTCAGCACCAGGATTTCGGGTGAAGCAGTTCTTAGCTTCTGATTATTTTGATTTGCAGTTAGTTTTTAGACTAGATAATTTCAGAGCACGAGCCTCCCCGATGGGCGTTTCCATGGAAACAGTGGGGATAGAATTTCTGGCAGGTGAATAATTTTGCCACCTGGAGCTGCTGTGCTTATCTGTCCAGACATCTTTTTTTCTTCGGTCTAAGGGTTTTTTTCATTTCTCTTGTACCCTATCCAAGCTTTTTGGCCTTAAAAAAAATTAGTGTGTGTGTGTGTGTGTGTGTGTGTGTGTGCGCGCGCGCCGCATGTGACATGGCATGCATGTGGAAATCAGAGAACAGCTTGTGGAAATCAGTTCTCTCCTACCATGTGGGTCCCAGGGATCAAACTCAGGTCATCAAGTTTGGCAGCGGCTTCTTTACACATCGAGCCATCTTCCCAGTTCACTCCTTATGCCTTTAAGGACGTTGTCTTTACCCTCCCAACTCATACCCTCTTGCCCTGTAGGGCAAGATTCTCTTCCTTAACCTGTTAATCTCAAATCCTGGCATGAAGTGCCAGGCACCATCCAAGGCTTTAGAATACAGCAACAAACAAAACAAACCAGCACGAGGGATTTGATAATCAAAGAATTATCAAATAAGGTTTTAGTCACATACAGTGATTTTCTCTTCTTCCACTTACTATACATATATTTACATGAATTTTCCCTCTCTACTGGATTAGTTCCATTATCATAAAGACATGGTTACAAATTCCATAGCAAACTCAGAGCAAACATCTAGGGTATTGAGATAGTTTAATCAGTACAGTGCTTTGCCATGCAAGTGTTAGGTCCTAAGTTAGAGTTCCAGAATCCATACCAAAAAGCCAGGAGGGGTAGCATGGCTATAATTGCAGGGCTGGGTAAATGGAGACAGGCAGATCCCTAGGGCTTGCTGGATCACCTCTGTAGCCCAATCAGTGAGACCCAGGCTAGTGAGAGATCTTGTCTCACAGGTGCATATGTGCACCCAAACACACACATATGCCTACACACACATGAACACACACACACACACACAGAGACAGAGATAGAGACAGAGACAGAGAGAGAGAGCATAGATGTCTGTATTTATTGCCATTAAATGAGAAGAAATGCATGACAAAGCAGCAGGAACTTATGTTATGGAAAGGTTGTAAGCTGTAGAGCAAAACGATCAAAGTTGGTGTGAAAGATTAAACAAAAAGTACAGACGTTGAGGTTGGGCAGACCTAGAGTCCAGTCCTCTTAGGGTGTGGTCTTAACCAAGTTATTTAACTTTATGAATCTTAGAACTTTGAGTTGCAAGACAACAGCCAAACCATGGGTTTTTTTCCCACCAGTTGAAAAGGTGTAGCAAAAATAGCACACCAGAAACATGCTCTTAAAGTTAGCTGTAGCAGATAACCCATAGGATGACTGATTTAGTAAGCCAAAAGACCTCAGATCCTGCTTATTTTAAAACACTCCAAGAGAAGAAGGAAGCACAACCTTGCCCATTAGAGACAATGAAAGGAGGCAGATGGTCTTTTCTTCATCTCTTGGCAGCTGGAACATGAGCCAGACCTGGGACATAGCGACCTGGGACATAGCACCCCATGCCAAGGGGTAAGGTGCATGGGGGAGGGGAGAGGGAGAGGGGGAGAGGGAGGGGCACGGGGTGTGGGGAGGGGGAAGGGGAAAGGGAGAGGGAAAGGGAGAGAGGTACATGGAGAGGGAGAGGGATAGGGAGAGGGAGAGAGGAACAGGGAGAGGTAGAGAGGGAGAGGGAGAGATAGGAAGGAGAAGGAATAAAGAGGAGGAGAAGAGGAGGAGAAGGAAGAAAGTGAAGAGAGATGAGAGAAGAGAAAAGAAAGAAAAGAGCCAAGAGAAAGATTTTTCAGAGTACTGTAGCCTGGCTGTAAGTGGCCAATGATGATAACTCAGGAGAAGCATGCTCAACCAGCTGTCCTTTCTAGGATTTCCTTGCTGGCCTCTGAGCTTGGTTTCTTGTAAGTTCCTGAAGATCCTGTGGGCTATCAATTATTTTGCTAATAAATTCATTTTTCATATTTTTTAAATTACTGAAGCTGATAACAGTTGTTTGGAGTCAAGAACTCTAGCAGGTTAAGCTCTCTATCCAGGCTCCCATCAGGCACACTTGGAGAGCAGTTAGCAACACAACTAAGGAACTCAGCAGAGACAGAAGGAAGCCTGTACCTAGAGTGTGTCTGGCTTCAAGTTAGAAAGTCACTGAACTCTATAAAATGCTAGTGATCATTTCTCTACCTATAATGAAAGGATCTTATGTCAATTAAATGAGAAAATGTCCTCAGTAAAGGGGCTCTGAACATGTAAGCTATGACATAAGTATAAGGGTTATTAACTAGCAAAATATGTTATCCAAAGGTAAAACCAAACTGCAGCAGATACAGTCCATTTTTTAGTTGATGATCCTTCCCTAAAACCTGAAATCTCTTTGTAAGGTTTGCCTTTTATCTGGGATCAGCTACCACAGCATATTTTAAATGTCTACCCAGAGGAGGTATCTTGTGTAGAAACTCTTGGTCTCTTAAAATTCTTTTTGGAAGAAGAGATTAGATCATAAGCATATTTTAAAGAAATATTAAATTTTTAGTATTATGTATATAAACATATTTAATATTGTTTTCATTTATGGGATTTCCTGCCAGTCAACAGGATCTGTCTGAAATGGTAAATATATTCCATCAGTGAGAAAGCTCAAAGTATCAAGATGCTTTGAATATTCATGGCACAAGGGACTAGTGGGCTAGAAGTTCAGATAAACATACGTGAAATGGGTCCTAGGTTTCTCAAATGCCTTCAAAGAAGAGGGCAGCGATGAGTAACCTGTCTGTTTATCAGACATGTGCTCAGTAGTTGGGGTCCAGATTAACTTAAGAGAATGCAGAGATGAATGAGAGGCAGTCTTGATCTCAAGAGACACTTCCAAGGATCTAGATGCTGCTTCTAAGGCACCTGAGTCTTACTGTCCACATGTACAACTTCTTCATGGATGGCTTGTGCATCTCCCTGTAAGTGCTGTATTGTAAGCATCATGTATTTTTTTCAGGAAATGAAATCTGAATGTGGACAGCCTTAGAAATAAACAAAGTGCCGTATTCAATTTCCTTTCTAAAGTTTAGTATTGTTGTAAGAGTATATTTTGAACTCAGAAGCAATAGTAGTTAACAATCACTGTCATTGCTGATTATCTGTGTGATCTCAGGCAGATTATTGAATTTCTCTGAGCCTTCAAGGCAACAAAGCTGTTAGGGGAATTCAGTGAGACCCAAGTTCAATATTTAACACAATGCTCAGTATGAAGCAGTTATTCAATTGATACTAGTTTTACCTCTTACTCTCTACTGTGTCTGCTGCCTTCTCACCTCCTTTATAGGAAAAATGTGCCTCTAGGAGCCTCCCACATTCCCATGGGTGCACGTGGGTCCAGGCATTTTACATTAGCATTTCCAATGCTATAGTTGAAATCATCTAATAACATGTCTGTGGTTCTTCATGAGGCTATATGCTCACTGGGGACACAAACCAAATTTTTATGTTGTCTCCTCAGTACTTAGTTTTTGGCAGTTAGTAGATGCCCCTGAGTTTTATCAACTGGATTTTAGAGTAAAAATCTTATTTCTTCCAAAGAAAATGCTTGAGTTTTCAGGAGGATTAATTTAAGGCAGAATTTCCTAAATACATTTCAACTGATAATTTATTTTCAGAAAAAGTTCTTAAGTAGAATTATAAAATGCTTTCAGAGCCTCTCTTTATTTCTGCAAGATTTCTCTGATTCATTGTTAGATCATGAACACTTTTCATAGAGGATTTTACAGATGTGGTATCATACCCAATATATTTTAAGAAATAGCACTTTGAGATGAAATGGTACTAGTTCCCTGAATCGAATTTTGGACTTCCAAAGGCTGTTTATTAGTTGAATGCTTGAACAGTTATCCTGTGGGTTATCTGCTACAGGTCTGACTTCAAGTACAGGTTTCCTCATGTGCTATTTTCACGCATCTGTTCAACTTGAACTATGTTATGATAATGACACATTGAATAAATAGTACTTCAGGAATATAACCAGAAGGTAGAATGGCAGCCTGGGCTCTCACTATGCTCATTATGTGTGTTGAGCTTTTTCATTTACTGTTTGTTACAAAGCTACATTCTATGTCACATAATGGGGGAACTTTTCCCAAGTAAAGTATGGCCAGTCAAGCTCTCTGGTCTTTTCTAGCTAGCAGAAGATTACTATTTATTATTTATTATTCATTTCAGTGGAAGTTCTGTACATGTAGTGAGAAAGAGCTCAGCTTACAAGGTCTATTGATTAATTCTTCTTTTTATTATTTATTTATTTGTATATGCATGACCATCCACTATCCCCATTCCTCTTTAGTATAATGCTTGAAACTCTTGCTAGAGCAATGCGACAAGAGAAGGAAACTAAAGAGGCACTAATTGGAAAATAAGAGGTCAAATTATCCCTATTTACAGATGATATGATAGTATATATAAAAGATCCCCGAAATTCTACCAGAAAACATATAGAACTGTTAACACTTTCAGCAAAGTGGCATGTTACAAAATCAATTTATAAAAATCAGTAAGCAGCCTTTCTATATAACAATAACAAGAAATCAGAGAAAGTGTTCTTGGAAACCTTCCATGCAAAATAACCTCAAAAATATCTAGGAATAAACCTAACCAAAGACATTAAAGAGCTGTACAATGAAAAGTTTAAATCTTTGGAGAAAGAGATCGAGGAAGACCAAGGAGATGGAAAGACCTCCCATGCTCATGGATTGGTAGAGTTAATATTGTGAAAATGACCATCTTGCCAAAAGCAATTTTGGGATTCAATGCAATACCAAATCAAAATCCCTATGACATTCTTCACAGAATTAGAAAAAAGTCCCCAAATTCATATGGAATCACAAAAGACCCGTGATAGCCAAAGCAACCCTGAGCACAAAGAGCAATGCTGGGTCATTACCATACCAGATCTCAAACTATATTACAGAGTTATAGTCAGTAAACAGCATAGTACTGGCACAAACTGGAGTACATATTGAAGACCCAAACATGAGTGCATGAAATTTCAGTCATCTAATATTTGACAAAGGTACCAAGAACACACACTGGAGGAAAGATAGCATCTTCAACAAATGATGCTGGCTAAACTGGATCTCCACAGAAGAATGAAATTAGATCCTTATCTATCTATCACCTTACACAAAAGTCAACTCCAAATGGATCAAAAACGTCAATGTGAAATCTGAAACACTGAACCTGAAGAAAACGTGCAGTACCCTACAAGATACAGGTGCAGGAAAGGACATTCTAAATCAGATATCAGTTGCTCAGGAATTAAGGTCAACAACTGACAAGTGGGACCTCATAAAATCAAAAGCTTCTGTACAGCAAAGGAAGCAACCAGTGAAGAGGAGGACCACAGAGTGGGAGAAAATCTTTACCAGCTACATATCTGACAGAGGATTAATAACAAAAATGTACAAAGAACTTAAAACAAAAACAAAGATTCAAGGAAACAAATGACCCAATTAAAAGATGTGCTATGGATCTGAACAGAAAGCTCCCAAAAGAAGAAATAAAAAATGCTTATTATTTAATATTTAATATTTAAGGTTGAACACCTTAAAAAGCATTCAACGTCTTCAATAATTAGGGAAATGCAAATCAAAACCACTTTAAGATTTCATCTTACCCCAGTCAGGATGGCTAAAGTCAAGAGAACAAATGACACCAAATGCTGGCAAGGATGTGGGGAAAGGGGAACACTCATCCTCTCTTGGCAGGACTGCAAACTGGTGCAACCATTATGGAAAGAAGTGTGGAGAACTCTTAGAAACCTAAAAATAAATCTATCATATGATTTGATCATAGCACTCCTTAGCTGGGACCCTGAGGACTCATCCTACTGCACAGACACTTGTGCAGCCATGTTTGTTACTACTTTTTTTCATAATAGCTAAGAAAGGAAAATAACATAAATGTCCCTCAACTGATGAACTGATAATGAAAATGTGGTACATTTACACAGTGGAGTTCTACTCAATAGTAAAGAAAAGATGAAATTATGAAATTTGCAGGTAAATAAATGGAACTCGAAACTGTTGTACTAAGTGAAGTAACACAGACTCAGAAAAATAAGCAATGTATGCTGTCCCTCATTTCTGGATCTTAGCTCCAAATTCTTATATGTGAATATATATCCTGATGTAACTGCAGGAGCCAGGAAAATGGAAAAGAACAATGGGAGTAAAGGGAAAGAAAGGCCTGAGAGAGGATAGTAAGGACAGGTGTTACTAAGGAGGAAATGGGGAAATGGGCATATTTAACTGGGAAGGAAGGAAGGGAGGGTTATACAAGTGTGATGCTTTGAATGAGAATGGTTCCCCATAGGCTCCAAGTATTTGGACATTTTATCCTCAGTTGGTGGTGCTGTGATGGATCTTGAGTCACTTTCTTGCTTCCTGTGCCTGCTTAAAGATGTGAATCCTCTGCTTTCTGTTCCTCCTCCTGCTCCAGCCACCTCTAGCCACCATGCCTCCCTGCCATGATGGACTGTAATTCCCCTGGAACTGTAAGCTCAAATAAACTCTTCCTTCTATAAGCTGCTTTGGTCAGTGTTTCTATCATGGCAACAGAAATGTAATTAATAAAACAAGGAACCATGGGGGTAAAGGGGAAGAAGGAGCTCAAGAGAGGGGAGATAATAGGAGACAGGTATTACCAAGAAGGAAATGGGGAAAATGGCAGTTCTTTAACTGGAGATGGAGGGGGAGAGGTAGGCAAGAAGAGAGAGAGGAGAGATAAACAATGCTCAGGTAGTGAGAAATGTATTAGGGAAATGTATTAGTTCAAAAGTCTACTGAAAAAATGTACATACAGTTTGTACATGAGTATATACATATAGCTGAAGGCTACATAATAAGAAACAGTGTCAGACAGAAGAAACTTCCCTTTGAATTGTTGGTCAGGGTAGTCTTAGAGACTTCCTAAATAAGACACGGTGTAGACACAGCCCTTGATTTCCTCCCAGAACTCGAAGGCAAGACCCTATTGTTGAAGATAGGACATACTTCAGACACAGGACTTAGAGCAATGGAGCTGGAACTGATGTGTAAGCCTCCTCCCTGAAGACTAGCTCTCATAGTTTTGGAGGATGCTATGTAAAGGAGAAAATCAATTGACAGTCCAACCTCAGCTGTAAAGTCTAATAATCACAACAATGACTACACAGAAAACTACCTCTATTGGTGAAGTTGTGGCACTCTTTATCTTGGGGGATAATCAACAGCTATCTAACTGGACTTAAACCCTGCTCAATGGGAGGAAACTCATGGGTGATGCTGTAAACATAGCCAAATATACACAACTGGAGTGGTCACAGATCCTGGAGAAAATCATATGTGTGTCACATCCTTAGACAAATGTAATTTTGTACTATATACTAAATATATACCCTTATATTTTGAGACAAGTATACTGTTCATCACTCATCAAAGAAGCTTTTTGCAACAGATGGAGACTATCACAGAGTTCCACAACTGGTCAAACACGCAGATTAAGTGTCTGTGAGAAGTCAAGCCCTTAGTGACATGTCTATAATGGTACCTATACATCTAAGGCTCACAGAACACAGCAAAACAGGGGGTAGAGAGAAAATCAATACATTTCTCAACTCTTACTAGTGAAGCTTCCTCATGCAGGAGAGAGTGATTAACACAGAAAGTACAACTGGCCAAATTATGGACAATAAAGAGACTGCAGAGTGCATGTCCCTGGATAGAACTCCTATATTAAATCTCTGCCACCCACAGCACAGGGACAGTTGTGATAGAGGGGGTGGGAAAACTGTAAGAGCCAGGGCGGTGAATGACCTCAAGGAAAGAGAGTTTTCCAGGTTTCTGGGAAATGCTCATATGAACTTACAGCAATGGTGACAGCATGTCAAGACCCATGCAAACTAAAACCAGAGAAAAACCCAGCATAGAACTGGGGAAATGGGTAAGATGCTTCCACCTTAGTTGAGGATCTATTGGTAACTGGTCATAGCAGGGTGAGGGATAGGGTCTATCTTTAAGAGAATGATGTTAATAAGTTGACCAGGCTGCAATGGATGAACTTACATTGAGGGACATCTGGGGGCAGAAACCTGACTCGAAAGGCCTTAATATATTCTGGAGAATGCATGAAATCTTGTGTGTGGGGGCCAATGGGGTGGGTAAACATAGGGGAGGGGTCTAAATATGATTGAGATGTACAAAGTGCACAAAATTCAATAAAATCTATTAAAATGTTTATTTGTCTATTATTTATGTGTGTGTATGTACATGTGTGTGCAGTACCTGTGAAGGCAGAGAAGGTGTGAGATCCCCTAGCACTAGAATCACATGCAGTTGTGAGCTGCCCAGTGTGGGTGTTGAGAACAGAACTCAGGTCCTGTGGAAGAGCAGTAAGCACATGACCTCGGAGGCATCTCTCTAGCTCTAATTCTTAATTCTTAATACAGTTCTTGCTCTTGTTACAAGAATGGAATACTTCTCTGCAGTAATTCAGTAAACAATTGCTGTCCTGAGCCTCCCTGGGTAACCCACAACTCTGGCTGTCTGGAATCCCACACCTCTTCACAACTTTGAGGCTGTAGCTTGATGGCCAGTTATTATATGGACTGCTTCCAGGGTTGGGCCCAGTTGCCAAGTGTTATTAATACTATCCCTGACTAGAAGTTAAAATGCCAAGGTTGTTGGAGTACAAGTGAGAACAGAGGCAGTGGTTTAGAGAAGACTAGACTGGTGGGCAGAAGCCTGACTGCAATATTGTAAGCCACATCAAAATGTTAAGACTTTGGGGCTGGAGAGATGGCTCAGCGGTTAAGAGCACCGACTGCTCTTCCAGAGGATCCAGGTTTGGTTCCCAGTGCCCATGTGGCACCTAACAACAATGCATAACTATAGTTCTAGGGATCCAATGACCTCTTCTGACCTTCATGGGCATTGCACAACACAGATGCACCTACATATATGCAGGGAAAACACTCATACATATAAAATAAAAATTAAAAAAATAATTAGACTTTAAGAATAACAGAAAGCCATTACAAAGCCTCAAATGAGGTGAAAGGATGTGATTAGATGCTGTTTTTAAAGATTTGCTCTTTCTAAAGTCTGGAAAGATGTCTGTGACAGGGGGTGTTTATATGCCTGCCATAATCAATAGTAATAAAGGATTCCTAGGGCATAGCTATGTTGCTATGGATTGAATACGTCCTTCATAGTTCATGTGTTGAAAACAAAAACCCCTCAAATTCATCTGTTAACGGTATTTGGAAATTACTGGATTTTTGGAACGTATTAGGATAGGTGGATCCCTTACAGTAGTGTTATTGGCGTTATAAAGGAGAGACCTCAGCTTATGTGATTGCTTTGTGTTGTTCCATGATGCGCTCCTTTACGTTATGACATAGCAAGAAGCTCCACAAGAGACTCTGGCATTGTGTGCCCGGACTTCCAAGATTCCAGAAGTGGGGGCAAAGTAAGCCTCTATTAATGAAAAATTATCCAGTCTTTGGTATTCAAGTGTAGCAACAGGAAATGTGCTGAGAAGCAGGCTGTATCCATACTCTGTAAGAGGCAGGTGAGTGGTCAGCCTGGATATGTGGCAGCAAATCCAAAACTGAGGAGGAATTTCTCCTCTGAAGCTTTGCCAGCTACACCTGAGTTTATGTGACATGGTCCTGTGGTCAGGGAGCTGTGTATTCTGAGTTGGACAGGAAGACAAACCCAGTAAGGAGTGGGAAGCACAAGTGGAACCCATAGATAAAAGGGGAAAAAGCAAGAGATAGATGAGTGGGTTCAGCAGAGAGAGTGGATGCCTACTAGCTTGGCTGGGAGTAAGACAGGGTGGGCCTGGGGGACAGTATCTGCATGGCAAACAACTGGTCAGAGTTAGGGCAAGAAGTCTTTATCTTTTCAAAGACAGTATCAACTCCACTTAACTATTGTACTGCATAGCTTTAGTGTCAACTTGACACACCTGGGTTGAGGGAGCCTCAATTGGGAAATTGCCTCTATTGGACTGGCCTGTGGCCATGTCTGAAGGGCATCTTCTTGACTGTGTTGCATAAGAAAGCAGGCTGAGCAGGGGCCAAGGGAGCAAGCCAGTAAGCAGCATTCCTCCATGGCCTGTGCTCTAGCTCCTGCCTCCAGGTTCCTGCCCTGAGTTCCTACCTTGGGCTCCCTGATGAACTGCGACTTGGGAGATATAAGACAAATAAACCCTTTCCTCCCCAAGTTGGTATTGGTCAGAGTATTTTGTCACATCAATGAAGAACAAACTAGGACAACTATATTTGGTGTCCTAGCCCATACAGGCTCTCAAACATTTTTTTCTTTTGTCCATCATAAAATAGAATATAATTATATTCCTAGTTAAATATTTTACCTTTCTTATTTTTACTAGAGGGAAAATTTAGTACTTAGTACTTTGTGGATTATTTTGGCTTTAGAAAGAAAGTGAGAAAAGAAATAATGATAAAAACCATAAAGTTAAGGAGGTAAAAGGACACACGGTTGGAGTGGAATTTATAGGGCTATGCTCTTCTGTTCATTATGCGGGACAATTTAATAGTAATGAGATTAAAATCCTGAAGGCTTGACAGGAGTAGGGAGCAATCGAGGGACACAAAAGTACATATCAAGGGGCCGGAGAGATAGCTCAGAGGTTAAGCACATTGGTTACTCTTGCAGAGGACCTAGATTTTTTTCCCAGCATCTATAAGGCAGCTGACAACCATCTGTAACTCCAGTTTCAGGGAATCTGACACACTCTTCTGACCTCTGTGGGCACTGCATGCACAGGTACACTTACATCCATGCAGGTAATACACTCATACACATAAAATAAAAATAATAAATACCTTTTAAAAGTACATATCAATATTTTTCAAGTTGCGGAAGTTCAGCATTCTTTTCAGCAAGAACTTTTCTTTTTGAGTGACATTACATTTTGGGTGTCTTGGGGTTGCAGTGGACAGATTGAGGTATTTTCTTGGGGGGAACTGAAATCACCTTTAATCTGCATGTAGATGTTGAATAATTTGAGTTTGGAAAGATGCACTGCTGTGTATTAGCCGGCACTGGGCACTGAATCTCGCTGCTCTCCTTCTGGTGGAGTTGGAATAGTGGGTGGATCTAGAACAAAGGTGTTCCCCTGGTCATGGATGACTAGAGCTGGGGTGGACACTTTTCCTGAGGATGAAAGGAGAGGGTTTTACTTTAGCTTGGGAGACTCCAAGCTTTGCAGATGAGGGGAGAGATGCTGAGGGCACTGCTTAGGTGACAAATCTCATAAGCTTTCTGTTTGGGGATGTACTTAGGGGACAAAGTGAAAAAAGCTTGCAGAGCTGTGTAGCTTGGCCACCTTCCTACCTTTGTACAAAGTCTTACCCCTCCCCTTTATCTCAGCGAGTTGTAGTTTAAATATCAGACAAGCAGCCTCTCAAAAAGCCTCTAGAAAGATTTGGCACTGAAAACTATGAAACCAAGTTCCTTCTTGGGTATGGGATCTAGGGCCAGAAAGGAAGGACACGGATATGTGACCGAAGGCTTTGGGTCTGTACATCCTAAGATGACCACTTCAATAGAATTTATTTGTGTGTGTGTGTGTGTGTGTGTGTGTGTGTGTGTGGTGTCTAAGAAAAAATACTTCAAGGCCATAACGACAGGAGTTTAAAACCATCCTTTCAGGTAACAGTATCATGGTAGCCTTGTCAGCATCTCCTAAGCACTGAACGGTGTCTATAATGCTTATGCCTTATAGGATAGCTTGCTAATGAGGCCACGGCAAACAATCCTTTCCTTCGGCAGGGTTCCAGCACGAAGACACCTACAAGGGCAATCTGAGCTGTAACTGCACTCAGGTGAGCTCTTTCCTCTTCCTGAAAGCTCACTTTCCGGTTGTATATTCACCTCAGTGGCTGCAGCATTCCAGTTCTGACAACACACATTCTCAGCCCCACATCTTGGAACACAGGTAGTTAAGTAGTAGTTCAAGCCCATGAAGAGGGAGCTGCAGGGTTAGTGAGCCAGCTGGAATGATCTTTTTAGACTCCCGAGAGACGAATACACTCAGATTTTCTTAGAAGACTTTCTAAGGGAAATTGCTTCTCCATGCTCCGTTTCACGTTTTTTCATAACAGAACATCGAAACAAACAATAAGCAAAGCATTTCTATCTTTCCCTCTGCAGCAAGGCTGCCTGAAGGGGCCACTGCACTCGTTACTGTATTTGCCTGCTGAATGCTCTAAATTCTCTCCCAAGAATACTTCAAGGAGATAGATCAATGATTGAATTTCTTTCAACAACAAATCCCTAAGATATAAAATACATAAAGGAGAAATTAGAAAATATCACTCACAATACATGTATGGAATGTAGCCTAAGGCGAAAATCTTTTTAAAACCTTCTATCTTCTTAACTACTTCTGTACTGCAGCTCGGGTGAGGAGCCATGGGAGTCCTGGAATAAATCTCCGCAGTGTAGTGTGTGGTTACCTCTATCTCCAATTTGCCACGCAATGTGTTTGGGCAATGCATGAACACTAGAGGGCGCACACTACCTTTAAAACGCAGTAAAAGGCCAGTTCTTTTCTCCATTTAGGTGAGGGGGAGACCAGCGGAATACATATGACTTGAAAGCAAAAAGATTATTTGTGGAAGGAAAGGAGACCAGCAAGGCGGGCAGGTGGATAGGAGAGAACAACGTGGAAAGAGAGACAAGAAGCACAAGGTATATTGACATATATGCATAAAAATGTCAGGATCAAACCCATTACTTTACATGCTAACTTAAAAAATTAAGGAGCAAGAGAGCTCAGCGGTTAAGAGAACTGACTGTTCCAGTTCCAGGGAGTCCAACATCCTCTTCTGACCTCTCTGGGCACTGCACGGCACGGGTGCACTTACATACATGCAGGCAATACATACAAAATTAAAAAAGCTAATTAATTAAGGGTCTGGAGAGGTAGCAGCTCAGCTGTTAAAGAACACTGGCTGCTTTTGCAGAAGACCCAGTTCGATTTCCAGAACCCACATGGCGGCTGACAACCACCTGTAACTCTTGTTCCAGGGGAATCCAACACCCTCTTCTAGCCTCCTTAGGCTTTGCATGACACATGTACACTTACATACATATAAGTAAAATACTCATAATTAATTAAAAAGGAATGTAGTAAATATTCAATTATGGGAAGTATAAAAATACTGACATGAAGCATTTAAAGTGTTGGGGGGGTGGCTAGCACACTGCAAGCCATTAGTAAATACGTTATTAAGGAAATATCTATAGTCTGCATGGCAGAGTAATTCTGAAATCGATATTTTGCTCTTGAGTTTAGATAATTTTCTACTACACACCTCTATTACTTATGGAGATCAACTGAAAGCAAGATGTACCCCCAGCCATCTTCCCCTGTGTGAACTTACTAGATTACTGTTACCATAAGCGATCTGAAAATTAAGCTTACATGACTCAATGTCATGTACAGAGATTTTATTTAGTTTTGATTGCTAGTTAGAGTTTTGCTTTGTGTTTTCTGGGAATGTGTAACTTGTTCTTAATGTCAAGGGCAAGCTATCAATCATATTCTACTGTTCATATTTCCACCTGCCATTTTCTTCCTCTCTTGTATCACTTAAGTCTCTCAAGTTTGCTTGTTTTTTTTTAATAATTGTACCAATGAAATTACAATATAAACCTTGAAATGAACTACTTTCTACTTAAAATTTAAACAAACGAGCAAGATAAAAAGGAATTTTCTGAGAAAAATCCAGATAATATTTTCATCATTGAATGCTTTTACAAATGTTATACGAATAAAAGGATAAGCTTTCTGAACTACAAAGATTCTCATGTCCTGTGAATTGTAATCTCCAAGACAGAATTCTGGCCGATTGCCTTACTTGATACATGATTTTAATATTAATATTTAAATGGATACATCTACTTTTAAAAGAAGTACTTGTGAGATTCTTTTTCTGAGTCATATACAATCATTGTACACATAGTTTCTACATATTTTCTCTCATGTATAGAAGTGAAAATAAAGCCTGTGGCATCTTTGGTTTCCTCCTTACACAGAAGTAGAGAATCTGATGTCACCTTCATACCTCAGTTTCTTCATCTTTAAATTGAGCATAATAAAACAGTTATGGTTATAGGTTAGTTATAACATATGGTTATGAGATTAAATCAGTTATAAATAATGTTTGGCTAAAAAGTACCAAGTGAGTATTAGCACTTCAGAGTTCCAAACAATCAAAGAAGTATGCACCTAGGCACTGAATACAGATTGTTGACAGAGTGTTAGAGACCATACTGCATAGAGGAAGAACTCTGGCTTTGGATCAGGAGACCTCGTTTTGAGTCCTACTACACAGTCAGTTCCTAACTATAATAATACACATAAAAGCTTTGGCAGCAAGGCTTCTTGGTCCTCTGCCTCCTAAAGGAAAGAGTGTGGCAGATGTTTGTGTAAATATTGTTAAGTGTTTGTATGGTGTATACTATGATTGCAAAACCTAGGCTGCTTGAATATGCTAACAGCTAACTCTGGAGGGAAATTGTGCCCCTTTCACTTCAGACTTAATCCGGTTCTTTAGATCTAAAGATGTTTTCTGCCTAATGTCTCTTATTTGCTGTTTCAAACTAATGTAATATAGGCTAAAAATGTGAGAAGCTGACTCAGGGCAGAAACTGGTCCTTTCTGTTCAGACTCATGCTAGTTCTCACAAACTTCTGTTCTCAAGAATTCTCCAGGTTCAGACTGACCTTCTGACTCTGTGAGAGGAACTGAGAGCAGTTTGCATGTTTTAGTGCCTTGGCATGCAAGATTCTCTTTGTTAAAAGGGCTTCCACCTCAAGGGTCGGTCTCCTTGGGTTCCTGGCAGGG